>NC_040085.1:73565777-73868808 GCF_003369695.1 Bos indicus x Bos taurus
TCAGGCTTCTGACCTTGAGCACTCTCCCAACAGCCCAGTATTCCCTCCTCAGCTGTAGCACACTGCTGCCATTGCCTGTTTACAAGGCATTCTGTGTGTCTCCATAGTGGTGAGTTCTTTTATGGTAGACTATGTGTCTAATTTAACTCATTTATGTAATCCCAATGTTTGGCAGGTGTGAGTGCTCAACAAATTTTGGTTGAAAGGGTGAGTAAATCGTATTCGGTAGTGAACTTGGTAAACAATAGATTCCTAATAGGGCTCCCTTCTACAAGAGGTGTTTTTTGAATATGCCAGAAAGCCCTTTCTTTAACACTTTTCATATGCATGAGTGTGTAGACTTGAAGTATAAGATTAGAGTACACTTTCAGAGATAACCAAATGATGCACCCTTCATCAGATAGAGATGGATTTGTCAATCCAACTCAAATTTTAATGTTGGATTCTGTTGCTTCACCATAGGTAAATAGCCCAGCTGTAGTTCTCTATATTTCTAATATAATAGGGACTGATGGCACCTATTATTAATATTTCAGGCTCTATGGCCTGCTGAGGACTTTGTCTTACAAAGATGTGCATTGAAGTTGTCAAGGTTGAGTTGAGGAGTAAAAGACAGGAAGACAGATTTCACAGTGGGTGAATTCTAGTCCCCCAGAAGTCAGTGACAGTAGATCAACATCTACTGAATGCGAGAGCTTTACTATTCAATAATGCACATCATGAAATAGATGTATCATTATAGGCCTCAAAAATGCTTGTTGTTTTATAAAGAACACATTACAGAAAGCCTTCAAATAACACATTTTTTAAAACAGCTTTATTGAGATATAATTCACATATCATACAACTCACCCTTTTAAAGTAGATAAGACTTTTTTTTTAGCATATTCACAAATTTGTGCAACTGTCACCACTATCTAATGCCAAAACATTTTCATCACCCCCCCCAAAGAAACCCATTCCTAGTTAACAGTCACTCTCTGTGACTGTGAGAAGAGAATAATTATTTCCCTCTTTTGTGGTTCAGGCAGTGTATGCTTTTAGAGATACAGCTAAAAACAAAAAGCAACAAAGGGCCAACTGGTTCCATCAGGGATGGCAGTAGTTCAGCTCTAGTCAAATCATTATCAGAGCAATATCCTCACAGTTGATCAACATCATAGTGCTGCAAGCTGTTATTTTTCTTTGACTGTGGGTTCAGTGAGAGTTGCCCTTGGGCTACCAAACACCTAATTTAGATGATGAAGGGGAGATATGAGGAGAAAATATAATGTCTGTGTCAAGGTTTTCTACTAGCCATGGGCGAGTGAACTGCTCTGATGAACATGGACATGGAGTGACACAGTGAGGTGGTTGTGACCACTTGCACATCTTTTTGGCGGAGTCTCATCCTGTGGTCAAGAACAGTCTTGGTGCCCTCACCACACCTTTAGCTTGATATCAAAGTGTAGTGGTAACAGTGAAGATGGTTTAAACTCAACTGAGACAAATTAAGAAATGGTCATATATAGCAAGTGATAGGTACAGATGAGTGATTTTTTTTTCTTCTTTTTTTCATGGAGTGTTTGAAAAAGAATACTAAGAGTCTTCTGGGAATGATGTTCAATGTCCCGAAACTTTTTCCTGGAATGACCTATCAAAACTGTTATGGATTCTTGACCAAGACTTCTCAGCTGTATTAATGTGAAAAGGTTTGGGTTTGGTAAAGTAGCCTGGCATATGCTGCAGTACTTAAAATTTTTTTTTTAATTTTAGTTTTTTTTTAATAATAGCACTAATTCCAGATTATAGGTGCACTTGTGTGAACAGTTCCCTAAACTTTTCTTTCTAAAGTGTAAATTGTTAAGTCTTTCGGAATAACAGTACAGTTGTCTCTTTAGAAAGATCCTTTAGATTGATGTCTTATGACTGGCCTAAGTTCTTCTGGCACATTCTCTCCTGACTCCTTTTTATACCCAGAGAGATATTTCTTTCTTCTTAATCTATGCTTTGTTCAGAATAAAGAAATGTCAAAGAAGTTCTCTAACATACTTTTAGGAGAGATTGCACAATAAAATTTTGAATCCAGAATGGCATAAACTGTCTACTTTTGCTGTTCTCGGCTGATGGACAAATTTGTAATCAACCGTTTTGCATAATGGCCACGTAATTGAAGTTGTAGGTTTATCCTTAAGAACACAGCCTCAAAGACACTTGTTCAGTTAGTAATGTTTAAGGTGATTGTGAAACTCTTTGCTGTCAAATAGTGGGGACTTCTCTATCAGTTTGGTTTGCTTTGTAGACAATGCTGTCTTTAAGTAAAAAACAGTTGACACCTCCATGTCTTATTGGCATGTCTGGTTAAGTGTAGCTCAAATATATATTAAACTTTTGTGTGTGATAATGTGCTCTCCAAGTAAGGAGTCATCACTGTATGACTCTAGTAGATGAATTGTCTCATTTGATAATTTCAGTACCACCTAAGATTTTATCTAGTGTGTGATGAGGTCATGTAGTGACTGTTATTATATATTGATTCAGAGTCTAGGAAGATAACTGATGAACTTGGTCCTTGGTTCCTAGAGGTCTGTCATAGGAGAAAGGCAATGATTAAAGAAGCAATCTTTATTGTTGCTGACCAGCTCTACTGTGGAACATTTAAGACATTGGGGCTCTGATGTGAAAGATGAATTGAAAAATAAGTATTTAGCACTTATTCTATGCCCATAACTTTGTTAGGTACTGGTAAGTTAGAGACATAATTTCTGATCATGAGGTACTTAAATTTGGGGGAAGATAGGCAAAAAGATACTTCTTTTAAAAAAAAAATACATTGAGGTAATGGCTTCCCTGGTGGCTTAGATGGTTAAGAATCTGCCTTACCATGCAGGAGACCCCAGTTAGAACTCTGGGTCAGAAAGATCCCTTGGAGAACGGAATGACTACCCACTCTGGTATTCTTGCCTGGAGAATTCCATGTACAGAGGAGCCTGGTGAGCTACACAGTTCATGGGGTTGTAAAGAGCTGGACACGACTGAGTGACTAACACTTGAAGGACTTTACTTTTTCTTCCCTCCCCATTGTGGAAGCATGCACAAAGAATGATTAGCAAATACATCAGAACATGCCATCAGTTGTAGTAAAAATTATTTTATAAGAGGCAAGAATAAAATAAATGCATTACTCAGAATATTGATGATCTTCGGGAGGGAGACAGAAGAATGGAATTCAAGAAGGGCCGATGTGTAACTTCACTGGGATTGGGAATATTCTGATTCATAAATTGGGTGATGGGTTCATGAGTATATATTTTATCATTATGGTTCAGTAACCTACATAGTATACATATTCTTTTATATCTATTAAATGGTATATAAGTTTAAAAAAATCAAGATATTTTAGTAAACATTTCCCAATCTTAATTCATTAGAAGCATTTACCTAGGATAAAATGGGAGAAAGACTGAACTCAGCCAGACTTTCTCTGAACAGTATCTATTCATCCACTCATCCCTTTTTTTTTTTACTTTTAGTTTTTGAAATATAATAAAAATAATGTAGATTTTTTTTCATAGGACCTGAATGCCCTATTTCTGTGCTCCCTAAGGTTCCATGGACTCTGTGTAGAACCCAGTTTATAAGTCAAAAGGATTCTGTCTGGACTGGCTGGCTAGACATTTAAGTATTCATTACCTCTGTGCATGTGTGTGTACGTGTGTGTGTATATTTAATGATGTTTGTGCATGACTTAGCTAGGGATTTTGAAGTATTTGTAGGGTTTTCCTATTTGCTGGGTGGCTTTAGAATTGAGAGCCATCAGTAGAAAGAAAACAAAGAAAAATACTATTTCTTCTTTCATCTGTGTCCTGTATCATACAAGTGTTGGCTGAAAATAGCACCAGTTTTCTGGGAAAGGTCATGCCTGAGACTTTTCTCACCCTTTACCCCTACTCTCCAATTCACGTTTCCTTCTTACAACGTGGTCATGCGCTTGCCCAAGTCGGGCTTATGAACCGTGTCGAATATTTGTGCAGTTTTGTTTTTTAAGCCCTGCACTGTGCACATGATGCAGTATTTAATTTGGAATGGACCCTGAGTTTAGTCACACGTGCTTCTTGTGGTGTTTATCTTGGAATCCACAAGTAGGAGGGAGGTATTTTTGCATTTTATACATCTGGACATTGTTCATGATCCTCTTGTGACTTGGGAATTCTGTGTGGGGCAAAATCCAAAGAACAGCATTAAAAATAACACGGAGCTATTATGACATCTGAGTAAAAATCCTTGAGAATGCCCTTCTAATCCCAGCAGAGTTTGATCTTGACAGTGCATGTGTGTGTTAGTCACTCAGTCGTGTCGGACCCTTTGCAACCCCATGAACTGTAGCCCTTCAGGCTCCTCTGTCCATGGGCTTTCCCAGGCAAGAATACTGAAGTGGTTTGCCATTCCCTTCACCAGGGGATCTTCCCGACCCAAGGATTGAACCCAGGTCATTTGCATTGCAGGCAGATTCTTTACTGTTTGAGCCACCTGGGAAGCCCTTGATTTTGAGAATGAACTTTTTCAATTGTGCACTTCACTGTTGGCCTGAGTAGATTGCTGGGGTTATGTTTACCTGACACCTTTGCATGGAGGCTAATGCACTGCCAGGCTTTCTGAAAGTCTACTGCACAGTCAGCCTTTTGGGAGGGGAAGATTCTGCCTTGATGGTGCATGGGGTAAGACAGATGAAGTAAATTCTGCTTACTGCTGCAGTGTCTCTGCCATTCTCTTACTCCATGGGCATCTTAAAATGATGATGACCTGTGAGCATCTTTCTAGTCATTCCCTTGATCTTGCCTCATTCCATGTAGTTTAGAGCTAAAGGTTGATCTGACACCACCTTGGGCTGTGTCAAGACTAGGGATGGGAGTCGGGGGAGGGTGTTGGGTGATGGGTGGGGGAGGCAGGGAGGTGCATCCGGTGAACTTATCCTTTCCTTGATTATACATGGGAAGTCGTTTTCAACAGGATTGGACAGATATAGTACATCGCCTCCTCCTTTTGGCTAGGGTTCTGCTAGGATGGCAAAAGTGAGAAGGGATGTATAGAAGCCTTGCTGCTCTTTGAGTGAGTTTGCGTACGGACAGTATTGCTTTTTGGCTCCAATCTAGTTTTCTTTCATTCCCATGTCTCATCTTTTATGCAGCTGCAGAGAGCAGGTTTGGAAAGTGGAATGAAAGCTTCAAACAAATTTGCTCTTGAATACAAGAAAAGAGTGATTTCTCTGGGTCAGAGTACAGATTCAACTGAGGAGGAAGCTATTTGCCTTATCACTTTCTGAGTGAGGGCTGTTAGCTTTTTTCCCTTCAAATGTAATAAAAAGGGGAAAAAGCTGATAAGGTAGTTGGATCTGCTAGTTATAATTTATATAGAATTTTCAAATGTACTTAATAAGGTTTATCATATGATTATAAAAGAAGTAAATACTTGGAGGGCAAAGGTCAGCCTTTGCTTGAGGTTTCAGAAAGAGTGGAATATGGGGTGGTTGAGTGCTTGAATAGGACTACTCAAGTAGGAGCTGTTTCTCTTTGCTCGTTTCTTTGGCTTTTCCTTTGGGAACTTTTTCCTCCTTACTTTCCTAATGCATTTTGCAACTTTCAGTTAAAAAATATCCACCAGAGTTTAAGCTTTTAGCAAATAAACACGTCCTGGTCCTACGATGGGAATCACAACATAACTGAGAATGGCTTGACTTCAGCTGGAGAGAGGTTAATCGTCGGAACTCTGAGGGTTGATACCAAGATCGTGCTTGTTTAATGTTTTAATGACTCCAAAAGGAAATGGTGAAATCTGCTGATGACACCAAATAGTTTTTGCTGATCCAAACAGGAATTTCTGGGAAGCTTCTTCATAGTATTTGGAAGACTGGAAGAATTGGGCAATGTGGTAGCAGACACACCAAACTTGAAGTGAAGGTTTATGTGAAGTAGCAGGAGTAATGTCAATTTGTTGAAGCTACAAAGCCTGCCAAGTCCTCCAAGGGGAAGACTGCGGGGTCCCTATAAAGGACTTGGCTTTGATTCCTCTCATGAAAGGAAGATTTAGAACAAAGCATATTTTGATATATAGAAAATGAAAACTACTGTGGTAATAGTTGTAATTATAAAGCATAGTGATTTAAAGATACGGTGTCCAAGTTTCTTTGCTAGTGCCAGCAGTAGTATATCCACATAAGTGCTATTTTCTCTCCAAATGCTCATAGAAGATTGTATACTCATTTTATGCGTGCTCCTTTTTGGGGAAATAGTTCCTAGTATATATCCTTTTCACTATTTTCTGGGTTGGCAGGTCTTAATTTTTTAGGTTTATTTTTGATTTTTGATGTAGCCAGTGGTCAAAGGACTTCCCAGGTGGCTCAGTGGTGGTAAAGAATTTGCCTGCCAATTTACAGGAGATGCAGCACATGTGGGTTCAATCCCTGGGTCGGGAATATCCCCTAGAGAAGGAAATGGCAACCCACTCCAGTATTCTTGCCTGGAAAATTCCATGGACAGAGGAGGCTGGTAGGCTATAGTCCATGGGGCCACAAAAAGTTGGACACGACTGAGTGACTGAGCAAACTACACACACAAGTTGTACAGGGTAATGGTTTGATATATGTATATAGTGTGAAATGATTAACACAATCAACACACCCAGCATCTCACATAGTTACTACTGTTTTATGTTTGTTGAGAACACTTAAGATTTACTTTCTTAGCAAATTTCAAGTATATAATACTGCAGCTCTAAGTATAGTCATCATACTGTACATTAGATCCCCAGAACTCATTCATCTTATTACTGTCCCTTTGTCAAGCATCTCCCCATTTCCCCCCAATCCAGCCCTGACCAACTACTTTTTGCTCTCTGTTTCTGTGAGTTTGACATTTTTAGATTTCACATATGAGTGAGATCATACAGTATTTGTCTTTCTCTTTCTGAATTATTTCACTTAGCAGAGTGTCCTCCAGGTTCATCCATGTTGTTGCAAATAGCCAGGCTATTTAGAGTAAGTTCTTGATTGATTTATTTCCCAAATGTCACTCAAATAGATATGTAATGATAGTGTTGTTAAAACACTTGTTTCATTACATTATAGATACACCATGTTTATAAGTGACCTTCTCTTTTTAAAATTCTTAGAACTCTTGTCCCCCAACTGTACTCTTAAGGAGGAATGAAGAGATTGAATAGTAACTGGAGATTGATTTAATACATTGATATTTTCTCATTAAAACTTCCATCTGTATAATTAAAAAAGACCCTGTGGGTTAATTAATAAGATAGTCACTGTCACAGAGGCTCTGGGCTAGCTGTCTATATCCATCCATCCATCCATCTATCTGTTCATTTACTTCACAAGAATAGTCATAGACCCTTACTTCAAGATTTTTTTCCCTGACAGGGTGGTAAATTCATGTGAAGCAGAGAGCAGTGAGTTGTACCGGTGTCAGTGGAGTAAGTCAGTGGTTTTCAGACTTTGTCTATGGATGTATTTTGATTAAATGAGGGCAGGATGGGAGTGGTATTTAATTTTTGTCTTCTGTTTTCCCCCTCAATGAGAATTCATGGAGTAACTTTTGAAAAATCACAGGTACAGAGAATAAGTTATCTGGAAGGTCAGAAAAGAGTTTGTATACAGAAAGCAGTGAGGGAGGCTTACTTCATTTCTTCCCTACTCTTCTAAGATTATTAAAACAGAATTAAGAATTTCCATTTATCAATCTTATATTTTTGTATCTTGAAAGTCAGTAAAACACAAAATCCCAATTTATGACAGTTTCACCATCATAGTTCTCTGTGTGTAAACTCTCTAAAATACGAGAAAATTAACGAGAACTTCTAATTTAATAACAGATGGATAGCGCAAACATAAACTATGTCTTAGAGCTCTATTGTTCTAAATTCTGGGCCCCAGACTGACTGTGTCAAATCTGGCAAGGCTTTCAAATTTCAGCTCAGACATAATGAATCAGAATCTCCAGAGTAAGGCCCAGGTATTTTAAAAAGTTCTTTGCGTTAAAATAACACCTCTGGAAAAACAGATGTATACGAAAAAAGCCTATAGGGAGAGATAATGATGTTATAATGTATTAAGGTAAAGTGTTGTAGACTTTGTCCTATGGAGTTCTGATGACAGAAGGCTGATTAATCATGATTTGAACCTACCTATAGTAATAGCTTGATATCATGGTAAAGAGATGGGTTCTAGACCCAGAATGTCTGGATTTAAACATAGTTTGATCACACTTAGTTGTGCTACCTTGAGCAAAGTTTGAATAACTCCTTTGTGCCTCAGTTTCCTTATCTGTAAAATGGAGATAATACTAATGACAGCTGTCTCAAAGGATTATTGTGACAATTACTTGAGATATTGAGTCTAAAGCACTTAAAACACTATTTGGCACACAGTAAACTTTCAGTCGAGTTTCATGGATCACAGCCTTGTGGTGAAAGGGCTTGTGACCCTGATGCTGGGAAAGATTGAAGGCAAAAGAAGAAGGGGGCGGCAGATAATGAGATGGTTAGATAGCATCACCAACTCAATGGACATGAATCTGAGCAAACTCTGGGAGATGGTGGAGGACAGAGGATCCTGGTGTGCTGCAGTCCATGGGGTCACAAAGAGTCAGACACAACTTAGTGACTGAACAACAACAAAAACTCTCAGTCAGACTTTGCTACTATTATGACTTGTTCTTCTAATATACAGGAGTAAGTATTTGGTCCCTACTGTGATACTCTGCTTATAGTGAGTTTAGGCCTACTAATTAGAAAGTGAAGAGAAAACAGGAAAAATGATTGTACAGATATGAAAGTGTGTGTGTGTGTGTGTGTGTGTGTGGGTAGGCAGTTCCACTAAGTATATGTATAAAAATATGTAATGGGGAAAAAAGCACACCCTCTAATTTTTTTGGAATAGAATTTTAAAGTAACAGATTCTTTATTTACTACATTTTGCTTTTCTCTAGCACTCTGATAAAATAAACAAAAAAATGATGTGATCCTGACAGACACAGTAGATGGCGCTTTAGACTTAATTTTTAAAGGAACTGGCACCAGAAGGAAAAAGAAAACTAAAGCACACTTTAATGGACTTTTTAGAAGTTTCACCACCAGGACAGTTTCATCTTAGGATACATGCCTTTAAGAAGTAAGGATTTTTTTTTTTTGACAGTGCTGGACAATAATTTTAGCAAAAATAAATTTCCCAGTTGCTATGTTTGTGCCAGGTTTGTCACTTGGAAAATGTTAGTTGTGTTTTAAGCCACAAATATATAAGGAAATAGCTTTCTTTTGAAACACTGAGATTTATGAGATTTCCCCTGCTCTTTTTCTCTATATTTAATATTTCTTTTCCTAGTTTTTTTTGGATCCTTTTTAATTATTTATTTTATAAAAATGTCATAAAATTAATTTGAATCACATTCATTTATAATGTAGTTATATTTAAAAATTCAGCTACAGTCATCCTAACAGGCCTAAAAATGTAGGTCTCCTTTAAAGGATAATTATAGTACTTTTGTTACTACCATGTTATGCTTTGTGTACTTGATCTTACTTAATCTTAGCAATAACTCTATCAGGATTGCTGTTCTCTCTTTTTAGATAAATAAACTGTCTCAGAGATGTTTTGTAACTTGCTGAGCTCACATACTTAGTGATAGAAGTAGTAGCCGGTTTAAAAGTTTCATCAGTGCAGTGTAGGTGCATTTTTTGAGCAACTGCTGTGTGTCAGGCTTGCCAAGCACTGGCCGTAGTATAGTGACCAAACCCTGACCTTCTGGACCTTGCAGATAGTTAGCTATTTGATAGCAACTCTTTGAAGTCTACAAGATTGGGAATATGCAGAGATGTATTTCAGAGTCACTGTGATTTTAGGTAGATTAGGGAGCCCTTAACCAGAGAGAAAGACTCATGCCTAGCTTGAACGTATTGTTATACTGAAATACTTCTTCAGGCATACTGATTCTAGCCAAGGAAAGAGCAAAATCTCCCTTCTCTCTACAACTCTGGACAGTTAAATTATAAAATCAAAAAATGAAAAAAAGTAAAATCAACAAATAAAACCCACCATAAGCTAAACTGATTTCCAGATATGGGACAGGTAGAGTAAGGAAAATATAAGTGTACTAGAATGTCAAAATTTTCCTTTGGTTAAATGGTATTGAAACATATAAGGCAAGAAAATGTCAGTGATAGTCTGAGAGAAGAATGGACTTTGTGCCCAGTAAGACTATGGTAACTTCTAGATGGTTTCACTTGTGCCATTTGGTGAAATGTTTTGGTGTACAACCAGTCTGTGCTTAGTCGCTCAGTTCTGTCCAACTCTTTGTGATCCCATGGACTGTAGCCCGCCAGGCTTCTCTGTCCATGGGGATTCTCCAGGCAGGCATACTGGAGTGGGTTGCTGTGCCCTCCTCCAGGGGATCTTCCCAACCCAGGGATTAAACTAAGGTCTCCTGCGTTGTAGGCAGATTCTTTACCAACTGAACCACCAGGGAAGCCCAACCAGTCTAGTGATACCCAAATTGCCAAGTATCCCTTCCACTTTGAGACGTTTAATGTTTTTCTTTTAACTGATTTTTTTTTTTTTCAAAAAGTTTTGCTCTATTATTTTCACATATGATCCCAAGCTCCTATGCTAGAGAAAGGTAAGTAATCGATGAGGAAACAGACCAAGAGTTTTAAACTAAGGTCCATAACTGGGCTTCAGTAAGTCTTTAGAACTCCTGAAATTGTATGAAATTTTATGTGTAAGTACTCAGGAATGTTACTCTAGGAAGAAACTCCATAGCATTCACAAAATACTTAAAAGACTTCTATGACTATTAAAAAAGTTAAGAATTACTGTAATTAGGACTTTAGTCAAAGAAGTTTGCTAGATTCACTCCAGTTCAGGATCATGAAAAGAGAGGTATCTTCCCAAACAGCATCTTAGAGAAGAAGGGGCTGTTTTGTTCCTTGTAGGGATTGCAGTTTTGAGACTCTGAGTAAATTTGGGATTTGAAAGTGGAGTTTTAGAACTCTCCGCTCTCAGTGGGGTATCCTGACTTCAACTGGGGGATACCTTTTGGGGAATTGGAAAATGCTTCTTTTCAATATAATCTTTTAGTCAAATGATTCCCAGGTAGCACAGTGGTAAAGAATCTGCCTGCCAGTGCAGGAGACCCAAGAGACTGGGTTTCAATCCTTGGGTTGAGAAGTCCCCTGGAGTAGGAAATGGCAACCCATTCCAGTATTCTTGCCTGGAAAATCCCATAGACAGAGGAGCCTGGCGGGCTGCAGTCCATGGGGTTGCAGAGTCAGACACAACTGAGTATGCATGCATGGACATTTTTTTTTTTTTAATGAAATAGAAAGGTAGTAGCAAATGAAAAAAGTTGTTAGATCGCAGTGGAATAAATAACTGAAGAAATTAATTCCTAAATCTTTAAATTTCATCAAGGTTAAAGATATTCCTTTAGTTCAAAGTCTTTGGTGTAAGTTCTTTGATAATACAAATTGACTTTTTTGGGACACAGGTTTAAGAGGATAGGAGATATGTATAGGAGATATGTATAGTTCTTCTTTCTTCCCTATCACCTCTCTTATCTTAACCTTTGCATATATTTTGCTAAAGAGCAGGTAGTTATAACTTACAGTTAGGGTTTCCCAATTAAGCTGTTACTTGTGATTCATATTAAAAAGCAGAGACATTACTTTGCCAACAAAGGTCTGTCTAGTCAGCCTTGACTAGACCATTGGTCATGTATGGATTTGAGAGCTGGACTGTGAAGAAAGCTGAGCACCAAAGAATTGATACGTTTAAACTGTGGTGTTGGAGAAGACTCTTGAGAGTTCCTTGGACTGCAAGGAGATCCAACCAGTCCATCCTAAAGGAGATCAGACCTGGGTCTTCACTGGAAGGACTGGTGTTGAAGCTGAAACTCCAATACTTGGGCCACCTCATGCGAAGAGTTGACTCATTGGAAAAGACCCTGATGCTGAGAGGGATTGGGGGCAGGAGGAGAAGGGGACGACAGAGGATGAGATGGCTGGATGGCATCACTGACTCGATGGAAATGAGTTTGGGTAAACTCCGGGAGTTGGTGATGGACAGGGAGACCTGGTGTGCTGCAATTCATGGGGTCGCAAAGAGTTGGACGCGACTGAGCAACTGAACTGAACTGAACTGTGGTTCTAGATAGATGAATCAAAAAGTAGAATTAGATTTCTTAATTTGATATATTTGTCTTTTATTTTTATCTAATAATTTTTGATCAAACAGTGATCTTTTAATTCTAACACTGTCACACATAATAATAGTACCTATCAAATAGGATATGGTGAAGATTATGGTGAAGGGTAGACTGAATAATAAATACGGTGTTTAGTGTAGTATCTGAGGTTTAATGAATACTTACACAAGTATTAGCTATTGCTGTCTTCATCATTATCATTATCATTAATAGTAATATGTATATTATATATCTCTATGACTGAATACATAGCATAAAATCACCCCAAAATGTAAAGAAATGGGAAGGCTACGTTAGCTGGCCTCTTGTTTAGGGAAGCAGATTATCCCAGGAGTTGAGAGAGTTTCCTGTAAGGCATGCATATCTTTTATTCATGGGTTAATGGCAATATGGATAGCTTTTTTTAAAAAAATTATTTTTTTACTGAAGGATAATTGCTTTACAGAATTTTGCTATTTTCTGTCAAACCTCAACATGAATCAGCAATAGGTATACATATATCCTCTCCCTTTTGAACCTCACTCCCAGCTCCCTCCTCATCCCACCCCTCTAGGTTGATACAGAGCCCCTGTTTGAGTTTCCTGAGCTCTTTGGATGTGAGAAAAATAATGGCGTTAGATCAATTATAAACTCATGAGGGCAAGGACTGTGTTTTATTTGCCTGTATTCTTTTTGGTTTTGGCTGTGCCATGTGGCTTGGGATCTTATTTTCCCAACCAAGGGGTCTAATGTGGGCCCCCTGCAGTGGAAGTGTGAAGTCCTAACCACTGGACCACCAGGGAAGGCCCTCTGCCTGTACCCTTAACTCTCCTTTCAGTGTCTGGCCCATGATCCGTGTTCCATTACTTGTTTTTATTTATTTATGTTTTCTTTGTTTTTCCTTCAGCTTCCAAAAATATTTGCTGTTTCCATATTCAGAATTCCTATGAAAGAGTTACATTAGTATTGTGACTTTTTGAATTATTGATTAAAATATGGATCTTTTTTGGAATGTTTTGCTTGAAGCAAATTACCTGTGAAACAAGACTCAATTCAACTTAAGAACATTCAGACTTAAGACTTTTTGTAGAAAGGCAAATATTTGGTCTTAACAAAGGAAAAAGAACTTTATCTTCATTTATGTGTGTGTCCGGCAATCACTAATGTTTAACAACACTTAAGTTACCTAGTGTACTGGTGTGTATATATCATAATGGAAAAATGTACTGCCTAAAGAACAATATCTTTAATAAGATATTTAAGAAACACCGTTTACTCTCCCATATTAGAGAACTTTAGACAGCCAAACAAATATTTATGATTATAGGAAACATGATATTTTTCAGAAATGAATACCAATCATAAGTATGGCTACTGTGACAAAATTAGGTAATATAGTTAACATCTGTTAACTCATCTTTCTTTTGGAAATGTATTTAGATTAAATACTAAATTGGACATAAAAATTAGTATCCCTATTGCATAAAAGAACCCAGCTATATGCAGGCCCAGGGTACTTTGTTATAGTTTATAAGAACATTGTAGATATGACCCCTTTGAAAAATGGACTTTTATGAGGCTTGGTTGGTTCTTGAATTACTCAAGATTGAGCTCAAGTTAGGGGACATTTCACTTCTTTGGTCATTGAATTGTTTTCTCCCTATTTCTAGTAATAAACAACTCTGGATGCCTTCTGAGACAGAGTAGAAATAGTACATATCTCTAGTAACAGGAATTAGGGTCTGGAGATAAATGATACTCAACATACAGTGTTACAGTATCTTTGTTTTGGTAGGAGATTTGCTTACAGTATATGTAGTTGGTCACCTATGGTTTGGTATCCATTGAAATGTATTATTATTCATCTGGTCTGGAGTTGGGTGAGGTTTGTATTAACAATATCTACTTGTTGTCAGAGGGCTTCTGGTCTTTTTCTTTCTTCTGTGGTCGTGTGCTATTATTAAGTGAAATTTTTATGAACATTTTTAGAAGAATAGAAATTGAAAAATTATTTGTTAACTAACTTCAGTCTTAAATGTAGCGTTCATTCCTCCCACCCCCCAAAAAATTATTGTCCTCTTAGATTAAAAGGTTTAGACGGTGGAATAAGAATGATGAGTAATTTTGAAATTCAAAAGTTAGAACCTGTTTTCTCTTGATCATATAATCACTGCTGCTGAGTCACTTTGTCGTGTCCGACTCTGTGCGACCCCACAGACGGCAGCCCACCAGGCTCCTCCGTCCCTGGGATTCTCCAGGCAAGAACACTGGAGTGGGTTGCCATTTCCTTCTTCAATCCATGAAAGTGAAAAGTGAAAGTGAAGTCGCTCAGTCGTCTCCGACTCTTAGCAACCCCATGGACTGCAGCCTACCAGGCTCCTCCATCCATGGGAGTTTCCAGGCAAGAGTACTGGAGTGGGGTGCCATTGCCATATAATCACAGGAGTCACAAAAGAGTGGGCCTCATTATCAGTAGATGAGAGTTCAAGATTATCTGAATTTAAAGTTTTAAATTAGGGTCTTTCTTGGTGGGGCAGTAGATAGGAATCCACCTGCCAATGCAAGGGGGCACAGGTTCGACCCCTGGTCCAGGAAGATTCCACATGCCTTGGAGCAATTAAGCCTGGTAGCCGCAACTACTGAGCCTACGTGCCACAACTACCGAAGCCCACTCTCGAGCCCGAGGGTAGCAACTCCTGAAGCCCGCTTGCCTGGATTCTGTGCTCTGCAACAAGAGAAGCCACCATAATGAGAAAATTGTGCACTGTGATGAAGAGTAACCCCTGCTCGCCGCAACTAGAGAAAAGCTCATGTACCAATGAAGACCCAGTGCAGCCAAAAATAAAGAAATAAATACATTAAAAAAAATTAAATTTTACTTTAACCATAGTAACGTTATTAAAAGCCTTACTTAAATCACAGTTGACTTGATGCCACCATGTTGTCTTGGGAGGTAATGTCAGGTGGCTGGAGAGTTGCTTATAGTTAACCTTGAAGGTACCTCATTCTCCTGAGAACACTTTCTATAACTTAGTATTTATTTGCAAAATAAACCACATTTTCCCCTTGTCTTATTAAAATGATGGAATTATTTCTAGCATATGGAAACATTTCTGCACCTCATGTTCTTTTGAGCAGGTAACCCCATGTGATTTACAAATGTTGATAAAAGCAATAGATATTTCCAAATGCTATTAGAATGATGCAACTAATATATAGATATTAAAAAATTTTCTTCATTGGGATAAATGAAAACTGCAATGAATAAAGTATTAGGTACTCTTTCTACTGTTTTAATTCCAGAATTACTTTAGTTATTGTTGCTACTTTAATTTTTGTTGCTACTGTAATATCAGTATCACCACAAAAGATTCAACACTCCTCTCAACAGGCAACTGAATATTGCCCACCAAAGGTAGAAAGTTCTCCTTGCTTCACTTACAGAGAAAATAGCTGGTAGTTAAAAAAAGGTGTCCAGACTCTTGAAAGTATCATTTTAAATTATCATTGTCAAAATACATGCCAGGTTAAGATTTTAAGCATGTAAAATCTGTGCATGGAAAAATGAATGAAATATTTCTATAATATATTAATGATGATCAGATATTAATATATGGGGAGAAGTAATAGTGAACCTGGTCCTGTATTCTGACTGTAAATGAGCAGAGTGCTCATAAAAAAGTGACATATCACTGTAATAGGATGTATTCTAAACTCCTTCCTAAATGACATCTTGAAATTTTGCCCTGTCCAAAAACATTTTTTTTTTTTTGAGGAAGGACAGATGGGTTTAGCTGCTGTCTTCAAGGAAAAAGAAAAAGTGACATCATAACCTGTATTAAATTTCATGAGGTAAAGTAAAGATGGCCTCTGAAAAAATGATAAGGTAGAGAAGGAGCAGGAGAAGAAGGAAAGGATCTTTAAAAAAAAAAAATAGAAATAGTTGAAGATATTGGGGTGTCTAATATCATCAGGAACGGTGCGTGTAATGAGACTGTTGGCAGAGTGCAGCTTCAGAGTTCTCTGAGGATTCTAAAAGCAAAAATTGTTTTTTCAACACAAAGGAATCAGACATTCTTTGGCATCTTAAAATGAGTGTCTGCTACTACATCAGCTATTTTGTGAGACTTCATTAATTCAATGCATATTCTAGATCCATCTACTGTAGGCTGCTATGCTGAGCACTTCAGAAAAAAACAAGATGTTATGATATTGTCTCTGTCTCAGAGAATTTATTATCCAGTAAGGGAGAGAACATCCATATACAAATATCTACAGCACAGAGCAGAACAAACATCTGAGAGGACTCTACTGACAAGACAGATCCCATCCTTTTGTCAAGATGAATGCTTCATGAGGGAGGACAAGTGAACTGAATGTTGTTTTGCTCCTCCCCCCCCGCACCCCCACCGGCTATACCACGTGGCTTGTGGGATCTTAGTTCCCTGACCAGAGATCAAACCCTAGCCCCTTGCAGTGGAAGCACTCAGTCCTAACCACTGGGCTGCCAAGGAAGTCCCCTGGGGTTGTTCTTGTGTAGAATTTGGACAGTTTAGGATGGAATTGGGGTAGGAGTTAGGCTTTTGGCAAAGAAAGAAGCATGAGCAAACTGGAGCAGGGATGAAAATGGGGGGCATGTTTAGGGAACAGGGCAGAGCTGAGAGAGGGTGAAGTGCAGGTTTTATGGAAGAGAGTGGTGGGAGGCAAAATGGAAAGTAAAGCTTGAGGTCAGGCATGGAAGGTTTTAAAAAGTGAACTGAAGGATTTTGGTCTTGATTCTCTAGGCAGTGGGGAGTCCATGAAAGCTCTTCATTGGTGACAAGATAGGAGCTAATAGCTGTGCTTTAGAATACTTAAGTCGGAGAAGGCAATGGCACCCCACTCCAGTTCTCTTGCCTGGAAAATCCCATGGACGGAGGAGCCTGGTAGGCGGCAGTCCATGGGGTCGTTAAGAGTCGGACATGACTGAGCGACTTCTCTTTCACTTTTCGCTTTCATGCATTGGAGAAGGAAATGGCAACCCACTCCGGTATTCTTGCCTGGAGAATCCCAGGGACAGGGGAGCCTGGTGGGCTGCCGTCTAGGGGGTTGCACAGAGTCGGACATGACTGAAGTGACTTAGCAGCAGAATACTTAACTGGAAGGATACACTGGAGTAGGGAGAAACTTTAGAACTAAGATTTAAAATCAAGAGGCCTGGAGAGGCCCATGTGAAAAATAATCAGGGCCTGACAGAAGCTGTGGCAGTGGAGAAGGTAAAAAAGGAGAAATATTTAGTGAGAATCAGCAGAACTGAACTGTGATTATGTGGGGTAAGTAAAAGAAAAGAGAATTCAAGGAAGATTTGCATCTGCCTCAGTTAGGGCAGTGGTGCTGCCGTCAACAGAAAGAGGAATGTTAGGCAGAGGAGCTGGTTTGGGAAATTAAAATTCGTTAAGGCAGTGGTTGAGGAGGAAAAAAGAAGATTTGTTAAATGCTTGAAATGAATGGGTAGGGGCACATAAGAATGGTAAGGAAGAAAAACAAGAAGACAAGAGAAGTTTAAAGATGAAGAAGCCTTAAGAAATACGTACCTTTGGGGATTCGAATAGAAAAAAGGGAAGAAGTTGGCAAGAATGGTCAAAGAGGGGATGAAGAGATAAGGACACTGTGTTCTTCAAAGGCCCCTCTTTTAGGCTGTGTGACCCTGTTTTATGGCGGTCACTGAAGATTCTACTATCTGTGTGGTCCCTGCTATACTCCCTCAAAGACTTTTCACTGTCCAGTGAGTGGCCTTTCTACCAAAGAAAAACCCCCAAATTTCTGGGAAATTGGTTACAGTAACCCTCTAACTCAACTTAATTCCATTGTTCTTTTTATTTCAATATCACAGGAGCTGTTATGACTGATAATCAACAAAAGGGTACAAGGAATCAGAGGCTTACATTGCCAGTGCCAAGGTTACACAGCACTCCCGAGCTCACCTGATAGGTCAGATTCTGTGTGCGTATTTCCCCCACACATAGGAAGGAAGGAATCGGTGTGAGTCCGATGTTTCTTTTCCTGTATCTTATGAGTGAGGGAAGGGTGGTAGGCATTTTGTTGGTGTCCAGGCTGGCTCTCGTGTTCGTTCTCCAGATCAGTGTGTCACTTGGAAACCAAGAGATGAAAACATTTTAATGAGAGTTCAGTCAGTAGTATCATGATTAATACCACTTGGTTTAGTGGTTTTGAGTTCATGGATGGCCTTTGAAAAGATAGTTTTAGTAAAATAATATAGGTAGAAGAATCCACTAGTTATAGAATAAATACATTATCAAGAATGGACTTAACTATTGTAAACTACTCTTTCAGGACTTGAGAATAGAGAGGAATGGGAATAGATAGGAGCACTAGGATGAAAGGAAGATTTTTTTCCCCTTTCTCTCTCTCTCTGTTTTTAGTGGAAAAATGAACATGTTTGTAGGCAGAGGTAAGGGAGCCTTAGGAGAATGTACTGGGGAGGAGAGGGTTCATTACTGATTGACAGATATTGGAGGAGTCTGGAAAGAAGGAGAGCAAGAGTATGGGTTCAGGTATTGATGTTGGGAGGGAATATTTAGAGATCAGAGGAAAAAGGACGAAAGATGGATGAAGGTGGGGGAGCTCCATGGTGGAGAGCATGGGTGCTGAGGGACAATGTACCACATGACCTCAGACATCTCATTAAAGAAGGAAAATCCACTTGCCAGGGGTGAGGGGAAAGGAAAGAGGAGAAAAGATGTGGAGTAGCTGCTGTGAGAAATAGTTTAATTGTTGAGTTTCAGTGAGAACGCAATTGAGGATAGTTAATCTTATTTCTTGCTTTTCTTTAGTAAGATTTACGTGAGGTTTTTGTTTTTTTTTTTTTTCACTTAAAAGGATAGAAGAAATTTCCATGAACGTCTGCGCTCAAAAATGTGAAGAATTTTGTTGTCAGCTAATTCATGCTGATGCACATATCTTGGATCCAGAAATATAGATGACGATGGTACTATTCCTGCTGATGGGTGGATCACAGAAAAGCAATATCTACTGAGGACCTGATGGTTCTTTCAAGTGTTAAAAGAAAACAGAATTTCTTCAGG
The DNA here is from genome assembly GCF_003369695.1 of Bos indicus x Bos taurus. NCBI lineage: Eukaryota > Metazoa > Chordata > Mammalia > Artiodactyla > Bovidae > Bos > Bos indicus x Bos taurus. Next base: position 73,585,087 of record NC_040085.1, read on the forward strand.
GACTTGTTTTAGGAATGTAGCTTGGGATTTCGCCAAGCATATCTTCTCTGTCACTCAGTGCATGGTTTTGCATGACAGTGTCTGGCTCCTCTTGTTTCTGATTTCTTCTCTTTCGTATGAAAGGTATTTCTCTAGGTTTGGAAATACTCCAAATCAAGATATGTAAAAGATGCTTGACTCAATCCAAGAAGACTGTAAATTTTCTGAATTTGTCATGATGAAAAAGGAAATATTACATATAGGTATTGGTGGTAGTTCAGAAAAGTGGGACAGTAAACTCTATGGGGCTAACATTCATTGTGTAACATTCATTGTGTATAATGAACTTGACAAACATCTGTAGAACAAAGCAGAATTGAACCATCTGAGAAGACTCCCAGATCCCAGCCTTTTTTTTTTTTGGTCAAGGGGAATGCTTCATGAAGGCGCAGTATATGAACTTGACTATATAGTACATTTAGAATTTGGATGATGAAGGTGAGTTTGGGGTAAGAGGCTTTTGACAAAGAATATAGTATAAGCAGAGATGAAACAGAGATGGAGATGTGGGACATATTAAGGAAACTTCTTTCTTTCCCTAGTTCCTTTTCTGAAAGTAAATACTTGACTTAGCTGTTTGTGGAGGACATACAGTTCAGACAGTATAACATCTTTCTTTGTCTTGTTTTACTTTAATGGTGATTGTCTGATTTTTAGAATTACTTGCTATTTTTCAAGTGGAAAGAAAAAAGAAATGTCAAAGTCTTTAAGTTTTAGCAGTTGCTATCTTCATTTCAACTAAAGAGTGTTTTAAAATACGCCTACTATATATAGGATGTTGATGAACAAGATAAAATTCCTACCCTGAAAACATGTGCACCCTGTTAAGAGAAATTTTACCTTGGAAATTTTAATTATTTGAGCAAACTATGCTTTAATGTTCAATTTATTACACAACATAAGCAAACCAAATTGTGCATAATTTTGTATATTCCCATTGTGATTCTAGAGCTACATTGTTCAATATATTAACCACTAGCCACTTGTGGCTGTTAAAATGAATGAAAATTAAATAAAATTAAAAATTAAGTCACACTGGTTCATTTCTAAGTGCTTTGCAGCCACATATGACTAGTATTTATTAGTATATACTGTACTGGAAAGCAAAGATACTGAACATTTTCACTGTTGCAGGAAGCTCTGTCCTGTTCTAGAGATCTAGAACAAATTTTAATTGTTTTGGTCAGGTGATTGGCTTAGTCATTCATCTCCTCGGTGATGCAGCCACAGTACTGAGCATTTTTTCTGTGCCAAGTCCAGCATCGTGTTAGAGAAGCCCCACAACAGCCCAGTGAAGATGAAGAAAACTGAAGCTGAGCAAGGTCAAGTCACTTGCCCACATCACTTAGCTGAGAAAAGGCTGAGTCAGGATCTGTACCTAAGCCCCTCTGATGCCGTGTGTGTGTGTGTGTGTGTGTGTGTGTGTGTGTGCTCATTCAGTTGTGTCCGACTCGTTGCGACCCCATGGACTTTAGTCCGCCAGGCTCCTCTGTCCTTGGGATTTCCCAGGCAAGAATACTGGAATGGGTTGCTATTTCCTCCTCCAGGGGATCTTCCCAACCCAGGAACCGAACCTGCGTCTGTTGTGTCTCTCGCATTGGCAGGAGGATTCTTTACCCCTGTGCCACCTGGGAAGCCCCTCTATAAACCTTCATGAAATGCCTGCCATGTAGCAGGTGTTGTGCTAGAGCTAAGTAATAAAAGTCATGGTTTCTGTCCACATGGACTTTTCAGTCTGGTGGAGGAAAGAGATAAGTTAACAGGTGGATTACATAGGATATGATAAGTGCTTTCAGTTGGTAAAGAATCTGCATTGCAGGAGATCCTGGTTCGATTCCTGGGTCGAGAAGATCCACGGGAGAAAGGATAGGCTACCCACTCCAATATTCTTGGGCTTCCCTTATGGCTCAGCTGGTAAAGAATCTGCCTGCCATGTGGGAGACCTGGGTTTGATTCCCTGGGTTGGGAAGATCCCCTGGAGAAGGGAAAGGTTACCCATTCCAGTGTTCTGGCCTGGAAAATTCCATGGACTGTATAGTCCATGGAGTTGCAAAGAGTCAGACTCAATGAAGCGACTTTCACTCACCATGGGAAAAGAAATCCAATAGGCTATGAACAATATATAAGGAAAACTACAGAAGCAATGCTCAAGATTTACCTCTGAGGAAAGGTCAATAGATACTAGCTTGTGTAAGCTGGAGAGAGTGGTGAAAAGATGATCCTGGCAGTGTAAAACACCTAGGATGTAAAACAACACAGCAAATTGGAGGGACTGAAAGATGTTCACTCTGACTGGGGCCAAATAATCTCTAAGATCTCATAATTCTTTCTTTTTATGATATATTTACATTATTTTAAAAAACAGGCTGAAGTTGAACAGTTTTGTGAAGACCTACAAGACCTTCTAGAACTAACACCCAAAAAAGATGTCCTTTTCATTATAGGGGGCTAGAATGCAAAAGTAGGAAGTCAAGAAATATCTGGAGTAACAGACAAATTTGGCCTTAGAGTACAGAATGAAGCAGAGAAAAGGCTAATAGCGTTTTGCCAAGAGAACACACTGGTCATAGCAAACTGTCTCTTCCAGTAGCACAAGAGAAGACTCTACACATGGACATCACCAGATGGTCAATACCAAAATCAGATTGATTATATTCTTTGTAGCCAAAGATGGAGAAGCTCTATACAGTCAGCAAAATCAAGACCAAACTGTGGCTCAGATCATGAACTTGTTATTGCCAAATTCAGACTTAAATTGAAGAAAGTAGGGAAAACCACTACACCATTCAGGTATGACCTAAATCAAATCCCTTACGATTATACAGTGGAAGTGAGAAATAGATTCAAGGGATTAGATCTGATAGAGTGCCTGAAGAACTATGGATGGAAGTTTGTGACATTGTACAGGAGGCAGTGATAAAGACCATCCCCAAGAAAAAGAAATTCAAAAAGGCAAAATGGTTGTCTGAGTAGGCCTTACAAATGGCTATGAAAAGAAGAGAAGTGAAAGGGAAAGGAGAAAAGGAAAGATATACCCATCTGAATGCAGAGTTCCAAAGAATAGCAAGGGGAGATTAGAAAGACTTCCTTAGTGATCAGTACGAAGAAACAGAGGAAAACAATAGAATGGGAAAGACTAGAGATCTCTTCAAGAAAATTAGAGATACCAAGGGAACATTTCATGCAAAGATGGGCTCGATAAAGGACAGAAATGGTATGGACCTAACAGAAACAGATGATATTAAGAAGAAGTGACAAGAATACACAGAAGAACTGTACAAAAAAGATCTTCCTGACCCAGATAATCACGATGGTGTGATCACTCACCTAGAGCCAGACATCCTGGAATGTGAAGTCGAGTGGGCCTTAGGAAGCATCACTACGAACAGAGCTAGTGGAGGTGATGGAATTCCAGTTGAGCTATTTCAGATCCTAAAAGATGCTCTGTTAATGTGCTACACTCAATATGCCACCAAATTTGGAAAGCTCAGCAGTGGCCACAGGACTGGAAAAGGTCAGTTTTCATTCCAATCCCAAAGAAAGGCAATGCCAAAGAATACTCAAACTACCATACAACTGCACTCATCTCTTATGCTACTAAAGTAATGCTCAAAATTCTCCAAACCAGGCTTCAACAGTACATAAACTGTGAACTTCCAGTTGTTCAAGCTGGATTTAGAAGAGGCAGAGAGGAACCAGAGATCAAATTGCCAACATCTGTTGGATCATCGAAAAAGCAAGAGAGTTCCAGAAAAATATTTACTTCTGCTTTATTGACTACGCCTAAGCATTTGTGTGGATCACAGCAAACTGTGGAAAATTCTGAAAGAGATGGGAATCCCAGACCACCTGACATGCCTCCTGAGAAATCTGTATGCAGGTCAGGAAGCAACAGTTAGAACTGGACATGGAACAACAGCCTGGTTCCAAATCGGGAAAGGAGTACGTCAAAGTTGTATATTGTCACCCTGCTTATTTAACTTATATGCAGAGTACATTATACGAAATGCCGGGCTGTATGAAGCACAAGCTGGAATAAAGATAGCTGGGAGAAATATCAATAACCTCAGATATTCAGATGACACCACCCTTATGGCAGAAAGTGAAGAACTGAAGAGCCTCTTAATGAAAGTGAAAGAGGAGAGGGAAAAAGTTGGCTTAAAGCTCAACATTCAGAAAACTAAGATCATGGCATCTGGTTCCATCACTTCATGGCAAATAGATGGGGAAACAACGGAAACAGTGACAGCCTATATTTTTTGGGGCTCCAAAATCACTGCAGATGGTGACTGCAGCCATGAAATTAAAAGACGCTTGCTCCTTGGAAGAAAAGTTATGACCAACCTAGACAGCATATTAAAAAGCAGAGACATTACTTTGCCAACAAAGGTCCGACTAGTCAAGGCTATGGTTTTTCCAGTGGTCATGTATGGATGTGAGAGTTGTGAAGCTCTGTGCTTCTGAGCTTTCTGTGAAGAAAGCTGAGCACCAAAGAATTGATGCTTTCGAACGGTGGTGTTGGAGAAGACTCTTGAGTGTCCCTTGGACTGCAAGGAATCCAACCAGTCCATCCTAAAGGAAATCAGTCTTGAATCATTGGAAGGACTGATGCTATAGCTGAAACTCCAGTACGTTGGCCACCTGATGCAAAGAACTAACTCATTGGAAAAGAGCCTGATTCTGGGAAAGATTGAAAGCGGGAGGAGAAGGGGATGACAGAGGATAAGATGGTTGGGTGGCATCACCAACTCCATGGACATGAGTTTAAATAGGCTCTGGGAATTGGTGATGGACAGGGAAGCCTGGCATGCTGCAGTCCACGAGGCTGCAAAGTTGTACACGACTGAGTGACTGAACTGAACTGAAAAAACAGGCTCCTTCCTTTTCTGAAAAGAAAAAAAAAAGTCCCTGGGTCTCTCCCACTGTTTGGGGAGCTTCTTATACCTATTCTTCCTTTGTAGATCCTGCAGTTACAGGAAGACAAGAGGTAAAAAGAAATTGGAGAAAAGAAGAAAGAAAGGGAGAAAGATGGCCAGAACAAGCTGCAGAGAAATAGGACAGGTGATATTTGATGGGGAATGTCAGTGCCATTTATAATACTCAGATTCCCTGTCTCTCATCAAAAGTTCAGATCAACCATTTCAAAAGGTCATGTCTTTGTATCATGAAATGTATTTATGTGAGAATATTTTTGATAAGGTGTCTAAAAACTGAACTGCTATAGTGATTCATTTCATTAGAATCATAATAGAATTTTCTTTGTTCTATCGTCATGTCTGTGCACTTACAGTATATTCCACCTGGCAGAAATTTAAATGCTATTATTTTATTTTTATAGGGCAATAAGTAGTCACTGTAAAACTGTAAGATTGAAACATAAGGAGTCAGAGATGGATTAAAGTCAGGACACAATGAATTGTATTTTTACTCACCAATTCTAGAGATTATTCCATGTATTATACAAAATACATTACACATAATAAATCTCTCACATTTTGTAAATATTTAGTCGTTGTTGATTTATTTCTGCCTTGGCAGCCATCATGTCTCTGTTCTGCGTTGTGAAAGTCTGTTTATATGTCTGTGTCGACACCATCTGCGCTAGGGTGGAGGCTTCTGGAAGGCAGGGATGATGTCCATTTGCTTTGCATAATGCTTAGCATATAGCTCTGTACATGGAGCTTTATTTTTGTTTGATGAGGATGATTTTCTTTATGTATTTCTTTTCTTTCCTGTCTTCAGATTGGCCACATCTTCTGGTAACAATGACTCCAGTAGAACACAGAGATGAAATTAACTGTTGAATGCCTACTCAGGCTGGGCAGCCCAGTGTCTCTTGCAACTATATGAGGTCTTACACCACCAAAAAGAGGCACCCTCTTGTAAAAAAATGAAAAATACAGAGAAGCCACCCACGTTGGTTTTCATGAAGGAAAAATTTGGTGTCTAGTTTTACCACCAGTGCTTGTCAAATAAACTTGGTCTGAAATCAAGGCTGAATACAGTAAACAGAAAATTCAGATAAAAGCTAAGTGGGGGAAAAAAAATCCTCTTTATTTCCATCCCTATTCTTTCTGGGCATGGGCTTCTGGAATAGTGTTGGGGGTTCAATGTAAGTTTGATCAAATGGAGCTGGAGCCAAGTAAGAACTCAGTATTTTTTGAAGATCTTCCAACTCTTTGTTTTAGTAAAAACAAATTTTACTACTGTATCCTCCTTTAGATTATCCATCTTTTAAAACTGGCATCACTAAATTATAAATCTGGGTATTGAAAGTCATTGTGTGGACACAATTATTAAGTTTAGTTTTGTTAGAATATTCCAAACACTAAAAAGAAACATCCTAGACTCTTAAGGTACCTTTAAACATTTCCTTAAAAACTCTCTTTTCTCCTTTACCTTGCCTTTTCTGCTCTTTCTCTAGATTTATCATGAGTTTTTCTATTGAATTTCAGAGAACTTTTAGGGGTTACTTGTTACAACTTTTGTTATAGTCAGTTTTTTATGTAACCTTTTTTGTATTAACCTATTATAAGTGACATTTCTTTTATATGATTTCTAGATTCTTCATTTTTATTTTTTTTTTCTATATTTTATTGAGGTCTGTATGTGTAACATAACAAATCTTATTATAAGGGGAATCAATATTCAGTTCAGTTCAGTTGCTCAGTCGTGTCCGACTCTTTGCGACCCCATGAATCACAGCACGCCAGGCCTCCCTGTCCATCACCAACTCCTGGAGTTCACTCAAACTCACGTCCATAAATCACATTTGTTTTGTTAGTTATCAATGAAGGTTCTTATTTTCTTCAGTGCAACATTTCAGAGGAACCTATATCTTGGCTTTTGTTTCAGGACCCTGTCTCAGGGATTTTAGTAATTTGAACGCATCAGAGTATAGGTTTATCAATATATACACAATATACCTAAGAGGAAATATATTTAAGAGAAATATATTTTTGAGAACACTGGATGGTGCCTGGACATATTAATCAACAATTTCCCAGAATTTAAAAGGAATTTCTTTATTCAGATACAGTTTGATAAGAGAAATTCTCTAAGGTCCTTATTTCCTTAACCTCTGAAACAGAAGAACAAGATCAGTCAGGAAAAAAGGAGAAGTTTTCTTTCACACATGCTCTGTATCTCTGTCTCAGACAGATGGGGTGCTGGTGATTAGAATAGCAACACGGCTTACTTTGCTATTTTTTCAAAGCTACTTACTACTACTACTCATAGCTTGAGGAAGAACTTTATTCTTGGAAAGTTATGTATTTTGGATCATTGACATAAAGATGGTTAGTGCTTAGCTGGATACTTAAAACTTAGAGCTAGCTTAAATTATAGTTATATAAGCTCTATATCTGTTAGTGCCTATCAATATCTGTGTCCGAGTAACAGTATTCAAAAAAATTTAGGAAGTTTGGGTAGGCAAAAAGAAAAAAGTCACTGACTACAGCAGAAAGCTATTAAAATTCTGTTGTTAGCCTTTTGGACTTTATAGTACATGTATATACACACATAAATCAAACACAATATACATAATTAAAATAATACACTTTAAAATACACTCATATTGATGAAAAGTGAGATTGTAGAGCTATGGAAACAAATTATGGACTAGAACAACACCATTAAAAAACTAGTAAGTGGTGGAGAACCAATAAGGAATAGAATAGAGATGGCTGAAAATTTAATGGGTTGGAGCAAAAGCTTGACACAATCACTGTGAAAACAGGGGTAAAGATGAAAGCATATTGGTTAACAGTGAAAGATAACGACACAAGGCGAGTCAAGGAGAAGATTACTGGTGTCTGTGAGGAAGAGGAGTCAAACAAATGGAACTAAAAAGGTATTCAGAGAATTGAAACAGCGAAACTTAACTGAAATGAAGAGCTGAATCTGCAGGTTAAACATACACACCAAATACTGAAATTGGTAAAGGAGAATCAGTATCAACTCATATCCTGGTTGCATCTGAAGAGAGACTTCTTCAGTCATCACACAAAAGCAAAAGTCATCTGCAAGGGAGAAGATGAGTGGTCTGAGACTTCTCCACAACAAAGTGTAATACTACAGAAGCTGTGTCAACAAAGTTCAGATACAGGGAAATATGACCAAGAATATTGTATCTAGACAAGTTATTAAAGAATAAAGGTAGCAGGCATGTAATCCTCAAATGTGAAAGAACCCTGAGAATACAGTATCTGTGAGATCCCTGGAAAACTTGTTAAAATTTAGCCAACCAAGAGATGAATCAAAACAAAACTGGTTTTGAATATTAAAAACATTTATATATGTCTCAGATTTAGAAACTGTGGTAACAGGATGTGAAAATTATACACCGTAGCAAAGTAAAACAAATATTGGGAGGTGGGTGGAAGGGAAATGGAAATTATTAATCTCTTTATCTTTCATAGCAACAATTCAGTCAATATAGTCTAAAATTTAAAGTAGTTTTAAAGTAATATTAATCTCTCTGATTTTTTATAATTTTTCTTAAACATGGATTTTTATAATTAATATTTTTTGAGTGAAGAAGCAATTATCTAAGGTTTAAAATTGCTTCAGTTTCGTTTTAACTTCTGTTACTTTCAAGTAAAATTAGCATTGATACATTTTTATTATATTTAAAAGTGAGTATACTCTTATTTTTTAGAAGTAAGTATACACTTATTTTTACAACTGAGTATACTCATCCTAGAAATTATAAATTTATTTTTGTTTATACTTCTATCTGTATATGTGAGTAGCTGTCTGGAGTGATATTCACTAAATCTTAATACTGAATATTTCTCAATGGTGAGATTTTGGATCATTTGTTGAATTTTTCATTGTTTATTTTGTATTATGTGAATATTGATAGACTATTTAGTGAAAATGATACAATGAATCTATTATCCTGAAAAATGGATTTATATTTATATATAGTTTCTCAGATATAGAATTTACTATCCTCATTTACTTTGCCAACAAAGGTCTGTCTAGTCAAAGCTATGGTTTTTCCAGTAGTCATGTATGGATGTGAGAGGTGGACCATAAAGAAAGCTGAGAACTGAAGAATTGATGTTTTTGAACTGTGGTGTTGGAGAAGACTCTTGAGAGTCCCTTGGACTGCAAGGAGATCAAACCAGTCCATCCTAAAGGAGATCAGTCCTGAATGTTCATGGGAAGGACTTATGCTAAAGCTGAAACTACAATACTTAGGCCAAGAAGTGACTGATTGGAACTAACGGGAAAGATTGAAGGCAGGAAGAGAAGGGGATGACAGAGGATGAGATGGATGGATAACATCACCGACTCGATGGACGTGAATTTGAGCAAGCTCCGGGAGTTGGTGATGGACAGGGAAGCCTGGCATGCTGCAGTCCATGGGGTTGCAAAGAGTCGGACAGGACTGAGCGACTGAACTGAGCTGATCCTCCTTTAAAAAAATTTTATTATGACCCTTTTTCTCTCGCCATGATATTTAACAGCTCACAGTGTTTTATGGATATGTTACACTTCTTCCAATCTTGATCTCAGTTTCTTCATCTGTAATTTCAGAGTTGGATTAGGTTAGTAGTTTGCAGTCTTTTTCTTTAAACAGTAGAAACTTTCCAATAAATAAAACAATTTATAACTCTTGGAATATAGTTTCAAAGCTGTACAGATTAGGTAATTTCTGAGATTTATTCCATTTTACCAGAAAAGTGTTTTTCTTAGGATTTTTTTTTTGAGTGACTGCTTTACTGTGTGTTAAAAAAAGAAAAATCAAGTAATAGCCATAAACTTAGGAATCAGAATTTTAAGGTGAAAGGGAAGAGCCTTTAAAAACCGTCTCATCTATTTCCCCTAACTTTTAGATATAAAGAAACCAAATTTAAAGTTGCTTAACTAATGTGAAATGTATGGGACTTCAGCCCAGATCTTCTGACTTTCTATGCTGTTCTTTCCTCTACAGTACATGTGAATATATATATATGTATATTTTAAATGATGGGCAGGAGAGATACAATTTTATCTTAACCTATTTCACATGTAGACTAACTTGTAAATGTGAGGAAATGCACTTAATTTATAGTGTATTTATTTTTTTCCTCGTGAAGAAAGATCTGCAGGGCAGGCATTTATCGAACTCCTAAGTTCCAGAAATTAGGAAAGTGAGTGGGATTTTGGTGAGGAAGAAAGCATTTACTTGTCAAAGATTTGGAATTTACTGTGGTTGCTGAGATTAAAATAAAACTAAAACTTGACTTGGCAGAGGATTAAAAACAAAGCGGCTCCAAAGTGTGTGCACATTATGGAGAAGATGCCCTTCTTCCTTCAGGCGTCCAAGGGGGAAGGGAGTATTGTTTCTTTGTGTTGCCGGAGTTGATTTATTTAGTTATGATTTCAGCATGCCTAGGAGGCAAACCCCAGAAAACATTGCACAACATTAACCGGAACAAATGTGTTTTTTTCCCCCTATATCCCCCTTCTTAAGGTTTTCCAAATAAAACAGCACTGGTTTTTGTTTTTGTTTTTTCAGACTGTTTAGCTGGTTGTGATTATGTTTGACTGTTGGGTGTGGCAGGTTTTAGAATCTTAAGTGGTACTACAGGTTCCTGAACAAGAAAGAGAATTAAAGGTGAGGTGACTTGATTATTGGAATGTGTAGAATGTAAAGTCTAAGAGGTATTATGGTCTGCCGCAGGCTGCTCTTAGTAATAGGCCTTCTTGTTAAAAGCCCTATTATTATTGGAAATTTATTTTGGAAACGACTATAGACGAAATTTGACAAGAAAGTGAAACAAACCACCTTGTCTCATATTTCCTTTCCACACCAGGCACTTTGAAGAGCTATCTTAAATATTGTCAAGCCTCAATTATCCTGGGATAGGTTAGCATTAGCACCATCCTCACATCCTCACAAACTTAAATTAAACACACACGGTGTTGCATTGTGTGCAACAGCACAGAGACAGTTAGCAAACAAGATCCTTATCCTTTTGGAGCTTGCTGAAAGTTGATAGCTTCGTGTGTAGTTCACCAAATCCCCATCTCGTTTTCCCACACGCTGTCTCTAAAGCCGCCTCCCTTCCTGTATTCTCTCTCTTCTTTAATAGCTCTCCATCCTCTCAGCTGGAAACCTCACGTCCATCTTGAGTCCTTATGTTCTCTTAGGTTTCCCAGCCAATCGATCTACAAGTCCTGTCTCTTCTGTCTCCAGAATTGCTTTTGAATATGTTTCCTCTCCTCCATTCTCATAGCCATAGGCCTTGTTTAGGCCCTTTTCATCTTTCACTTCTTAGGAGAGATGCTTGTCTGCTTTCAGGCTTTCCGTTTTACAATCCATCCTCCATACTGCTGTCAAACCTTTCTTTAAAGACAGATCCAATCATATCATCTTCTGGCTTAAAAACCTTTGATGGGCCCCCATTGCCTTCAAGGGGATAAAGTCTAAACTCCTTAGCTAGTCATGCAAGGGTTTCATAGTCTGGCCCCAATGTGCTTATTCTCGCCTCATTTTCTGCCACATTTCCGTCTCCCTCCACCTCTTGTTCCACCAGCTTCCTCATGGTTTCCTGAGTTCACCCTTTCCTCGTACTTTTATCATACTGTTCCTTGCTCTCTACTCACAGAATGCTTTTTCTTGATTGCCATGATCCCCAAGCCCAAGCCTGGTTCAGTTCAGTTCAGTTCAGTTGCTCAGTCATGTCCGACTCTTTGGGACCCCATGAATCGCAGCACGCCAGGCCTCTCTGTCCATCACCAATTCCCGGAGTTCAACCAGACTCACGTCCATCGAGTCAGTGATGCCATCAACCATCTCATCCTCTGTCGTCCCCTTCTCCTCCCGCCCCCAATCCCTCCCAGCATCAGAGTCTTTTCCAATGAGTCAACTCTTCGCATGAGGTGGCCAAAGTACTGGAGTTTAAGCTTTAGCATCATTCCTTCCAAAGAAATCCCAGGGCTGGTCTCCTTCAGAATGGACTGGTTGGATCTCCTTGCAGTCCAAGGGACTCTCAAGAGTCTTCTCCAACACCACAGTTCAAAAGCATCGATTCTTCGGCACTCAGCCTTCTTCACAGTCCAACTCTCACATCCATACGTGACCACAGGAAAAACCATAGTCTTGACTAGACAGACCTTTGTTGGCAAAGTAATGTCTCTGCTTTTAAATGATGACTATTTTCAGTTTGGTGTCTGTCCTTCCAAGCAAGCCTTTTTATATGCGTTGACTTAGAGATAGATGCAGGGGTTGATAAATAGGTTTATGAAAGACACATAGTGTTTTGTATGTGGGTGTTTGTGTGTGCTTTTTCCACAAAAACAGTATTGTATGTATTGCCTTGCATTGGTCAAACTTCCTTTTTAAATTCTACAATTGATATTGGAGATCTTTTCATATTATCACATACAGATGATGATTTATAACCTTTTTTTCAGTTCCTCCCACATGGTATCACCTTTAGGACTAGCTTTACTTTTCCTCTTTTCCTGTATTCTCATATGTACAATTAGAAGGTAAAAGAGAAAACAGTTATAGCAAGCAAGTATAGATTCTGATGCCAATTAAATAAGGAAGTGAAAGTGAAGTCGCTCAGTCGTGTCCAACTCTTTGCGACCCGTAGACTGCAGCCCACCAAGATCCTCTGTCCATGGGATTCGCCAGTCAAGAGCACTGGAGTGGGGTGCCATCGCCTTCTCCGATTAAATAAGGAAGAAGCTTGCAATTGCTGGCTGGGGGAAGGAATGTTTTCCTTAAAAGTTAGACTGTCTTAGAAACACTGTTGGACGCAGTTCAAAGGATATCACTGACATTAACACCCTCTCCCCTCCCCTTCCCCTACCCGGTTTCCCCAAATGTTGCTGGAAACTAAATGTAACCAGGGCTCTTTGTGTTATGTGTACATCTGGCTTTCCCTTTTCCATATGCTTAAGTCCTCCCTCCTCAATTGCTTCTGTTTAGTACTTAATTTAAATTCCCAAATTAATCCAAGAAACAAATTTGAAACCTGTGAATTGAGGGGGTTTGATGATTTTTTTAGGTCTTTTAGAGCTCTGAAAAGCCAAAGTGAAAGTCGCTCAGTTGCGTTCACCTCTTTGCAACCCCATGGACTGTATAGTCCATGGAATTCTTCAGGCCAGAATTCTGGAATGGGTAGCCATTTCCTTTTCCAGGGGGTCTTCTCAACCCAGGGATCAAACCAAGGTCTCCTGCACTGCAGGCGATTCTTTACCAGCTGAGCCACTAGGGAAGCTCTTTAGAGTTCTAGGATTCTTTTAAATACTTAGTAGACAGTTTTATTTCAGAGAATTTATTCTAATAAAATGTTTAAGTTGTTTGTTTAAGTTGTAGTTAAGGGCCCAAGAGTGGGCTCTTGTCTAACATTCTGAAACAAATTGTCGGAGGAGACAATTATTGGGAGACTTTATTGGGAAGGGGTGCCCAGGCAGAGAGCAGGATGGTAAGGGAACCTAGGAGGACTACCCTGCCATGTGACTTGCAGTCTCTGGTTTTCTGGTGATGGGGTTAGTTTCCTGGTTGTCTTTGGTCACTCAGGGTCCTTCCTGGTGGCTCACACATTGCTCAGCCAAGTTGGATGCCAATGAGAAGGATTCTGGGAAGTGGTAGGACACATGGGGTCTCCTTTTGACCTTTCCTGAATTCTTCAGGTTGCTGGTGGCTTGTTTTGTGTTCCTTGCCAGGACTTCCTGTTGTAAAATAACGCATGCAAATAGTTACCACGGTGCCTGGCCAGGGTGAGTGGTTTCAATCAAAGTTTCCTCTAACATTAGGCTAAGGAAAAGTTTTCTATGTTAGAAATAAAAATACTGAAAACTAATATAAAAGTAAGGTTTGTAACATTGTAGGATCTGATCTGATCTATACAATTCTCTCCAGCTCTAATGTTTGAAGATATTTACTGCCTTTGACAAATAATTAGTGACACACGTTTTAGTTTTTTTTTTGGTTATATATTTGTTGAAATATTCTCCATGAGTTCTGTCCTTTAGATAACCTTGGAATAGAAAGTCATATATAAAATTTTCCACTTTATTTGAATTCTAATCCTTTTTGTGGAGTTATTATGTCAGGTTCTGTTTCTAAATTCCATTTCTCACTTTCTTGTGATTGGTTGTTTTTTATGATAAAAACCTGTTAAAAAAACTCTTAACCTCCTTGAAAAATATCTGTTGCTCTTTCAGTTGATGCAAACACCAGTAAACTTCCTCTTTAAAGAAAAAAAGAAATTGCAGTCGAAAGGAGATATATATTTGAGGAAGAGTATAAAGAAATGCATACTTTTCTCATTGTACTTCTTTCCAAATTTTTGTCACCCCAGAGGGTGTGAGAATTCTCTCGAAGCTTCAGGTCTGACTGGTGAACAGAGCTGACACTTGATCGTGTGAAGTCCAGTGGTGTTTGGTTGTGTAGTTTCTGCATCTGGAGACGATTCTGTTATGTGAAAAATTAAGATTACAATTTTTAAAGTATATATTTCACAATCAGAGTATTTATAAACACATATGAAACTTGTTCTACATGTAACTTATGCTGAAATGAAATGGTAATGTTTATAACTCAGTAGGTAAACTACTCTGGAATGTTTCAGACCCGTCTCAGCTGACATTTTGAACTAATAACATAAGAAAGAGTTTGTTTCCTTATTCAGCAGTTTCATATGCATTTAAAAAGGTAGCTGATGTCTAGTTAGTTCCAAATTCAAGTTTGCTATACTTATGCCACTAGAACATGTTTTTTCTTCTGTTTGTAGACATAGTGGTGTTGGTCTTGGAATATGGATTTGCAGGTTAAAAAAAAAAAGATTATTTGATTCTTCTTGAGCTTTAGAATTCAAATCAGTCAAGTAACCAAGAAGCACAATTAGGATACTGTTGACATGCTTTATATTTGTTGCTTTTTCTTTCTTTGTCTGCAAACTTATACTAAACTGTGGTTTTGTACTTAAAAATAAACATTAGAGAAAACTTGGAAAATGGAGAGAGGAAAATGAACTATAATAAATAGGGTCTGAGGTGAGTCTTGAAGAATACATAGTACTTAATGTTGGTGTTTAGTCACTAAGTCGTGTACGACTCTTTTGCAACACTTTTGCTGTAGCCTGACAGCTTTTTTCGACATTCAGAAAACTAAGATCATGGCATCTGGTCCCATCACTTCATGGGAAATAGATGGGGAAACAGTGGAAACAGTGTCAGACTTTATTTTTTGGGGCTCCAAAATCACTGCAGATGGTGACTGCAGCCATGAAATTAAAAGATGCTTACTCCTTGGAAACTTATGACCAACCTAGACAGCATATTAAAAAGTAGAGACATTACTTTGTCAACAAAGGTCCATCTAGTCAAGGCTATGGTTTTTCCAGTAGTCATGTATGGATGTGAGAGTTGGACTGTGAAGAAAGCTGAGAGCTGAAGAATTGATGCTTTTGAACTGTGGTGTTGGAGAAGACTCTTGAGAGTCCCTTGGACTGCAAGGAGATCCAACCAGTCCATCCTAAAGCAGATCAGTCCTGGGTGTTCATTGGAAGGACTGATGTTGAAGCTGAAACTCCAGTACTTTGGCCACCTCATGCGAAGAGTTGACTCATTGGAAAAGACCCTGATGCCAGGAGGGATTGAGGGCAGGAGGAAAAGGGGATGACAGAGGATGAGATGGCTGGATGGCATCACCGACTCGATGGACATGAGTTTGGGTGAACTCCGGGAGTTGGTGATGGACAGGGAGGCCTGGCGTGCTGCAATTCATGGGGTTGCAAAGAGTCGGACACGACTGAGCAACTGAACTGAACTGAACTGACAGGCTTCTCTGTCCACGGAATTTCCCAGGTAAAAATACTGGAGTGGTTTGTCATTTCCTTCTCCAGGGGATCTTCTCGACCCAGGGATTAAACCCGTGACCCCTAGGTTGATGGTCAGATTTTTTACCACTGAACCACCAGGAAAGACCAGTATTTGATGTATTCCAGACTATCTCTTGGACAATCTGTGTGACTGTTGTGTGTTATATGTTATGCAACTGTGGTCATCCTGCCTTGGTGGAAAGAGTTGATAACTACGGTATAATCTTTTAAAATTTTTTCTAACTTAAAAAAAAATTTTTATTGATGTATAATTGATTTACAATGCTATGTTAGTTTCTGGTATATCGTAAAGTGATTGTTATACATATATATTCCTTTTCAAGTTCTTTCCCATTGTGGGTTATCACAGATATTGAATATCTGTGCTTGTTTATCTATTTTGTATATAGCAGTTTGTATCTGCTGATCCCAAACTCCTAATTTTTCCCTCCTCCGCCCCCTATAATATAATCTTAACATATCTCCATCTATAAAATGATCATAGCTATATAATTTAAGGTCTATTTAATTCAGTGGAGGTAAACCTTTTAAATTTGTGGAAATGACTTTCACTGTGAGTGGATTTAAGATAGAAGATAGCATTGCATATTCACACATTGTTCTACATTTAAGATGGAACCCCCCCTTTTTTTTTTTGGCACAACGGTGAAGATTAGGCTCCCAAGATAGTTTGAGTGCCTTCTGCATGTTCTAGCTCGCAATAGTCTTAACCAGCATCTGGTTTATCCATGAGAGCCTTATAATTAGCCAGTTAGTACTTCTCTGTTTGGGAAGATTTATAGTATACTTCAGGTGATGTGAGATAGAAGGCAGAAGACTAAATAGCTAACTCTGCTTAGTTTAGAAGAAATGTGTATTCCTGATACCAATATTGTTAAAAAATTATTTCCCAAAACTCTTCATTTGACGTGGTTGATAACTTTACTGTCTGAACAACCTAAGAAGCTTAAGCCCCTTGGGTGTGGTTTTAGTCTTAGGAAAGCCTGAGGAACCTGAGCTTTAGAGGGGTTGACTTGTGTGTTCTGGAGTGTTATGCAAGGAAGAATTATTGGGCCAGGTGCCTTTCATGTCTGTATCTGCCACAGTAAAAAGCTGTAGAGGCAAGAGTTTGTTGCAATAAAATTTTCATATGTTCTCTTCTCTAGGCAAAATGGCTTTGTAGTACAAGCAAGAGTCCAGATACTTCATAGGTAATCAATCTCAAAAGGGAAATTTGTTTTCTGATTGGTTATCAAATAGATACACACTTCTGTTGCTGTGTTCTGCTTAAACTATAATTAAGAAAATCTTGTTAAGTAGGATTTTATGAAATGAAGCCTATTAATTACATCAGACCCTTTGGTTTTATGTGAAACTATTATCATGGCATGAATTGAGAGCTGATTGTGCAACCTACTTATTTGGAAAATTCGTTACCTTGAAATTTTGTTTCAAATCCATGACTTCTAATGGAAAGGGTGTGGTGAGAGGCAACAGTAGATTTCTCATTCTCTTTTTCTTAAAAATCCCTCAGTGATCAAATTGCTTTGATTGAGTAGATCTAAAACCAGGGTTTGAGGTTAGTTTCAAGACATTTTGTGAAATACTCTTCTAGGGACAGGTTTATGCTAGCTAGACCCATAGAAATCAAAACTTATCAACATAGTGATGACAATGTAATTAGCCACATCTATCAGCAGTGTATAATCAACCATATCTGAGACTGCTGAAATGTCCACTGAGGTAAAAATTCTTGCTGTACCCTTGACTCTCAGTAATGACCTGAGATTTTGAACTCTGTAAGTGGACTTAAATCTAACCTGGGATTTACTCTGTGGTTCCAGGTAAATAGTGTGCAAAGTTAGGAAACTAGATCAAAACAAAACTCACTTTATAACTTGGATAAATTATGATAGAGTGAGAAATTGGCAGTAAGAAGTTTTAGTGAATAGGACCTTCAAAGAAAGCTGAAGTCTGTTGCATTGACTTTAAAAAAAAAAAAAAAACTTTGTCTAAACTGTTAAAGAAGATTTTATGTAAATTGTTCATGCTAAATATTTGCATTATATATTCCTATTTCTTTGTACTTCCCATTTGATGAAGTTTTCAAACTGTGGTTTGCTAGAGGGGAAAAAAAACCCAAACCCAAACCACATAGGACAAATTGAATTACAAACCTGGTGTGGTCCTTTAACTCAATTACATCTAATTTGTGTTATTTTAGTCATCCTGGGAGGCAGCTGTTCTGCGTGATTGCCCACAAACAATTTCAGTGTAAGAATTTGTCCTGATTAAGACTCCTTAAGATTAGTAGTAGCCTATTTCTATTGTAAGGGGCAAACTTACAGATTAATTTTGTGTTATCAGGACCATTTTAAAAAATTAAAAATACAGTTGGTTTGTTTCTTAAATTGACTTAAGAATTAATAGTAAGCATATAATGTTTAAATGTTAACTTTTTAATAAGTTCACCTCATTTTTTAAAAAATTTCTTATGCTTCTAAAGTTTCTCCTAACAATAGCCTCTTAATTACATCTTTTAGGCAGTTATCAATTTGAAGGCAAGGGAATATGGAATTTTAGGTTTTTGAAATACCTAAATAAATATTTTGACATTCTAAACCAACATTTGGAATGGTCTTGGAAGAAAGGACAGGAAAGAATATGGAATTATTGCTGTTCAGAATAATTGAGAGGGAGATTTCAGTTAGAGTTGAGTTAGGATTGAGTCTGAAATGCAATTGACTTTACAGAAATGAAGAATTTGTAAATTCTTCAGAATTTATAGAAATCGAAACCCAAGTGGCTTATGCAAAAACAGACACAGGAAGCACTTACATGAATGGTGTCTAACAATATCAACTTGTCCTTCACTCACTTTCTGTCTTTTATGATTATTCTTATTTTATTCTCAGGGGATTCATCTTCTGAGCAAAATACTCAGTTTAGATCATAGAGTATTATTAACTTTGACAGTAAGAGGACACTTAAATGTCTTTATTATTAGAGGTGAAATCTGCAGAATATATAGATGCAGAAGAGAACATACATGATAGAGAGATCTCAACTAGTTGTCTGAAGTGGGCAGATGGGATTACTGTGAAGAGATACTGTCCAACAGAGACAAAAATGGAAGAAAAATCTTAATTCTTCAGAAATGATATATGAATATGCTTGGAAAGACATCTTTCTACTATATCTAGTAATTTTCAGTTAGCAACTGAACATCGGTTATAGGTTAGATGTTGTTTTAGGTACTGAGACTTCACAGATCACTAAACTATAGGTCCCTACTTTGGAGGAATTTACGTGTAGAAAGGATGGCAAACATGTAAATAATAATTTATAGGGAATTCCCTGGCTGTCCAGTGGTTAGGACTCCATGCTTTTAATGCATGGGCATGGCTTCAATCCCTGCTTGGGAAACTAAGCCACTTGGCATGGCCAAAAAAATACATAATACTTTATGGCACCAAATGGTAGGTAATGTGATAGAGGTTTGAATAACTTCAAAGCTTATATTTTGTTAGGTCAAAGTATAGGACTAAAGTTAGGATTTAGATCAAAATGGAAGTGTATTCCAAAACATACTACTTTATATGAGAGGCATCAGTTACTAGTTGACCATAGATTTAGGAATATAGATTAAGTTTGTGGTGTCTTTCGGCTGCCTGTACTACTTTCCTGTCATTCTCTTCATAAGGAAGAAACTAACAATTTGATTGCCTTTTATTCTGAGCATTTTCTTGCATATTATCTGCTTTTAATTAGTTGTGAACTATACCAAGTTCAGTAACATTTAAAAATTTTTTTCATCATCCTATATTCTTTTATTTCTGACCCTATCCACATATTTACTACTTGAAACTCTTACCACCCCCTTGGTTTTCAGTGGCAGTATATTTTTTGATTTTCCTCCTGCCTTTCTAACCTTAGTTGGTGCCCCTTTTGCTGGCTTCATTTCTAGATTAGTTATCTATTGCTGTGACAAATCATCCTAAAATTTAGTGGCTTAAAGCAATGAACGTTCATTGTCTGACTGTTTCTGTGAACCAGTAATAACACAGGCACATAATAAATATTCAGACATTCAACAAATATTGTTGAATGTTTCATAAATGGACGCTGTTATTCTAGTTGATGTTCTCATCATTTCACACCTAGATAACTCCACCTACTTCTTTACTGGCTTTCAATCTTTATCCCCGTGTTGCTGTTAAACCAGCATTTGTGAAGAATTTCATGATGCTGCTTCTCTGGTCCGTAACCAATTGTGACTCTCATTGGACTAACTTTAAGTTTGTATTGGTCTTGGCATTCAAAGTATTCCATATAGGAGCCTCACCCTATTTAACCATTTTTCTCAACAAACACCTACTTTATCTACTTATTTATTTTTATTGGAATATGGTTGCTTTATAATCCTGTGTTAGTTTCTGTTGTACAACAAAGTGAATCAGCTATGCATATGCATACATCCCCTTTATTGGGAATTTCCATTTAGGTTTCCACAGAGCATTGAGTAGAGTTCTCATTAGTTCCATTAGACAGTAGGTTCTCACTAGTTACCTATTTTATGCAGAGTATTGTATATGTCAGTCCCAATCTCCCAGTTCCTCCCCCTAACCCTGTATCCATACATCTGCTCTCTACATCTGTGTCTCTCTTTCTGCTTTACAAATAGGTGCATCCGTGTCATTTTTCTAGATTCCACAAGTAAGCCATATTATCTGATACTTGGTTTTCCTTTTCTGACTTCACTCTGTATGACAGTCTCTAGATCTATCCATGTCTTTGCAAATTTTGTTCCTTTGAATGGCTGAGTAATATTCTGTTGTTTATATGCACCACATCTTCTTTATCTGTTCTGCTGTTGATGGACAGTTAGGTTGCTTCCATGTCCTGGCTATTGAAATAGGGCTGCTATGAACATTGGGGTGCATGTATCTTTTTGATTTATAGTTTTCTGCTGGTACATGACCAGGAGTGGGGTTGCTGGTCTATGGTAGTTCTAGTTTTCGTTTTTTAGGGAACCTCCATATTGTTCTCCATAGTGGCTGTATCAGTGTACATTCCTACCAACAGTGTAAGAGGGTTTCCTTTTCTCCACACCCTCTCCAGCGTTTACTGTTGGTAGATTTTTTTTGATGATGGCCGTTCTGATGGGTGTCAGGTGATACCTTATTGTAGTTTTGATTTGCATTTCTCTAATAATTAGTGATGTTGAGCATCTTTTCATATGTTTGTTGGCCATCTGCATGTCTTCTTTGGAGAAATGTCTATTTAGGTTTTCTGCCCATTTTTTGATTGGGTTGTTTGTTATTTTGATATTAAGCTGCATGAGCTATGTATATATTTTGAAGACTAATCCCTTGTCAGTTGCTTTGACAAATACCTTCTTTAGTTAAACTGGTTGTTTATACCATATAAACCCCCAGCTCCATCCCTAATACTGTGTTTGATTTTGTTTTTTTATTGCCTTTATTACTGATTTTCTGCCAAATTTTATTCTCTCTCTAATTATATTCCTTCCACTTTTTCAGTAGTCACTTTGGACTTTTTCTGGCCCATTCTAGTTTTTAATATTTAAATTTTCTGTTAAGTAATGCTCTGGCCTGGAGAATTCCATGGACAGAGGAGCCTGGCAGGCTACAGTCCATGGGGTCGCAAAGAGTTTGATACGACTGAGTGACTTTCAGTCACACACTCACACACAAACCCACCAAACAGTATAGTTCTTTATCTTTAGTTTGAGTTAATTTCTCTTCCTAACTAAGATCCCAATTATCTGAGAGCAAAATTCTTTCACTGCTTGTATCTCTAGTGTACTGAGTCTGTAATGTGCATACATGCATAGTCACTTCAGTCGTGTCTGACTCACATGTTGCTTGATTGAGAATTAGGGTCACCTGTGAAAATGGTGCTGACTGAATCTTAACTCCCAGAGCCATAAGTGAGGATGAGCTGGGACTTCAGGACTGTTTGGAACTACATTTCATCATTTTCATGAAGCATTGATGTATGAAGTGATTAATTTGAAAAATGTTCCCTCTGGCCAACAATCAAAACTGGCTTTTAGCCTTGAACTATCAAAGCAAAAGTTTCACAGTTGCCTGGAGCAAAACAGGTATTCAGTAGCAAGCAGTTCAAGGCCTCTGATCCCTGCTTCAGCTATCTGCCTGGCCAAGCCCCTTGGCATAGATGAATCAAGGAATTTACTTTTATCTTCTTTCTCTTGAAAGTTTCCTGAGTTTGATTCACAAAGAAAGGGTAATAATTGAAATTTTATGTCAGCATCTTCTCATTCTTCTAAAAAAGTTAAAGTTAGATAATAATAGTAATCAAAATATAAGAACACGTATAGCTTGAAAACATCATTGGGGCTAATTGTGTTCCTTAATCCTCGGTATAATTTTGCACTAGCCCTGGAGAATGAGGCCTGAGAGCCAGTGGGAAGTAAAACTCCAGTTCTTTTGGTAGCTTTAAGTTTAGTTTTGTGGTTTTGCTAAGATAGGATTCTCTTAATATTCCCTTGTATGCCTTTATTTTTTTTATTTCCTTCTTTCTCTCCCTTTCTGTTCCTCTTTGTTCAGTTCAGTTCAGTCGCTCAGTCGTGTCCGACTCTTTGCGACCCCATGAATTGCAGCACGCCAGGCCTCCCTGTCCATCACCAACTCCTGGGGTTCACTCAAACTCATGTCCATTGAGTCGGTGATGCTATCCAGCCATCTCATCCTCTGTCGTCCCCTTCTCCTCCTGCCCCCAATCCCTCCCAGCATCAGAGTCTTTTCCAATGAGTCAACTCTTCACATGAGGTGGCCAAAGTACTGGAGTTTCAGCTTTAGCATCATTCCTTCCAAAGAACACCCAGGGCTGATCTCCTTTAGAATGGACTGGTTAGATCTCCTCTTTGTTGCTGCTGCTGCTAAGTCGCTTCAGTTGTATCCGACTCTGTGCGACGCCATAGACAGCAGCCCACCAGGCTCCTCTGTCCCTGGGATTCTCCAGGCAAGAACACTGGAGTGGGTTGCCATTTCCTTCTCCAATGCATGAAAGTGAAAAGCAAAAATGAAGTCACTCAGTCATGTCCGACTCTTAGCGACGTCATGGACTGCAGCCTACCAGCCTACTCCTCTGTCCATGGGATTTTCCAGGCAATAGTACTGGAGTGGGTTGCCATTGCCTTTTCCTCCTCTTTGTTACTTACCCCAAAGCTATAGGTATGGTATTTGGTCATGGTTAGAATATAAAAAGAACGTTAAAATTTTCATTGCAGCCATCTCAAATTCTTTTTAGGTTTGTATTTTAGGATTATTTATAGTATCAAAACTATGATTTAGTTTATTATTTGCACAGTTTTGGTTTCACTGTGGCTAAATTACTGATGTTTATATAAAAACTTTTTTTTTTTTCCTTTTTATTTGTTCATGTAGGTGTTTCAGCCAAGATTCCTGTCTTTAGCACAGGAATATTTGAATTAGAGAAATAAAGGAAGTTGAAAAGGTTAAAGCTTTTGATTCTGGCCTTTTATCTGTATAGCTAATGACTTTTGGCTGTGTTTCCTGGAGAAGATAAAGAGTATCAGTTGTGAATTTACCTGGTTACTACCCAGATCACCTTGATTCATACATCCTGCCTCTGCATTCCTGCCTCTAGTTTCCCTGCACGTCTTAGGGCCTGCTCATACATGCCAATCCAGTGATGCTAGCTCTGATTATTACCTCTTTTAGTTTTCTTCTGTTCTTATCCCATACTTCTTCACATATGGAAAAGTGAAGTCGCTCAGTCGTGTCCGACTCTTTGCGACCCCATGGACTGTAGCCTACCAGGCTCCTCTGTCCATGGGATTTTCCAGGCAATAGTACTGGAGTGGGTTGCCATTTCCTTCTCCAGGGGATCTTCCCGACCCAGGGATCGAACCTGGGTCTCCCGCATTGTAGACAGACGCTTTACCATCTGAGCCACCATCTGCTACACTACCTTCAGCTGTGCTTAAAAGTGGGCTTCCCAGGTGGCTCATTGATAAAGAATCCACCTGCCAATGCAAGAAGCCTGGGTTCGACCCCTGGGTTGGGAAGATCCCCTGGAGGAGGAAATGGCAACCTACTTCTTGCTGATATAATTCCATGGACAGGGGAGCCTGGTGGGTGAGCCACTGAGTGTGCACATACTTAAAGGTAAAAGATAAAGAAGTGGGAGACAGAGAGTGAGGGAGAGGCAGAGACACACAAGAAGACTGTCAGGAAGAGATATGATTGTTATCTTCAGTGGACTCCCTGCCCTTTCCAAACACTGCCCTCCTCTGCCTTGTTCCTGTTGTCACCACTTGAATGTTTCTAAAAGGAAGTGTTAGTCACTCAGTCGTGTTTGACTCTTTGCAGCCCCATGGACTGTAGCCTGCCAGGCTCCTCTTTCCACGAAATTCTCCAGACAAGAATACTGGAGTGGGTAGCCATTTTCTTCTCCAGGGGATCTTCCCAACCCAGAGAACCCGGATGTCCTGCGTTGCAGGTAGATCCTTTACTGTCTGAGTCACCAGGGAAGCCTCAAAAGAGATTTAAATAAAAATTAAATTTTTATTTGAAT
Organism: Bos indicus x Bos taurus; assembly: GCF_003369695.1. Lineage (NCBI taxonomy): Eukaryota > Metazoa > Chordata > Mammalia > Artiodactyla > Bovidae > Bos > Bos indicus x Bos taurus. The sequence continues at coordinate 73,609,545 of NC_040085.1, forward strand.
TTCAGTTCTCAACACTCAGAAGTGCTTTTGAGAAGATCACCAATGTTGTCCTTAAATCTCATGGTTTTTGCTTAGTTTCTGTCTTCGTTGATCACTCTGCTGCATTTTATACAAATTGAACATTCACTTCTTGCTAAGAAAGAAGACTTATGAATACAACTTTTGCCACATGAAACCTTGCCTAATCAGCCTCATTTGAAAGTACACATTTCATTTTATGGCATTTGCAAATTATCTACCCTCCTCTGTCCCGGAACTTGCAATATTAAAATGCTTCCATATGCTAAAAGCCAGTCTACTCATTTTGCTGAAGAAGAAAGAAGAAAAACGTACTTTACTAACTTGCTGTTTTATAAACATGAAGCTACAATGTGGGCGGACTTGGCAATGGCAGCTCCTCAGAGTTCACTGTAAACAACTTTGCAGCCCTGAGGCCTCACTGCCATTCAAGATGAGTGTGGAGAGTTGTTTTTGCTCCACAAAAGTAAATTGTTAAAAACGAAATGCATTTGTGATTTGTATACAGTTCTAAACTATTTCAGTTCAGTTCAGTTCAGTCGCTCAATTGTGTCCGACTCTTTGCAACCCCATGAATCGCAGCACGCCAGGCCTCCCTGTCCATCACCAACTCCGGGGTTCACTCAGACTCACATCCATCGAGTCAGTGATGCCATCCAGCCATCTCATCCTCTGTCGTCCCCTTCTCCTCCTGCCCCCAATCCCTCCCAGCATCAGAGTCTTTTCCAATGAGTCAACTCTTCACATGAGGTGGCCAAAGTACTGGAGTTTCAGCTTCAGCATCATTCCCTCCAAAGAAATCCCATGGCTGATCCCTTCAGAATGGACTGGTTGGATCTCCTTGCAGTCCAAGGGAACTATTTAAGTACAGTTAAAATATAGTATTAGACTTTGATTAGATTTGGACATTTAGAATAGCTAAAATACTTAGCTATTCAAAGTTTCAGATTCTTTATCTCAAGGCATTTATTTCAATAGCCACCACTCTGATCTGGGTCCCCAACACCACATGGTTGGATTACAGCAATAGTCTTCTCACTGAGCTCCCTAACATTAGTCATTCTCCCTTTTAGTCTCTCCTACCTGGTGCTGTAGGATAATCTTTCTTAAATAACTTTATGCCTTTTCCTATCAACTGATCTCACTTATACTAATCTCACCAGTATTTCTTTCAAGCTCTGACTTATAATTTCCTTTATGGAGTCTTCCTAACAATCCCATCTGGCCCTGTTTTTTCCACAGTACTTTTCAACCAAGCTCCTGCTCAGTTGTATGTAGTTGCTTTGTTAAAGATTTCCTTGTTTTTGTTGTATGTGTGTTGTTTCCTTCTCAAGTGGATATTAGTGTGATAGAAATACAGTCTGCTATTTCTTTTGACTGGATTCTCATGGACTTAGGAGCAAATAATAGATATAAAATATGTATATTCTGTTAACCACAGGTTATCAGTTAAAAATTGTGGCTGTTTGCCTAAATTGAGTAAATTATCAAATAAAGAGCTGAATTACGGTATCTGAGCAATGCTAAATATATACTAGAGACTTTAAAATAAATCCTACTGAAGTCAGTAGGAGACTATACTTTGTCTTCTTTGAAGATTTATTGCTTGGGTTTTAGCACTGATGGTTTTATCTTTTAAAGAAAGAAATAGGTCTGCTGTTCATGTGGTTATAGACAGAAATTCCAGTATTTCATATTTATCACTGAAGCATCTTACACCAAAAAAAAAAAAAAATGTCTTAAAGAACAACTTTGGAAAAGAAGATAAGGTTCGAGGACTAACATTACCTGACGTCAAGATTTATAAACCTAGAACAAATAAGACAATGTGGTATTGTCATTAAGACAGAGAAATAAACAAATGGACTTGATCCACACATGATTGAACAACTGAATTTTGACAAAAGTGTAAAGGCAATTAATTGGAGAGAGACCATTCTTTTAAAATGATGGTGCTAAACCAGTTGGATATCCATATTAAAGAATGATTCATATCATACCATATAAAATATTAACTCAAAATGGATCATAGACTTACATGTAAAACCTAAAACTGTTAAATTCCTAAAGGATATGATAGCAAACCTTTATCTTGGTTAGGCAAAGGTTCTTATACACAATTACAAATGTATAATCCATAAAAGAACAAATTGATAAATTGGGCTTCATCAAAGTAAAAAAGTTGCTTTTCAAAAGAAAATGGAAAGATAAGCCACTGAGTAGGAGGTAATATTTTCAGAACCTATGTGTGATAAAGGACTTGTATATACTCAGAATGTATAAAGAACTCAAGAAAACAAACCACCCAGCGGGTAATGAGACAAAAGCTTTGAACAGATTTTATTTTACCAAAGAAGTTATATGGATGATGAATAAGAACATGAAAAGAAGCTAAACATCATCAGTTATTAGGGAAATGGAAATGAAAGCAAAAGTGAGATACCATACCTATTGGTATGGCTAAAATTTTAAAGATTGACCATGCCACGTGCTGGCGAGGATGTGGAGGAACTAGAACTCTGATGCCCTGCTGGTGGGAACATAGAAGACAGTTTCTGTTTTCTAGCTTATTTTGAGATATAATTGATGTTGAACATTGTGTAAATGTAAGGTATGCATGTTGATTTGATAGATTTATATACCACAAAGTGATTACCACTCTAGCATCAGCGAACATTTCCATCCTGTCACATAATTACTAATTTTTTTTTTGTGGTGAGACTATTTAGTATCTACTCTCTTAGCAGCTTTCAAGTACATAATATAGTATAATTAGCTATAATCGCCATGCAGTACACTAGACCTTATTAACCTTTCAGATGGAAGTTTGTGCCTTTGACCAGTTATCTCCCCATTTCCCCTACCCTTCAGCCTCTGGTAACTGCCACTCTACTCTCTGGCAGTTTCTTAAATGTTAAGCATAGACCTACTATTCAATCAGCCATTCTACTTAGCTTTTTACCCAAAAGTATTAAAAGCATATTGCTGTACAAAGGTGACTTATACATGAATATCATAGCAGCCTTATTTTTAATAGCCCCAAAATGGAAATCATGTCCATTAACATGTGAATGGATAAAAAACCTGTAGTATATCCGTGCAAGAGAATACTGTTAGGAATAAAAAGAAATTAATTATTGGCACATGCAACAACATGCATGGCTCTCAAAATAATTATGCTGAGTCAAACAAGGCACACTTTCTCTTTACTGCCCTCTCCCCAAAGTATATACTGTAGTATTTCAATTCTGTAAAATTCTAGAAAATGGAAACTTTTATGTATTGACAGCAGATCACTGGTCACCTAGGAATGAGGGGCAGGGGAAGAGGAAGGAGTCCAGAGAGGCACATGGAAACCTTTGAGAGTTATTGACATTTTCACTATCTTAATTGTGGTAATGGTTTTGCAGGATGTGTATGTGATTCAGAGTTTATAAAATTTTACTCTTTGAATATGTGCAGCTATTTTATAGGTCAATAAAACTATATCTCAATTCAAAAAAGAAAAAATATTGTGAAAAAAAAGGTCTAATTTAGCAGCAAAAGCAACATCATTTAGCATACTTATTTACATGCTGTAAATAATATATAAACAAATATATATTTATAAACATAAATATAACACATATACATTATTGAAGAGACCCACATGCCACTTACCATATTTAGTCTTATAGAGTTGCTAGAATGTTATCAAAGAAGACCATTTTAAAAGGGAATTATTATACCCTGACCATCCAGCACTTGCCTTTCATTCTGCATAGAAGATGTGTACAACTGCAGTGATAACAATAAAAAAAGGAACTGCAAGCTTTATTTTTAATTCTGGTAGACTATCTCAATCTTTATCTAAATATCAATATTTTTGTTTTTTTTTTCTTTCACTTTCTTGATAAAGCCTTATATTTTGCTTTATCTTCTCAATGTGTTCTCTTAAACCAGCTTATTATTAACATAGAGAGTGGATCAGAGGAGCCATGTAAACTGTTCCATGGTATTGCGTAAGCAACTAAATTACAAAATAATGTGCGAAGGGAAATTACTGTATTTTATCACAAGTGAGGAATGAGAACCGAAAAAATGCCAGTGGTTAAAATAAAGAGTCTAAATCAAGCAAAGTCTTAAGATTCTCTTGTTATTTTATATATTGTGCTGAAGTTTTCCATTATGAAAGTGAAGTCAAATCTCATTGGTCTCTTTATTTTTTAAAAAAGGGGAATTTTATGTAGGCCAACTTATATCAACATCAGTCTGAGTGAAAGAAAATAATGAGTTTCTGCTAAGGTTCAGTGACACCACTTGGACAGCTCAGTACTAACATGTAATAATGCACAAAATATACACAAATTCGTTAGTGTTTTCTCACGGCAAACTATCACCAAACTACCAAGGAGCAGACACTAGGGGTGTATGACTTTGACTCTATATAATGATGTTTAAGAGATACTTAAACTTGACTTTAAAGCTCTGCAATGATTTGTCTAAGATGAACCTACAAAACTACTAAACTTTAGTTTTTTTTTTTTTTTAAGTTCTTGTTGATAGTAATAAGCCTGTCAGTTATTTGATGTTTTAATACTTTGGAGGAAAGAATGTGACCAGTTGACATTTTGGCTGAAATAACATTGGCAAAATAAATGGCCTGTGCTGACAGTTGTTAGGTATATCTTGAAGGTAAATCACTTTGATGGATCAGAAACAACTTTATACCTATAGTTAGATAACTTAGACAAGTAAAAATATTAGGTGAAGCTAAGTTTTTATTAAAGATTCAGTTTGGTTCTTAAATGTTATAACTAAGTCCTGATGCATAATTTACCAATGACTTATGTACTTTCCTGAATTAATCCTGTAAGACATTGCCAGGTGTTAATTATTGTAAACATTTTTGGTTTCAGGACACTTCTTACTCTAAATACAAGTTTTTCATTGCCTATGTGCTTTGTTCTTCCTTGAATTTATGTTCAAGACCTTTCACAATCCATCATCAAGCTATTCTTTATCTCTTTGTGTCACTGCGCCTCTGTATGAATTGCCAAGAATTCTGTGATTTTCTTCTTCTTTGCCTTTTGTCTGTCTCTGTTCAGCTGGACCCTCTGCTTTTCTCTCCTCTTTAGTTTTCACCCCTCTAAGCCCTACAGTGCTTCAGGTGCCACATAAGTCAAACTTTTCTTGATATTCTGGGCTTCCCTGATGGCCCAGCAGGTAAAGAATCCGCCTGCAATTCAGGAGACACAGGAAATGTGGGTTCGATCCCTGGGTCAGGAAGATCCCCTGGAGGAGAAAATGGCAACCCACTCCATTTTCTTGCCTGAAAAATCCCATGGACAGAGAAGCCTGGCAGGCTATAGTCCAAAGGGATACAAAAAGATGGACATGAGTGAGCGTGCACTATGGCTGTTGCGTTTGACATTCCGTTCACACATGTTATATATGCCTCTTTGGTGCTTCAGGTGGTCTGTGCCATTTGTCACCAAGGTAGGGGCAGATGGAGAGACTGCCCAGGATGTTCCACTGCGGTGCAGGAAGAAAAAATTAGAATTTTACAAATATTTTTAGTCTCATCCTGGCTCATGTGTGTGTGTATATATATGTCTTATAATATACAAGATAAATTATTGTCCAAACAGAAGACATAAAATAATTGAAATACATATAGTGGGGGTAGAGGTACATGCCCAAAATATGTTACTGATGGAGCACACACCAAAAAGTTAGAGGACCACTCATCTACACTGGTTATCATATGTCTCGAATTGTCGGATCTGTTTCTTCATTTGTTAAATTAGGTCCAGGATTGGGTTAGATCATTTCTAAGGTCTTTTGTAGCTTAAATGTTCACTGAGTTAAAAATGTTGTTAAAAATTTTTTTAAGCATACAGAAAAGTTTCAAGTATGGTATAGTGAACTCCCTTATGCTACTCACATAGTTTTATCCACTGTTAACTTTGTGCTACATTTCCCATTTCCTCTTTCTCTCTTAAATACATGTATATCATAATGCTTTTAATCAGAACCATTTCATAACAAATTGCAAAGGTTGTGACCATTCAATGTAAGTACTTTAGCATGTATCTATTAAGAGCAAGGACAGTCTTACATAACCACAGGACATTGATCGAATTCAATACTGGACTATTATCTAGACCTCATTCAAATTTTTCAAATTGTCTGGAGTATGACCTATGTAAGCTGTTCTCCCCACAGTCCGAGGATTGAAGGATAATTTTTTTTTTCATGTCTCTTTAGCCTTCTTTACCAGAACAGTCTTTTAACTTTTCTTTGTCTTTCATGACACTGACATTTTTTGAAGAATAGAGACTTTCAGTTTTCTGGAGTGTCTCTTTTGAGTTTTGTGCAGCTGTTTCCACCGAACCTTGGTGTTTTCTTTTTTGTAGTTTAGTTCTCTCTCTATGTTATGTACTCATGCTGCGTGTTTATGTGTGGGTCTTCTTTTCTGAACTAGGTTCTAAGTTCCTCAGAGACAGTGATGATTTATCCTGTTCATATCTGTTCTTTACACTTCCATGCACATGTAATACTTTGCCTATAATATGTGTTACAAATATTCACAAACCAAAAGCTCTTTCATAATTTTTTGTAGGTTAAAAGGGTTCTTTAAAACATAGAGAAGGATATAACAGATTAATTAACTCTCAGTAATTAATGTCAAAGAATGCCATGGTAACAATAGAGTCATTATGTTTTATTTTATTGAGTCTTGAAGGAAATTGGCTGCCTCAAAGTGTAGTATAATATGGGGCATGCTAAGAACACTGTGAATCTTGTACTTATTGACATACTTCTTTTCATCATTCCTTTGAGGAAACCCTTTGCAATAATGTTTGACCCCTTTCCATACACAATATTCCAATATAGCACTTGCATCTGTTCTGATATTTCAATAGGCAGTGAAATTAGGATGAAAGATCTTAGGCATAAAAATATCTTTCAAGATTGGAAATATCTAAGGTTGTCAAGAAAAGGTGTTTATTATCCTTAATTATCCTTTCAGTTAATAACTAAACAAAGTTATAAGAAAGTGATTCAGCCGAAGTTTCAAGGCAGCCACAAGTTAAAAGTTTTCCATTTTAAAATCAGCATCTGAGAAGATGCACTGTGGCCTTTTAGAGGCTCTGATTTCCCCTAAAATTCATCAGTTATTTGTAAAAGTCCATAGCTTTCAGGAAGTCTTAGAACCCGGTTTTCTCTTGTTTTGATGGCTGACATTTAATACATGGGTTTTCTTAGAATTGACATTTGTAGCTATCGTCTGGAACAATTATTGTCTTGGTTGATTATCTCTGAAAGCGTATTCTAACTCTACATTTATCTGAAATTACTGAATAACTCCTCGTTACTCAGCACATACTTCAGTGAAGATATTCTTAGGAGTAGTGGCTGACATTCTCCATATTGTGGTTTGTCTGTGTGTTTGTGCCTGTGGATAACTTGGCAATCACTTCCTCAGTAAAATAACAGTCAGTGTGGTTCAGCCAAAGTTTAGAGGAGTGAAATGACTGAAGTGGGAGTTTTTTGCGTAATGCCAAGTGATACTGTCCTTGGTTCATTCTTATTGAATTGCTCAGGTAGCAGGTAGTGTTTCGTTGCCTTGGAAGGTATTAAAAGCACAACAATACAAAGCAAGCAAGCAAACAAAGAAAACCCAACAACAAGTGGCAAACAGGAAATACCAGGTAATTCAGGTGCTCTACTCTCTTGCCATGGTGTGAAGACAAAAACTCTTCCTGTAACTGAAAAATGTATGCTTGGATAAGCATCTGATTTAGAGAATGAAAAACATCTTTTCTGTTTTTTCCAGGATCAGATTTAGTAAGAAACTGGTGATGCAGTAATCTTTTCTTAGATATGACTTGAGACTATTTCATATGTTAAAAAAAAAAAAAAACCAGAATTTTTTGAGGCTTATTTCTACTGCAGCAGGAAGAGGAGTCCTGTTATCCACTAAATTGTATGAATTAAAGGCATGATCATGGAACAGGCCATTGAAAATGATGGCTCCTGCAGGATTAAAAGTGCTTTGATCTTCTGTTTTCATATGATGAGTTTATCTTTAATTATATGTGATGATAGTTGATTACTATACACTTAGACTATTATAATGTGGTTTGTAAAATGTAGTTTGCACTATATAATAACTTTAGCACCCATGTTTCAGTAGTTATGGGCTTGCAGAGGTATGTTCTAGTTTTGTTTAAATGAAAACTACTAGATTTCTGAATTAGAAGACACTTAAATTGTAAAATATTTATCTGCCAGGCAAAGTATCTTTCCTGTAAAATAAGGATTATTGTGCTCAGTTGGACCCAGTGTCTTATTTTATGAAGGTAACAGAATTATGTATGGTTATTAATTCCTGATCTATCCACTAACGGTCTGCTTGACTTCAGGCAAATCACTCAGGGCCTTTGAAAAATGAAGGCCTTAGACTGGGTGAAATTGTTACTGAATACAAGTTCATGTGTCTGTCACACAGTGAAGCCAAGCAAACTGAAATGTCAGTTTGGAGCAGAGAAAGGGTTACTGCAGGCGAAGCAAGGGAAATTGATTGGTATTTGCTCTAAAAATCCCCCAATAACAATATCCCAGGCTTCAACTCTGAAATTCTGTAATTCTACTATTCTGTGATGTCTGTGGTAGACATAATACAGAATAAAATAGAAATTCCCAACACATTTTCTAAAAGAAAGATGTTTGTGCAGTACTGCATAAGTTAACAGTTTGACCTTGCATTTTGATATGGAAATGAGATAAAAAAAAAAAAAACCCTACAATGACTTTTTCATTTTGCTGGGTCAGGGCAATGGATTGGTGGGCAACCCCGCTATGAAGCCACAATTGTCAATTTTATTTGAAATTTCCTGTATTACACCATCCCTTTAGCCTTAAGGGTATGAGGTCTTTCTTTGAAATTGCCTGCTTTGCTTGCTTGCATTTACATGCCCAGCCTTGGATTTTTCCCAGTTTAGGCAGTTATATGCTCTGCTTATGAAATGTCCTTAAAAGTTTGAACTGGATTTAATTCTCCAGAGGAAATTACAAAATGATTCTTTTCAAATGGTAGCCAGTCATAGTGATTTGATTCTTAACACCATTTCATCAATTTTGCAATTGTTCCTAATGGGACAATCAGGCAAAAAACAAAAGTAAAAACGAATAAACAAAATCCTTCAAGTCCAGGGGCTATTTGGATAGTACAATTAGGGAGCATAATATTCCATGTGTTTTTATCCTGGATTTTGCTTATCTTTGTCATATGATAATCCTTTACTTGCTTAAAAGGCATCTCATGTTTTAAGAACTTTTCTCTAATTATGGTTAGGATGATCTGGAAACATACAGGATGATAGGTCCATAATAGAAATTTGTAAATGTGAATATAAACTTTTAATATTTATTTATTATATTTTTATAAACGTAAATTCACTCAATAAATATTTAAGTGAATTGCAGTTTCAGAAACATTTTTCAAACATAAACATGAAAGATTTAAGAGACTGGATTAGTGGTTGAAATTGTTAAGCTTCTTAACAAATGCTAGAGTTATCTTTGTTGAAGAAATGAATTGTATGTTTTTCTTCTCTTTTTTTAATTGACTGTAAGATTCATTACTTTAAATTCTGATTGGTCGCACATGACAATTGGGTATGATTATTTACTGCCTAGGAAATAAGCATTACTACTTTGACAAGTTTAAAAAAATTTTTTTTTACTGAAAGATCATAGTATGTTTTATTTGTAAATACTTGCAGATTTTTTTAAGCTAAAGCCTATAAATACAGATAATTTGTAGTAAGTAAGTGACAGAGTGAAAAGCAAAACCAGAAAGGTATAATCATACAGCTGCATCTCAAGCTAGCCTCTTCTTTGCTCACAGACTATTGCTATGTTAAGATTTTAGAATTGGTTTCTTTTTAGGGAGAGTGGAAAGGTGAAGTCTTAGCATAAACCAGCAGTCCTCAACCTTTTTGGCACCAGGGACCAGTTTCATGGAAGACAGGTTTTCCTTGGACTGAGGTAGGGGGGATGATTTTGATGATCAAATGCATTACATTTATTGTGCACTTTGATTTTTATTATTATTTCATCAGTTTCACCTCAGATCATCAGGCATTAGATCCTAGAGGTTGGGGGCCCCTGAATGAACCATTTCCAGGCAGTTAGCTCTATACCACATACTAATGGAGAAGAAAAGAGGTACAGATAATTCAAAACAGTTGTTACCTATTGCTTCCCTTTGTTGGTAAAAAGAGCGCAGGAAAGGCATTTGGGAACTGGAGCTGGGTGGGCATGTAAAATCTGGAAACCCTGTTGTTGGTGTCTTTTTTCCCCTCTGCCTCTGTCTGGATCCCTCTCCCTGTGCTTGTTCAGGATCCCTTGAGATTGAACTTCAGTAGGAAGAATGAAGGGGGAAAAGAGAGAGAGGACAGATCACTGAGCCTAAGGCTATGGTGACCCTAATGGTAAAGAACCCACCTGCCAAGTGCAAGAGACTTTAGAGATGTGGGTTCGATCCCTGTCGGGAAGATCCCCTGGAGAAGGGCATGGCAACCCATGCCAGTATTCTTGCTTGGAGAATCCCATGGACAGAGGACCTGGTGGGTTACAGTCTATAGGGTTGCAAAGAGTTGGACACGACTGTAGCGACTTAGCACACACGCAAGGCAATAGCATCTATGGGTTCTCTTTCTTTCTTGTTCCCTACAGGCAGTGAATGTGACATGAGTCTTCAGTAAAATTCCAGGTTAGAGGATTTAGCAGATGAGCACTCAGAAGGAAAAATATTGATCTCTAAGGAGCCAACCTGAGTTTATTAAAAAAAAATGTTATGATAGATTAACCTAAATTCATTCTCCTTTAGCAGATTATCAGGAGATTCCCTGGTGGCTCAGTTGGTAAAGCCTCTGCCTGCAATGCAGGAGACCCAGGTTCAATCCCTGGATCGGGAAGATCCCTTGGAGAAGGAAATGGCAACCCACTCCAGTACTCATGCCTGGAAAATTCCATGGATAGAGAAGCCTGGTGGGCTACAGTCCATGGGGTCGCAAAAAGTCGGACACGACTGAGCGACTTCACTTCACTTAGCAGATTATTAGACTATTAACACACAATACAAGTGTCTGAATTTTATCATGATGGACCATACCATCATGATATCATTGTAGGCAAGATGAGTGAGAATGGTATGATAATGCAGTTATGTTAATGTGCAGCTGGTTGAGTAATTATCTGAAAGAGTGTTAACAGAAAAGGAAGACTCCGGGATACTACAGGAATCCTGTCTTCAGCTTCGTATTACATAATACATAAACAAAGAGGTAAAAGGAAATAGTAGCTGGCACACTGATCAAATTTGTAGATAATGCATAATTGGAGAAGAATGGCTAAAGTTACTAGATGATAGAGACAGGAATCGAGAGCTTTTAAACATGCAGGGATGATGGCCTTGATCAAGGAGATGAAATTTACTGAGAACAGATTTAGAATGTAATATATACTGTGCATGCATGCTTAGTTGCTCAGTTGTGTCCAACTCTTTGTGACCCTATGACTGCAGCCCACCAGTCTCCTCTGTCCATGGGATTTTCCCCTCAAGAAAGTTGGAGTGGGTTGCCACTTCCTCCTCCACAGGATCTTCCTGACCCAGGGATTGAACTCGTGTCTCCTGTGTCTCCAGCATTGCAGGTGGGTTCTTTACCACTGAGCCACTGGAGAAGCCAAGAGGTCATAATAGCCATCTCCTAATCTTTGATGGACTTCCCTATAGAAGAGGGTTTAGAGTGAGACTGTGAGGGTTCACAACATAAAATGATAGCCAATGGTTGTATGTTATATAGCGATCAATTTTGGCTCCATATAAAGAAGAGTTTTCTGGTCCTTAGAAGTGTCTGAAAGAATGGAATGGGCTACATTGGGAATTAAATAGTGAGTTTTCCAGGCTCTTGCCAAATTATTTTCTGGGCCTGTGGTAACAGGAAATTTATTCATCCAATAGGGAATAAAACTGGTTGATTTAAAGATGCAGCCTGACTTTTCTTTGGTGGTATGGTCCCTGTTTGTTTACTACCAGTCTTGCTTCCTGTCCTTTGGCTAAGAATGTCTTTGACCGAAAATTATGAATCAGGAATTATCTGTATAGGTTATTATCAAAACATGCCTGTTGCTTTTTCAAGGAGCTTTTTTCTTATCTGTTCACTCCTAAAATATCTTTCTGAAATTAGAAGGACTTAACAAAAATGTTTAGAAGGGAAAATATTTGTAGGAAACATTATGTATATACTTGACACATTTTTTATTAGCACCAGAACCAAAATGATCATATGGTAACTGTTAGAAGATAGTACTCTGCAATGAACACATACAGATAAATCAGAAAAACCAAGTTTACTGGTTTGGTCTCTCATTTGTTCTTTTACTCATTAATTCATTTATAAATATTTTTTGACTCCTGGTAAATGCTAGGCACTTTGCTAGGTGATAGGAAGCTAATGTATACTAGTTTCTCTCGTCAAAAATCTGTCATAGGCTCTGTTTCTTATAACTTGCCCAAGAAATACTTCCATTTAAAATAATAATATTTTCTATTTTTTGATAATATAAACTTCAAAAAAGACTATAGGGAATTCCATGGCAATTCAGTGATTAGGACTCTGTATTTCTACTGCTGTGGGCCTGGGTTTGATCCCTGGTCAGGGAACTAGATCCCACATCTCATTCCCACAGCCATGTGGCATAGCAAAAAAAAAAAGAAACTCTGGAAAATCCTGACATTAACTCTGGATTATATATATTCATATAAAAATTATGATTTTATTAATCATAATTGTATATAATAATCGTCATTATTAACATTGCTTTGAGACTGGATTCGCAGGCAGAACTTGTTTTTTTCAGCTTTCTTTTCTTTCAGAATTAGTGTTTTATATTTTCTTGTTTTTCTTCCTTGGACTGTTAGTATCCATGTTGCTCTTTGAACAGAAAAATAAAATACTATATAAAGGGCTTAAACATACTAAATACAACTTTTTAAGAAAAAGTTTTGCTCTCCTGACTGAATGTTTTTAGCTAGTTTTAATTCAGTGTGTATTATTGCTAGGTAGACAGGAATGATCTTGAAAAAAGAAAGCTTTTGAAATACTAAGCCAGCAAAGGCATTGCCTGCAGGATAAGTTAATAGTTGAACATATTCACTGGTTATGCTGCCAAGTTTTATCCTTAATTTATTTTAATGTAAGGTGGTTACTTTGTCTTTCATCTTTAAAGTGCACCTATTAATATGAGCTTATAAATCAATATCACACCCAGGTAGGGTTTATTAGTAGCATTCTTATAATTAAAAATATAGAATGAGAAGCAAGTCCTCCTCTGTGTGACTTCTATAGCCAAGCAGTGTTTAAGTCAGGGAGGGTCCCCGCTGGTTGGTCTTCAAGTCATCTGTACATGTCTGAGACTATTGCTACTGCCGTGTTGTCTTTCTCTGAAGTTTTCCAGGTTTCTCTGGTGAAATGTTAGCTTCCAACAATCAGTCTTACCATCCCCAGCTTATGGTCTTCTCTAACATTTCCCATAATCATCCCAAGACTGCAGAGAAATGGAAAAGATACTTATATACTCATGTTCATAGCAGCATTGTTTACAATAGCCAGAAGATAGAATCAATCCAGATGTTCATCAGCAGATGCATGGAAAAATTTTCAGCCTTAAAAAGAAAGGAAATGTTACAATATGGATGAACCTTGAGAACATAACACTGGGTGTAATGAGACAGTAATAGAGACAGATAGTATATGATTTCATTTATATGAGGCATCTAGAGTAGTCTAGCTCATAGAGACAGAAAGTGGAATGTGGTTGGCAAGAACTGGGGGAGGTGGTAATGGGAAGTTGTTTAATGGGTATAGTTTTCTAAGATAAGAAAGTTTTAGAAATTGGTTGTGTTAATACAACAGTGTGAATATACTGAACACTGATGAATTGTATACTCATAAGTGGTTAAGATGGTAAATTTTTTATATGTATTTTACCACAATTAAAAAGAGAACTTTCAAAGATACTTCAAAAGGTTAACTAAATAGAAGTGTTCCCATCATATTAAATAAAAAGTTGCAAAGAAATGAAAAAAAATGAGAACAAAAACATGGCCTCCACAAAAATAGGTCACCAGATTAAGACCTGGCTTTGACTTTCAGGATTTGGACTGTGAGACAGATTTACTAGAGGAAATAAGTAAGTCATTTACTCCACATGTCCAAAACTGAACTCAGCATCTTTTCACAAATATGTTTTTGCTTCCTCTGTCCCTGTTGGACATATGAATGTCAATTCACACCTCTTTTTGTCATTTGCCCTCCAGATACTACTGATGGGCAAATCCTGCTAATTATATATTCTTCACCTTTCTCTTAGCTGTGTTCTCTACATCACTGATACAGTTTATTCATTTCAGGAATACTTTGTTAGCAGTAGTATATGCAGGACTCTGTTCTAGTTGACTGAGACTTATCAATCAGTCCAGTTTAGTCCCTTAGTCATGTCTGACTCTTTGTGACCCCATGGACTGCAGCACGCCAAGCTTCCCTGTCCATCACCAACTCCTGGTGCTCAAACTCATGTCCATCAAGTTGGTGATGCCATCCAACCATCTTATCCTCTGTCATCCCCTTCTCCTCCCGCCTTCAATCTTTACCAGCATATATCAGATGTATCAATGAATAATAGCAAAAAAAGATCCCTGCCTTCCTGAAGCTTGTGGTGAGGACAGATAATAAAGACTAGATCTAAGAGTTAAATGAAATATATAATATTTTAAAAGGTATTAATGCCACAAAGAAGGAAATAGTATGATAAGATGGGGGTTTTGAACTGTGGGAGTGTGGAAAGAGTTGTGATTTTAAAAATAGTGGTCTGTGTTGACCTTACTGAAAAGATGGAAATTGAGCAAAAACCTGAAGGAGGTGAATGAGAATATCTGGGGAAAAGCTTTCCAGATAGAATAACTCAGTGCAAAGACTGTAAGATGAGAGCATCCCTGGTGAGTTCAGGGAACACCAAGGAGGCCAGTACATATGGAGTACCTCTGGAGTACAAGAGAGCAAGAGCAAGGGTCATGGGAAATGAGATTTTAGATTTAACAGTGGTCAGTTTCTGTAGGGCCTTTGTGGAGCACTGAATGGAGGTATTGCGTTGAGCAGAGAAGGGATACCAGATGTATGTTTTAAGAGAGTCACTTTGGTTGCTGGGCTGAGAATGGACTGTGTGAGCAAGGACTGAAACAGACCGGTTAGGAGGCTGGAATATTTTAATCAAGAAATGAACATAGCTTGGATGGAGTGTTTAGTGTTAAATGGACTAGCACTTAGTCCAACAGTAGTTGGCAACAGTAGTTTCTAATAGATTAGAAACTGGGCATAACAGACAGGGTCAAGATAAATCTAAGGTTTCTTTTCCTCCCCTCACTGAGTAACTATTTCCCATCAACTGAGATGAAAATGCTGTAGGTGGAAGAGCTTTAGAAGGGAGCAATAAGCCTTGAGTTGTTGGACTTGCTAACTTTGAGATGTCTACTTGGTATCCAAGTGAAGGTATTGAGTAGATAGTCAGATACATGAGTTCAGAATTCAGTGGAAATAAATTTGAGAGGCAAATGCAAATATATGGTATTTAAAACCAAAGGCTAAATGAATGTTCTAAAAGTATGAGTAAAAACAAATAAATAAATAAAAGTATGAGTAGATGGAGAAAGGGACAAGAACTGAGCACAGTGCTCTTCAACACTAAGAAGTCTAGGTTTGGGTGAGATGGGGACAAAAAGAGAATTGACAAAGGAGATGAGAAGAAGCAACCAGTGAAATGACCAGGAGATCTAGTGTGCTGTCCTGGAAGACCAGTGAAGGAAGAGTATCAGGAAGGAGCAAGTAGCTCATCTTTGCCTTAGTTTAGGTTTCCTTAGTCATCTCCTAAGTTATACAGAGTCCACATCTCCAGGCCTGTCCTCAGCCCTTTCTGTATACCCTATCCTTTTCCTACATCTCTATTGTGAAAGTGCACTTTAAAGCAAAAACACAAAGAAAACATTATTCTGCAATTAAAACTTTATCAGGTACTCCTAGTTGTCTCTGAAATCCATACTCCTTTTCGTGAAACAGATTTTTGTGGTCTGTCATCCCTTTATCCGGTCTCACCTCTGTTCCCTTTCTATCTTCTGCTTCAGCCTTACTGAATTATTTTACTGACTCACACTGTCTCATGCCTCTTCTATTTATGGAATATATTGTGTTTTCCTACCTTCATCCCCAAAATCACTTATTGAACATCTGTATATCTTTCAAATCTTAGCTCTGTCATCATCTGTGGATGAAGACTTCTCTGTAGAACGTACCTCCTAGCAGAATTGATCTCTTCCTTCCTTGCTCTGACTATGGCAAGTACCTACTCTTCTCAAAAATCCTTATATATTGCACATATATAAGCATATTTGTTTATCTGTCTTTCTTCCTCCTAAGTGTCTTGAGGGTAAATATTATTTCTGATTCATCACTTTATCCCCTGATTGTAGCATAATGTGTGATACATAGTGGTACCAAACAAATGATTTAAAGGTAACATTTTGTGCTTTAAACAATGTTTGAAGGAATTAAATAAATGAGGAAAAAAGCCTTTTATATTTAACATTAAATAGTAATATTTTAATTAAATTTATTTTATAAATTTATCAAAGTTTAATTTGTACATGTTTACTATGATAATACAATTTATAAATGATGATTTTATATTTATTAACCCACTTCAGTGTTCTTGCCTGGAGAATCCCAGGGACGGGGGAGCCTGGTAGGCTGCCGTCTATGGGGTCGCACAGAGTTGGACACGACTGAAGCGACTTAGCAGCAGCAGTAGCAGCAGCAGCAAATATTAAGTATTAAAACTAAAAATTAATAATAAATGCTACATATTTACCTTTTCTGATATTCTTTGTTTCTTTGTGTAGATCCAGGTTTTCATCTGGCATCATTTAATTACATCCTGAAGAATATTCTCTAACATTTCTTTTATTGCAGATGTGTTTGCAATAAATTCTCTCAGCCTTCGTTTTTCTGCAAAAAAAATCTTTATTTTACTTTTGATTTTAAAGGGTATTTTTACTAGATACGGATTCTGCAGTGACAGTATTTAGTGTGGGCGTGTGTGTTTTTCCTTTTTGCACTTAAGTTGTCATTCTATTATATTCTAGCTTGTGTTGCTTTGCATGAAAATTCAAAGGAATTCTTACCTTTGTTGGCATGTAATGTTTTTTCTGCTACTGCTTAAAATTTTTTCTCTGTTTATAACTTTTCTTTTAGTACTTTGATAATGATGTGATTTTCAGTGGTTTTCTTTATGTTTATCTTGCCTGCCATTTGTTAAGCTTTTGTGTGTGTGTGTGTGTGTGTGTGTTTTCCCCATCAAATATAGCAACTTTTGACCATTAGGTTTTCAAATACTGTCCTGCACATCCCCCACCCCCTGCCCCTCTCCGTTCATGGTACTCTAATTATATGTATGTTAAAATAGTTGATTTTGTTCCACAGATAGTGAGCCTTTGTTAATTTTATCTTTCTTTTTTCTGTGCCTCAATTTGAATAATTTCTATGGTGCTTCGAGGTCAATGATCTTTTCTTATGTCCAATCTGTGATTAATTCTATTCACTGAATTTTTCACTTCAGATAATGTGTTTTTCACTTTTAGGAGCTCTGTTTTGTGTGTGTGTGTGTGTGTGTGTAGCTTTCATTTCTCTCCGTGTTTTCATTTCCCTTTACATTCACAAAATAAGTAAATTTAGTTCTTTTACAGTCTTTCTCTATTTCTGTGTCTTTGTCATTTATATAGCTATTTTATTTACTAACTTTTCTTTTGTTTATGGGTTTCATTCTCTTGCTTCCTTGTATGTCTGATAGTTTTTATTGGATATTGTGAATGTTACATTGTTAAATGGAGAATTTTATTGTCTTTCTATCAAGTGTGTGTTAGGTTTAGGTATAGCAAGTTGTTTAAGTTAATTGTGGATCAACTCTCTTGAACTGGCTTGGAGTCAAGAGTTATCTTTTCTCTAGGGCAGTGGTTCTCCAAATTCGTTACCTGAACTAACTGCATCAGTATTATGTGGAAACTGGTTAGAAATGTGAATTCTAGAGCTTTACTCCAAAATTACTAAATCAAAAACTGTGGGGGTGATACTTAGCAGTCTGGGTTTTAACAAACCCTCCTAGTTTTTCTGATGCATTCTAACTTTTAAAAAAAGATTTATTGTATTTGGCTGCCTTGGATCCTGGTTGCATCACGTGGGATCTTCTGTTGCTGTGCCGAGACTCTCTAGTTGTGGAATGTGGGCTCGGTAGTTGCCGCGCCTGGGCTTAGTTGCTCTGTGGCATGTGGGATCTTAGTTCTCTGACCAGGGAATCAAACCCAGGTCACCTGCATTGCAAGGCAGATTCTTAACCATTGGACCACCAGGGAATCCCTGCATCCTTACTTTTTAAGTACCACTCCAGAGCTACTTGGGACCCTTTTGGAGTCTCTGTGCAGTGTTCTATATATTTATTGAGGGCTCTACTTTAGCTGGTTAAAATATGTCACAGCCTTGTATGAATTCTGGATGTTATTCAGATTGCCAGTCATTGAAGTTTGTCTCTGTGGCCTTTATTCTAGTTTTTACCCATAGTCTCAAGAAGACCCCTATACAGATTTCTTGAGCTCTTCTCTGCATGGCTGCCTTCTCTCTACTCTGTCCTGCAGAGTCCGTCTCGTCTCTTCTTCAAATTCTGGACTCTGTTCACCCCAAGTCAATAAGACATCTGTACTCTGATTGGGTTACCACTCCCTGTGTTGCATTCCAGAAAATGCTTTCAGACAAGACATCCTGTGTAATTTGGGGGCTTACCTTATTCATTTCCCTTCACTTAGGGGACACAGTCTTATCCTGACATTTGTCCAAGGTGTAACAATAATTCTTTTGTATATTTTATCCAGGGTTCTCACTGCTTATAATAGGAGGACAACTCTGGTCCCAGGTACTTAATTTTTTATGATCATGAGGCCTTACAATAGCTAATTATATGAGGAAAATGAACATTGTATTAATTTCCTCATATCATATCTAGCACTACTAGAGTGCTTTATGTACTACATAATCGACAATATACTAGGACAGGCGTATTCAAACCTAGACAGGACAGAGTCTTTGCCTTCAAAGATCTCATAACCTCTGAGGGTGGACTGACATATAAACAACTCATCATAGCTCAGTCTATGGTAACAGCTATAATAGAAGCAGCTTAAAATTATGTAAAGACCATGGACTTTGAAGTCAGATAGGCTTCATTTGAATCTCGTATCCATGACTTATAGCTTTAGTTTCCCATTCTGCAGAATAGAGAGAATAGTACTTTGTAGAACCATTGAGAAGATTAAAATGAAACTCTTTTGTAGAGCATCTAGCATGTAGTAGAGGCTTGGAAGTGGTAGTTTCTCCTTAGGATAAATGGAGGATACAGGGACAGGAATTATTAAATACATAGAGTTCTTGAGTGAGGAAATGATATTTAAATTGTTCCTTTGAAGGTCAAGTAGGATTTTGATATATGTTAGATGTGTGCCAAGAACATTCCACTTTTATGGAGCTAAATGAGCAAAAGCTCCAAGGGTAGAATGTGGGAAAGCTTGCAGATATCCTTATGAAAGTTAGCATAGTCTAGACCCTTAGGAAAGCAGCTTGGATATTAAAAAGAAAATTCCTAGGAGTAGGAAAGTAAAAATGCAGAAAAAAGGGCAAACCGAAAATCTAACCCATAGTAAAAAGTATACTTCCTTAGACCATTCCTATTTACTGCCATGACTAATAAATTTGGGCAGGCCTGTGGAAAATTCCTGTGGGCTGATATTTTCCTAACCACTATTCAAAATGACTTTAAGTTGATATTCTAAGCCGATCATTTCATTAATATTAAACTCCAGACCATGTCCTCAAGTTTCCAAGTTTGCTTCATTGTTTTTCTCTAGTATCTGTTTCCTTGGGTTACTTCCATTTTTTCTTTCTCATTCTGCAAACATTGATTCTCTAGGTTTTCTAAATGATTGGTAATGTGAAAGCACTAAAAAGATCTTTCTTAAACTCTGGTTTGTCTTTCTGTGTTCACATTTGGTAGGAATACTAAAGGGCTTAGTGAATTATATGAATGGTATTCTTTCTACATTTCTATTGGTGGGGGATTATAAACATAAACAAGTTTAAAGAGGATTTTAAATTAACTTTCAGGTTAGGATTTGTCCTCATGAGATTTTTGTTTGTTTGCTTTCAATTATTATCTTTTATACTGTCTGTTAAGAATCAGATGGCTTCCTGGATTGAGTTTGCTTCATTTCTTCAGTGAGTAACTTTTATGTGACCTTTAGATATTTGTTCTAATATTGTTTGGTTTGCTTTCTGAAGCTTTGGGATGTTTTAGGAAAAATAAAGCTTAGGACTTCCCTGGTGGTCCAGTGGTTAACTTTCTGCACTTCACTGCAGGGAGCCTGGGTTCCATCCTCAGTCAGCGAACTAAGAACCTGCATGCCCGTGCATGCTCAGTTGCTCAGTTGTGTCTGACTCTTTGCTACCCCATGGACTGTAAACCACCAGGCTCCTCTGTCCACAGGATCTTCAGGCAAGAATACTGGAGTGGGTTGCCATTTCCTCCTCCAGGGAATTTCCCAACACAGGAATCGAACCCGAGTCCCTTGTGTCCACGGGCAGACTCTTTACCACTAGTGCCACCTGGGAAGCTCTGCATGCCATGGGGTACGACACCCACCTCAAAAAAAAAAAGTCTCATGGAGAAGAGCTATTATCCCTGAAAATGAAAAGATCAAAAATGGAAAAAAGAAAAATCAGAAATCACTCCTGAAATCTTTATTTCCGTTTTTAAAATGTCCTTTGCTTCTGTCTCTGATACCAATCATTTAGAAGATTATCTGTCTCCTTCTGTGATATATTTTCACCAAATATTCTCTTGTGTTTGTACTAGATTATATTGAGTTCAAAACTTAAGTGAGGAGAATTTACATATTTATGACAGTGAATTTTCTTACTCATAAAAATGTTTTTTCCTTTATTTAGACCTTCTTCAGTAATATTATAGTTTTATCCCCAGAAAGCTTACACATCTTTTATTAGGTTTATTCTAATAAAAGTTCTTAAGAGTTTTTAAAAAATGGGAGTTATGCACAGTCACATTGGTAATTGCCTCAAAAAATTGATTTTATGTTTAGATTTTGAGTCCAACAAACTTGCTTTACTTGCTTGTGAAAATGAGTTGTAGATTTTCTTTGATTTTCCAGGGAGAGAGTCCTATCCTATGCAATGCAATCCTTTCCTTTTCAAATCTCATACTTCTTTATTCTTGAATGACTATGGTGTTGCGGCTGCTGCTAAGTCGCTTCAGTCGTGTCCGACTCTGTGCGACCCCATAGACGGCAGCCCACCAGGCTCCCCTGTCCCTGGGATTCTCCAGGCAAGAACACTGGAGTGGGTTGCCATTTCCTTCTCCAATGCATGAAAGTGAAAAGTGAAAGTGAAGTCGCTCAGTCGTGTCCGACCCTCAGCGACCCCATGGACTGCAGCCTACCAGGCTCCTCCGTCCATGGGATTTTCCAGGCAAGAGTACTGGAGTGGGATGCTAGTGGGACCTTATTTTGTTCCAGATTTAAAGAGACTCTCTCTAATGTATCAATTTTCATGTTAGAAAGTTTCTTTTTGTTGCTGAATCAGTGGACATTTTCAAAAGTAGTGAATCACTATAGAATTTCACAAATGTGTTTCCAGTGTCTACTGAGGTAAATTGTATGGGTTTTCTCTTTTATTCTATTAATGTAGTAACATATGTTAATGGATTTTCTAGTGTTGAACCATTCTTATACTCCCAAACTCTATTTGGTTATATAAAAATAATATATTGCCAGGTTTCTTTTATTAATATTTTGTTAAGGAATACCCTGGGATCTTTCTTTTTACTATTATACCTACCTTTTAATGATAGAGTAAACTTGGTAGCTTTTCCTCATTTTCTGTTACCTGTAAAAAGTTATATAACATAGGATTTATTTCTTCCCTGAAGATGATATGGTAAACTTATTTTACGCCATCTGTACCTAGTGTGGAGTTTTTAGGTGGGAGGTTTTTTGTTTTTTCTTAAAGTTTTAAAATATTGGAATATAACATGGATATGGAAAAAGTACGTAAATCATAAACATGTAACTCACTGAATTTTCAGAAACTGAATAGATGTATATAACCAGAATCCAGATTAAGAAACTAAAAATTGCCAGCTCCCCAGAAGTCCTTATTGTGTGCTAAAAGGACACACCATGGTCCTCCCCAGGGGTAACCACAATCCAATTTCTAAGCCATAGGTTAGAATCTTTTTGTTTGATTGGTCTCATACTATATGTAAATAGAACCAAAGAGAAAGAATTTTTTTGTATGTGGCTTCTTTTACTCAACAGTTATATTTGTGAGACTCATCATATTGTTTTGGTAATTACAGTTTATTCTTTCTGTTTACTGTGTAGTATTTCACTCAATAGAATCCACTACATCATATTTCCATTCTAGTACAAATGGATTTTTGAATACTTTCCAATTTTGGCCAATATGACTATATCTTTTGATGAGTAAATTTACATATTCTCCTTTAAATTTTTTTAATTAAAATATTGTAGATTTACAATGTTGCATTAGTTTCAGGTGTATAGCAAAGTAATTCAATTTTACATACAAACATATGTGTGTATATATGTGTGTGTGTGTGTATGTGTGTTTACATTCTCTTCCATTGCTGCTGCTAAGTCGCTTCAGTCGTGTCCGACTCTGTACGACCCCATAGACGGCAGCCCACCAGGCTCCCTGGTCTCTTCCATTATAGGTTATTATATGATATTAAATATAGTTCCCTGTGCTATACAGTAGGTCTTTGTTGATTATCTATTTTATATTTATATATTTTAATCTCAAACTCCTAGTTTATCCCCCACCCCTTGATAACCATCAATTTGTTTTCTATATCTGTGTGTCTATTTCTGTTTTTTTAAATAAGTTCATTAGTATCTTTTTTTTTTTATTCCACATATAAGTGATATCATATGGTATTTGTCTTTCTCTGCCTGGCTTACTTTACTTAGTATGATAATCTTTAGGTCCATCCATTGCTACAAATGGTATTACTTCATTCTTTTTTATGGCTGAGTAATATTTCTATTGATAGACACTCAGGTTGTTTCGTCAGCTGAGAAGTTGAATTGTTGGATCATAGGATTTGTGTTTGTTCAGTTTTAGTGGTGGTGTACAACAGCTAAGTTGTAGAACTAGCTTACATTCTTACCAGCAGTGTTTGAATTCTGAATGTTCCACATTCTTGTTGGGATTTCATAGTTAATTATTTTACTTTAGCCATTTAATGGCTATGTTGAATATTATAGTATTCTGTTAATTTTTCCTTGGTGAGGAAGTGCATTAAGGACCTTCTTCATAAACTTATTGCTCATTTGTATAGTCTCCCTGGTGAAGTACCTAGATAAGTTTTTGTTCATTTATATCATCTGCCTTTTTCTTATTGATATATGAAAGTTCTTTATATATCGATACCATCCCTTTGTTGGATTTCTTTATTCCAAGGAGCTTCTCTTAATGATCAATTATGAATAGACATTTATTATATAGTAATTATGGATGTTTGGGCCTACATCTTCATTTATCAACAGCTCCAACCCAATTTTAAGAGAAAAGTATTAGGAACTTTTCCAGCATAAATTAAATGGAGCTAATTATTAGCAAAGTGCTGATAAAAACTACATGAAAAGTTTAAACATCTGTTTACTAGAAAAACTTTAAAGGCCAACAACAAAGAGGTGGAACTGTTTGCAGTGTGTGTGTTGATGAAGGGCAAATCTCTCTATACATAGTGTTCATGAAAATCAGAGAGAGAAACGATGCTAATCTCTAATATAAAATGGCCAAATAATATTTAAAAAAAAAGATTTCACAGAAGAAATACAACTGGCTAATAGAAAAAAGATTAGCTTCATTGATTAAATAAATGCAAATTCAATAATGACATGTTATTTTTTGCCTTGCATATTTTCAAAAAATATGATACCTTTTGTGGGCAAGTATGGAATGGAAACTCTCAGATAACTAAGTAGCAGAAATGTAAGTTGGCATTACCTTGTGGAAGACATTTGACAACACTTATAAAGCTTGATATAATATATCTGTATAATTTAAACCAGAGTTTTACTGCTTGGAATTTATTCTAAGAAAATAATTGTTATTTTTAATATAGGTTGAATACAGTGATGTTCATTCCAACATCAAGTTTAATGGCATAAATTTGAAATTAACAATGGAGAGATGGTTAGTTACATACAGTAGAATATTTTACCATTATTGAAATTAATACTTTAAAATGTGGGATAATTGCTTTTCAAGTAATATTAATGTTAAATGAAAAATAGCAGTATACAAATCTATGTAAAAAGTATAACACTTCCATGAAAAACTATTCCCATAACAACCATTAAACATATACATGCATATACATATATAAAAATAAACACCTCTTTATATTGGAAATAAATACCACATTTCACTGATATCTTTGGATGATATTTTCTCTAGATAGTTCTGAATTTTCCACATTTTCAAGAATAGATACATATTGCTTTTAAATTAGGAAAAAAGTATAACAATTACAAATAAAATGTTTTCACACAGATTAAACAGATTATTATAGCATGGTGAGAATTTGTTCCATATGGCCATGGGATTTTCTGTTTATAAGTTGAAGTGCTGACAGTTGTGAACTAGTTTTCTAAGTGATAGGAAGCAGCTTTGAAATGTGAAGCATTCTAAACCGTATGGGTTGACAATGAAGAAAATACTTGGGCAAATAGTGTCAATAAGCTTGACAAGTACTGCTAGCTTGTCACCAGTTTGGTTAACATCCATGTGATGATAACTTTGTTATTCCTCCCCCATTTATTACAGTCTCCCAGCTCACCCTTTGCCAAGCCCATATGAGTAGTTATATGTTGCAATAATAGATATGAGGCCCATTTCAGTAGTTTTCTCTCACTCCAGCTTCCTTTTAAAACCTAACATTTACCTTTAAATGTTATATTTTATTTATTGTTGTGAATATGTTAATGGAATTTCCCTAAATAAGGAGAGCCATCTGCCTGATTTTGGGGTCATGGTCTCTTTTAATTATATTGGAGTTTTTATAATTATATCTAAAGTGGAAATCTGCATAAATTCAACCTTATTTTACGTCTCCTGTGTATCATTGTACTTGTATTAGGGATATAACAAGGAATGGACTGTGAATTTTGTCATTCTGGAGTTCCCAGTGGAGACTATATATTAATAGTATAGTGGGGAGAGAATCAGTTCAGTTCAGTCTCCCAGTCGGGTCTGACTCTTTGTGACGCCATGGACTGCAGCATGCCAGGCTTCCCTGTCCATGACTAACTCCCGGAGCTTGCTCAAACTCATGTCCATTGAGTCAGTAATGCCATCCAGCCATCTTCTCCTCTGTCGTCCCCTTCTCCTTCTGCCTTCAATCTTTCCCAGCATCAGAGTCTTTTCCAACGAGTCAGTTCTTCACATCAGGTGGCCAAAGTATTGGAGTTTCAGTAATTGAAAGAATGAACTACTTAATGGGATTAAATGCCTGCTTTATAATTTACCAGCTTGCGATTTAAGCTCTCTATAGCTTCATCTCTAAAGTAGAAATAACAGTACTTCCTTCTATCACCCTCTATTTCCCTTTATTTTTCACTTTTCTTCATTGAACTTTTCATTTGTGAGACATGGTTTTGTTCATTTATTGACATTAATGTAAAATCCTGGAGGACAGTCACTTTATTTGGTTCACTTATGTATTTTCAGCATCTAGCTTAGGATCTACTACATAGTAACTCTCAGTAAATTGGTATTCCTTCTCCTGGGAATATTCTTCCTACGTATTTGCACATAGCACATCCTCATGCTCTATTATCATGCCCAAATATCATCTTGGTGGAGGGACCTTGCTAGACAACCTCTTCTATAAAACAGCATCCTCTATTTTTCTCTGTTTTATCTTGCCTTATTTTTCTCTGTAACACTTGGCACTACTGATATTATATTTCTTGCTTATTGTCTATATTTTCCACTAGAATATAAGATTTCTGATTCTAGGACTTTTTTGGTTTACTCCTTGATCCTTAGTTTCTCACCAGGCACATTAGGCTCTTAAATGTTTGTTGAATAAATAAGCGAATAACAATGTTGAATATATGGATGAATAGGTAAAGGAATATTACTTATACTATAGGGTTACTATGAAAATGAAAAAATTCATGTGTTACACTTCCATAGTGACTGATACAAGTAGAT
Source organism: Bos indicus x Bos taurus (assembly GCF_003369695.1). Taxonomy (NCBI): domain Eukaryota; kingdom Metazoa; phylum Chordata; class Mammalia; order Artiodactyla; family Bovidae; genus Bos; species Bos indicus x Bos taurus. The sequence continues at coordinate 73,636,028 of NC_040085.1, forward strand.
GTTTAAATAAATGCTAGCCATAATATAATGGAGAAGGCAATGGCACCCAACTCCAGTACTCTTGCCTGGAAAATCCCATGGACGGAGGAGCCTGCTGGGCTGCAGTCCATGGGGTCGCTAGCAGTCGGACATGACTGAGCAACTTCACTTTCACTTTTCACTTTCATGCATTGGAGAAGGAAATGGCAACCCACTCCAGTGTTCTTGCCTGGAGAATCCCAGGGACGGGGGAGCCTGGTGGGCTGCTGTCTATGGGGTCCCACAGAGTCAGACACGACTGAAGTGACTTAGCAGCAGCATAATATAATGTTGCTCAGAATTTCTAATTCTTACAACAAATTTGCTAAAACTTTTTTTTTTTTTTTACTATTTTATAGATGAGAAAATTGAAGCTCAAGATTTGTTCAAGGTGTAGTAAAGGCTAATTCTGGGGTTCAGACTTTAATCTGCCTTTTTCCTTAACTGCATCTCTTTTTACTCTGCTCTGTTGCTGTCAGAAATATTAAAGAGTGCTCATGGGGATGGCAACATTTGAACTAGCTTTGAAAGATGAATGGGAGTTTGCCTAGCATACAGTTGGAGGAAGGGCACTCTGAGTAGTGGGAACTCCATGATGGAAACCATGAGCAGTGAGCAGTGACAGAAAGCATGGTTATGCATGTGCACTTGTGGTAAGCTAGCTCCTTACTCTCGGAGAAGGCAACGGCACCCCACTCCAGTACTCTTGCCTGGAAAATCCCATGGACGGAGGAGCCTGCTGGGCTGCAGTCCATGGGGTCGCTAGCAGTCGGACATGACTGAGCAACTTCACTTTCACTTTTCACTTTCATGCATTGGAGAAGGCAACGGCACCCCACTCCAGTACTCTTGCCTGGAAAATCCCATGGACGGAGGAGCCTGGTGGGCTGCCGTCTATGGGGTTGCACAGAGTTGGACACAACTGAAGTGACTTAGCAGCAGCAGCAGCAGCTCCTTACTGTGAAGAGTATCGAAAGAATTTTTTTAAGCAGAATTTTTATAACTGGGGGTGTTATGGACATTCTGGCTGCCAACTTTGTCAGCGATTTTACAAGTCTTAATGGGCATATTTCTGGCAGACAAGCAATAGACCTGAACTGCCCAAAATGGTAGCCAGTAGACATCTGTGGCCATTTAAATATAAATTAAAAGTAAAGTTAAAAATTAGTTCTTCAGATGCCCTAGCTGCATTACAGGTGGTCAATAGCTACAGGTGGCCAGTGGCTACTATATTAGAGAGTGTGGTTATGGAACATACCCATTGCAGAAAGTTAAATTGTGCAGCATTGTTACAGACAGCTAACACATGACTGGATAGAGGACTCAAGCTGATTTATATAGAAGGAGAGGATAGTGAATAAAAAGATTCCCCAAGCTAAAAATGTTTTACAAACAGAGTGTGGAGTAGTTATTGGAAATTCTACTCTAATCAAACTTAAAAAGGTCAGTTAGGCTTTTGTTTTTCCTTATAGATGAAAACTTCAGTTTATTTGGCTTGGGTGGAGATACAAAGCCAAAAGCTTCAGGAGTCTTGGAACATCGCTTCATGGATATAGATTAAAAGTCATCTAATGTGACAGAGGATGAGATGGCTGAATGGCGTCACCGACTCGATGGACATGAGTTTGAGTGAACTCCGGGAGTTGGTGATAGACAGGGAGGCCTGGCATGCTGTAGTTCATAGGGTCGCAAAGAGTTGGACACGACTGAGCGACTGAACTGAACTGAATGTGCCTCTCTATGCTGCCCATTAACCTGGCATGCCAAAACAAATGGAGTCAGAAACTTGGAATAGCCCATCCCTGATCTAGGCTCTGAACCATTTAGACTGGTTACTGATTAGGTAAAGAGTTGAGTTTACTTAATATGGATTTATAATCATCTTCATATTTACAGAAGTTTATATATTGTCTCTTCTCACTTTATAAAAACTTCACATAAATCCTCAAAATATCCCTGTGAGTTTGGCTCTGTTTCTTCAGACAGAGAAATAAGAATGCACGTAACCATGTAACCGATACCATGTAACCAGGAGGTGCTAGAGCCAGTATGCAGCCTCATATTTTCTGACTTTTAGGTCAAATGCTCCTCAAACCATATTAACAGTGAGGATACACTGTTTTAACCTGGATAAAAAGGAATGTAAAACTCTTATGACCAAAGTGAGAAGAGCTCAGATGAAAGGTAGGATGAGAGGCCTTAAAGAAGTGACTCTTTTGGCAGCAACAGGTTGATCCTTAAAATCATTGAAAGTCACCAAAGTTCTGTCTTTGCAGTGTCGTAAAACTTGGTAATGAACTTGATCACTCTGTTGAGGAGCAAATAGGTGAAAGAGCATGTTTGATGCTGGGAATCTAATGAAGTATTATAAATAAAAGATGATCTGGGCTTGGACTTTGTAGAAAGAAGTTTAAGGGAGGTGGATTAAGATACATCTTGAAGAAAGAATACATATTATTTGGCATAACATTATTCTAACAGTCGAGCTTAAAACATTGGTCTTCCCAGTTCTACTCAGGATTGATTGTGCTATCCTCCGGACTATTATAATATGTTGCTTATACCTATATTATAATATTGATTATGTTCAAACTTCATTTTCATAATTTTTGAGCGCCTTGTAGGCACTCAAGTGTCAGGTCTCCATAAATGTTTGCTAAACTTGTCCATGCTTTCTGTCTTATTCTCAAATTTAATAAATTGCCAGTTTGTGACAATTTTCAGGTTCCCTTTATCTGTTTCTGTGCCCGCTTCGATTTTCCTTCCCACCACTGTTGTTCAGGCATCAGCCATTTACTTTGTGTACAGTTGAAGTTTCTTAATTTTGTTTTTTTTTCCTCCAGTCCTTTAACCCTCTAATCCAACCTGCACAAAAATCTAGATTACACTTCTTCAAATATTGCTATTACCATTTCACTCTTTTTCAGTGGCTTGCCATGATCTCTGAATTAAGTGAAAATCCTTAACTTGATATTCAAACATTTTTATATGATAGCTAATTGGAATATACTTTTCCACAGCACTAGGGAAAATCTTAAAGGAAGTAAGTTCTTAAGAATTGCTTATTGATGTGTTTAGATTGCTTTGAGATTCAAAAGCTTCTAAAGACACAAAGCAACATAAAAAAATGACTTGAAAATAGTAGAAATCAATATATCATCAATTACTTGACCATGTGATTCGTCCACACATACTTCAGAGAAAAAGATCATTGAAACTTTGGGTCATCAGACATACAGCTTTATTGGAGAAGCTGACAGTTTTGGGGGCCCTGAATCATTTATTCATTTTATTTATCCAGAGTAAATTTCCCCCTGTTTTCCTAGTAAATATATGAGGTTTTAGAGTAATGGGCTCTGTTTTGTCAGTATAAAAATATTTCTTTTGTCAGAAGAATTCGGATACTTATACATAGAAACTTGTGGTTAAATGTCATTATTTTAAATGTTATTGGATCCCTTCTCAGAACATTGAAAATATATATACCTGAGCTGTTTCTTCTGATCAGCTTCTACTGTGGGCACTTAGTTTGAAGTCACAATAGAATAATTGGAGAAAAAGTTGAATTTGGCAGATATAGCATTTGAGTATCTTTCATAAAATTTGGGTTTCAAATAGGCTATGGCATTGTGTAAGCTCAACTTATAATAAGTATAATTTGTCAATTATGTAATATATACTCAAAAGTTCTATTTTTATGGATGATGGCTTTTCCTATATGGTTAACTTCTCTGTTTTGTACTCAATACAAAGAAATTTGTATTTCTTTGTCTTTTAGATAAAAGAAATCTAGAGTGTCATACACAATAGTAAAAATATCAGATGCCTTAAATAACACTTCTAATTTTCCAGGAATTTTCAAAAATAGAAGATGTAAATTGGCTAGTTGTGTCTTTTTAGTGACTGGATTGGTTACTTTTCCTGAGGACTATTTTAACTAATTAATTCATCCAGACAAGCTGTTTCTATTACCATGACATGGCTAGCACTTAAGCTGCTAGTGTTCAACTTGTATCTATCCTATGTCTGTAAAAAGGGCTGTCTGTGACCCTATACTTACTGCTTTTTATTTACTTAAACTTTATTTTGCATTCCTAAACAAAATGAGTAAACATTTTTATACATATGATTTCATTTCCTCCAGTACTTATTCCAGTTTCTAAGGGCTTTCTGATTTACAGACTCTTAAAAATCTTTCTCCTTCCAATTCAAATCTAAGTAATTAGCTTCTTCCTAATTTGGAACTTCAACTTGAAAACCAGTGTGATTTGGCATTAGATTAGGAATCTTATTTTAGATGAGATCGTATAACTTTGGTTTTAGGTGATCACAGAAGTGTTTGTCGAGCAGCATCTTTGTAGCCTTGAGAAAACTAGAAAACAACTTTTCTACTAAGATTATGATTCTCCTTGACAGTCACTTTAACTGCAGTTAGGTCCTGGCTGTACCAACTCCAGTTTAAACAACTGGACTCTGAACCTGTTTTTGTTCTGATTAAGAAGTTTATTTATATGTTCAGGAATACAGAGGCACAACCTGTTAACAGCTGTAAATTTGGTTGATTAAGCTCTATGTAGACAAATTTACTAGCGAGGACTGCTCCCTAGAAATTCCAGTTCACTTACATATGAAGGTAGTCTGGCTATTTCTCACCAGTTTCCATCACTTCCTGCCAAGAAAAATAAACATTTTCTTGCAAAGGATTGATGTAGAGGTTAGAAGTGGTCAGTGTTTTATCAGTCATACTGGGCTGTCGTGAATCTCAATAAACAAACATAGTAATATCCATGTATATGCCTGGAAAAGCAGCCAGACCCGAGAGAGATCATTTCTTTCAGATGGTCTTCCAGACCTTTTCAATGTAGGTGAATGTCAATTATTAATAGACATTTATTGTAATAGAAATTATGGATGTTTAGCCCCATATTTTCACTTACCAACAGTTCAGGGAAGCTTGTGGTTTTAGTGGATAATAATAGGCTGGAGCCAGAAACGATGTTTTCTTAATTTAGTGTAACTGTAAGTACTATTATAAGTATTGTAATAAAAATGAGCTTATTAGGTCAAACTTCTGGTATTCAACATTTCCCTATAGTGGTCTATTGGGCAAACTATGGCCCCAGAGCCATCCCACAGAATATTTTTGTGGTGGGCACAATCTGAGAATTGTTTTATATTTTTAAAGAGCTATAACAAAGAAGAATATGCAGCAAAGACTATATATAGCTTTCAACGTCTAAAATGTTCATTATCTGACCCTTTAAGAAAAGTTTGCCAACTCCTACTAATATAGATTAGCAATAGTCATGGTGAGATCCACTGTTGTTTAGTCGCTCAGTAGTGTCCGACTCTTTTGTGACTCTGTGGACAGTAAGTAGCCTGCCAGGCTCCTCTGTCCATGTGATTTCCTACTCAAGAATACTAGAGTGGGTTGCCACTTTCTTTTCCAGGGGATCCTCCCGACCACGAGGGATAGAACTCATATCTCTTATGTCTCCTGCATTAGAAGGTGGGTTCTTTACCACTGAGCTACCTGGGAAGCCTGGCAATCCATTACAAGGATTCAAAAAAAGCCATCTGAATAAACAAAGCAAGACGAAAATATGGAAAATATGTTTTTCATAGTTTTAGTTTTAGAACCTCTTATTTCTGGTTTGCACGTGATATGTGAAATAAAGATGATACCATTATCCTTATAGGGTTCTTAGAATCATTGAATCATGGCTCCTTGCAGTACCTTACATATGGAAGATAACTGGTATCTATTACTGTTGTTATAGTAATGTGTTGAATGCCTGACAATTGTTTCTGCTTTATTTTATGAGTCTCTGTTCTATTCATGCCATATTTGCATTTTATTTAATTTTGTAAGCCACTTTAATTCTTTTATATTTTAGTTGAAATGTAAATCTTAAGTGTTACAGTTTTATTGCTCCTGTTACTATGGCTGCGTAACAAATTACCCCAACATTTAGTGGCATGAAAAAATAGGTTATAATGCTCACAGATTCTGTGGATCAAGAGTTCAGACAGGGCACAGCAGGATGACCTCTCTCTTTGTCCTGCAACATCTGAAGCTGGAAAACTCAAAACTGGGAACTGGAATCATCTGAAGACTTCATTCACTCTGACGGTTGTTGCTGTCTGTTGGCTAGGAAGGCTCCAGTTCCTCTCCATATGGGTCTCTCCTTGTGATATCTCCAAACGGACTAGTTTGTGCTTCCTTGAGTGAGCCAACAGGGTTCCCCAGAGCATGCATTCCAAAAAGACAGAGCCAGGCTGGAGCTATCCTCTCTATGACATAGCCTTGGAAACCACAGAACATCATTTCTTTTTTCTGCTTTGATGGTCAGAACAGGCACAAGTCCACCAAGTTCAAGGGGAGAAAAAAAGACTTTTGATGGAGGCTGAGGATATTTTTGGAATTAAAATTTCCTGTAATTATATCATTTTATTTATTTAACAATTGCTTACATATGATTTAATCCACATACCAGACACTGTTCTAAGTATTTTGCAAATATTAATTCATATACTCTAGAATAGGATTATTTTATAGATGGAGAAATTGAATCAAAATATTGAATTAACTGGAATACAATTTTCTCTGACTTTGATGGGTCATAAAAAAGTTACTATAATTTTTTTTAATTTGAACAGTATTAATTCAAAGATTTAAAAATATTTCAAATACATACTTCTGTTTCTTGCCTTAGAATTGCTTTGAGAGAGGCGTAGTTTCACATAAGTAATTTCTTAAATGTGTGCAGTGGTTAGGCTCCCACGGTTCCATCCTTCCATATTCTTAGTGTTGGGCTGTGTGGTAAATAAGTTGGGATTTCTTAATGAAGCAGGTTTCAAATAATAAGTAGGAATAATACTCTATTTTGACAGCAGTCTTGGACTAGCTTACCAAACTTGACTAATAGATTGATTCTGTGTCCTTTTATGAAAATCAATACAATGTCTTGGTCTAGGTGTGATGATCTTACATATCAATTGCTATCTTTTCCTTCATTGCTATTGAAATTGCAAGCTTTGGTTGGTAAGGTCAGTGATCTTTCAGTCTCCATTGTCATGAAGATATTTTATCAGGGGCAAATGTTCCTTCTCTTCTTCTTTTTTTTTTTAATTAACAGTATGAATGTTTGTTGGGTATATTTCTTTTTTTGGGGGGGGGTATATTTCAAGCCCTAGGTCTTTTTGGTTTTGTGATTTTTTTGCTCTTTTACCTCTGTTGATTGGTTTTTACCTTGGAGATTTAGCAGTCTCTGACCAAGTTGTTTATAGCTTTTCAATCGGTTTGGTCTCCCAGAATTCAGTAGTCTTATTTTAAGGGTAGCCCAAAGTGACTTTCACCCTGATTCATTTGTGACACAGGTAACACTGTATCTCCGAGTCTAATGAATTTATGCTTGCTTATGTGTTGTGCTATATTTAAAATGGATAATCAACAAGGACCTATTGTATAGTACATGGAACTCTTTTCAATGTTATGTGGCAGCTTGGATGGGAGGAGAGTTTGGGGGAGAATGGATACGTATATATGTATGGCTGAGTTCCTTTGCTGTTCACCTAAAACTGTAACAACATTGTTAATAGGCTATCCTTCAATACAAAATAAAAAATTTAAAGAAACACTCTATCTCCTAGTCTCTGCATATATAAATGTATAACAGGTATGAAGTATGCAGATAAGAAAAGGGTAGCCTTGTTAGAGTTCAGTTCAGTTCAGTTGCTCAGTCATGTCTGACTCCTTGCGACCCCGTGGACTGCATGCAGCATGCAGGCCTCTCTGCCTATCACCAACTCCCAGAGTTTACTCAAATTCATGTCCATTGAGACAGTGATGCCATCCAACCATCTCATCCTCTGTCGTCCCCTTCTCCTTCTGCCTTCCATCTTTCCTAACATCAGGGTCTTTTCAAGTGAGTCAGTTCTTCATCAGGTGGCCAAAGTATTGGAGTTTCAGCTTCAGCATCAGTCCTTCCAATGAATATTTCCTTCCCTTTCCTTTCTTTCCCTTGTGGCTCAGCTGGTAAAGAATCTGTCTGCAATGCAGGAAACCTGGGTTCCATCCCTGGGTTTGAAGATCCCCTGGAGAAGGGAAAAGCTACCCACTCCAGTATTCTGGCCTGGGTCACAAAAAGTCGGACACGACTGAGCAACTTTCACTTGTTAGCGTATCAAAACTCAGATGAAGTATCTAATACTTTAGGGGGATATTTAAATAATTTTGTTCTAATTGTAAAATTTGGGTTGTTCTTTGAAAACATATTTGATTAGGAGTAAATGTAGAAATTTGCATATCAAAACTTGCCAAATCTAAGACTCACTAATTTTATATTTTTAAATTTAAAATATAAGACAGAGAGATCAGTACTATGTGATCTGATTACACATATGTGTAATGTATGTGAATGAACTGATTACACTGAGTGGCATTATTTATTTACTTATTTAGACTCAGAAATAGTGTAAGAATGAATGCACAAAGGAGCTGTCCTGCTGCCCACTCATTTATCTGCGAGGTAGCATGGTGCCTGGTTTTATAGTCTAGCTCTTCTGCCATCTATGTGATTTTGTTCTAGTTATTATTTCTTTGTGATTCAGTTTCATTGTGTAATAGCTTAGTTCTCTCACTGGTCATGGCAGCACCTACCTCTTAATGTTGTAGTGGAAATGAAATGATTTAATACATATCAAGTGCTTCAGACAGTGTCTAGCAAATTGTAAGCTCGTAAACAGCTCTTATTCATTAATCCATCCTTTCTCTTACTCATTAAAGAAACATTTACTGAACATCTACTATGATGTGGACACAAAGATAAAGTTCTGCTCTGAAGGTATGAGTAGTTTAGTGGGGCAGAGGAATACAATAGTTGTTGTAACATAGGATGAGGGAAGTGATACATTGTAAAGTAGATATACAAAAGTGCTATGAAAAGGAAGAGGTTGGGGACTTCTCTGGTGTTCCAGGGGTTAGGGCCCTGCACTTCCACTGCAGGGCACACAAGTTCCATCACAGTGCAGCCAAGAAAAAAACAAAAGGAAAGGAGGAGGATGGAGTTTTTGATAGCCTTAATCATTTTACTTTTCTATGACACTGTTTTTCATCTGAAAATGTTCTTTTGTGAACCTTTTAAAATTCTTAAGGACATAGTTTCCTTTCTTTGTATCTCTGTATCATTTTATCTTACGATATTTATCACTTTTTGTCTTGTTAAATCATTATTTGTTCATATCTTTTTTACTTCAAGATGTCAACATTTCTGTATCACCAACAACTACTCAACACAGTACTCTTTAAAAATACTTTATAAACATTTGCTAACTTAGCTGGTAAAGAATCCACCTGCAATTTAGGAGACCCCAGTTTGATTCCTGGACCGGGAAGATCCCCTGGAGAAGAGATAGGCTACCTACTCCAGCTTCCCTGGTGGCTCTGACAGTAAAGAATCCATCTGCAATGCAGGAGACCTGGGTTTGATCCCTGGGTTGGGAAGATCCCCTAGAGAAGGGAACAGGCTACCCACTCCAGTATTCTGGCTTGGAGAATTCCATGGACTGTATAAGTCCATGGGGTTGCAAAGAGTCGGACACGACTGAGCAATTTTCACTTTCTTTCTTTTTCAAGTGGCTCAAAAAGTAAAACTGATTAAAATACTTAGATGCCAGTCTCTGCTTCTACCTTTTGAGGACTTTTTAAATGTGTAGATAAGTGGAAAAGTACAGAGTCTGAGGGTAAAATAAACAAGATACATATATGGCTCACTGAATAATCAGGCTAGTTCTCTAGATTCTCTAGGAGGGTAAAAAGCCCCATTTGTACCATTTCCCCATTTCCACAATATGAATACTCCCACTATGGCCAAACTTATGCTACAATGTGACATTACTGAGTGTAGATGGGAAGAGATGTGCAGTAGAATACCAGTATATAGTAATATCTCCACTGTATAGATACAGTAGCTATAATTAACTTTGAGCAAAGATATTAGTAAGGTGTATTAATACAATTAAAAAATGATGAATTTTGAGTATTTTTTAATTTAAAATTTAATTATACATTTACAGAATTTAATTTTTAATGATGTTGGTATTTAACAACTTGCTTAGAAAATTTCTGAAAATTTAACAATAAGTACTTGTGAACCTATGCAAGCTGAGTCTATCACATCTCTTGTCCCAGGCCCTGTTCTTTAATGATTATATGTCTTTGACTAGTGATTTAGTTGCTAGAATTTATGCTAAGGAAATTATCTGTGAATCCAAAAAAACACAGATATTTATCTTGGCATTATTAGCATAACAAGAAGCAACCTAATATAATAGTTTAAAGTGAATTGTGGGATTTTTATTGGTTTGTTCAGTCACTGAATTGTGTCCAACTCTTTGCGACCCCATGGACTGCAGCATGCCAAACTTGCCTGTCCTTCAGTATCTCCCGGAGTTTGCTCAAACTCATGTCCATTGTGTCAGTGACACCCTCCTACCATCTTATCCTCTATTGCCCACTTCTTCTGCCTTCAATCTTCCCTAGCATCAGGGTCTTTTCTAGTGAGTCGGTTCTTTATATCAAGTGGCCAGAGTACTAGAGCTTCAGCTTCAGCATCAGTCCTTCCAGTGAATATTCAGGGTGGATTTCCTTTAGGACTGACTTGGTTTGATCTCCTTGCTGCCCAAGAGACTCTTGAGAGTCTTCTCTAGCACCTCGGTCTGAAAGCATGAATTCTTTGGCACTCAGCCTTCTTTATGGTCCAACTCTCACATCCATACATGACTACCAGAAAAACCATAGCTTTGATTATATGGATCTTTTGTCAGCAAAGTGATGTAAAGTATGAATTGTGGTTAAGTAATTTATTAGAATTTCCTAGAATTAAAAGTGACTTTATTGAAGACTTTATAATAGCATCGAAAAATGCCATAAGTTTAAGTGAATAAGAAAGAATGCTGAATACCTAATTTATATAGAATTATCAAAGATTTTTATAATATAGAAATATATTAATTAGAAGGAAGTGTTAGTGGTGAGAACATGGCTGTATTTTTTTTTAATCTTTATCTTCACTTTACAAATTTCCAGCAATAAGCATATTTTATATCTATAATGAAAACATAGTATCATTTTTGTTACAAAACCAAATTCTAAGTAATACCTATAATTTTTTGTTGAATTAAAAGCATTATCAACATAGATCTTTTCTGTTTTGGAAATTAAATCTTTTCTTGTAACAACCAATAAAACATATGATTTGAATTTTTTTTTTTAATTCAGAAACACAAAACTTATTTATTCTTTTAGTTTGTTGCTTATTGTTTTATTGGAATTTCTATAAAAAATGCTTTCTTTAAGAAAAAGTAAAAGCTGTTGACATCCAGTGACATTTTTTAAAATTTATTTTTTAACTGGAGTATAATTATAATTGCTTTATAATGTTGTGTTGGCTGACTCATGTTGTTTTATAGCAGGAGCTAACAGAACATCGAATTTGATTTTTATAGATCTATACTAGATTTGTTTTTCTCCCTAGATCTCATATACAGGCTGTCATAGATTTCCATGGAATACTTTGAATTTTTATAAAAGTATCCTACATTAAAAATGCTAACTTCAGAAATACCATTTTGAAAAGCTGTTTAGCAGTTAAGTCACTAACTCTTCACTTTAAGAAAACTGAAGATATATTGTTTCACAATGATGTGGGCCCTGTGTGTCTCACATTCCTGTCTAATCTCGGCATTGTTAAAAAATTTTTTGACCATTATAGCTCTTCTTTTGTGAAGGAATTTCTCTAGAGCTTTTCAAATTTTCTTTCAATATAAACAGATAATCTAATTTCACACACTTCCAGAAAGTAGTTTTAACTACTTTTACTGTCCCTTTTTAGTTAATAACTGGTTAACTGTAGTAGACAATTTAGAAAAGCTTCTGTGTAATTTTTTTCCCCTGAAGATTAAGATGTGATGAAACAAATCACCTGTGGCATTCTTTGTAGAAAGAATATGCTTTTTTGGTGATTTTTTAAAAGGTACTAATTTAAACGTCAAATCAAGTTCTGTTAGGATTTTGCCTTTGTTCCAAGGTTGTAATGTCTCTTACCACTTTATTTACTTGGTTTGGATTGGTTTCAACAGGATTTGGTCTAATGTAATTCTCTATATTTTTATGAAGGAGAAATTGAAGCATTTCATGATCTCTTGAACTCTCCCTCCTAGGAACTCCTAGTACTTATTATTTGTGTGTTTTTATCATGTGTTCTTATTAACTTTTTGAATTATTCAACTTTTTATTTGTCTGGATTGTGTTTTTAAAATACCATATATTTCTTTTGTGCAGATCAATTTTTAAACTCGTATAAGTAGATATCTTTACAGTTACAAACTATGAAATGACAGTGTTCAACCAGAAGGTATGACGGAGCAGGGAAAGTCAGAATTCAGTGAAGAAAACACTGAAGCAATAGATAGTTCTCTGCTTTGCCTCGAAGTGTCATCAATTTATAGTTTTAGTGTTAACTCTGCAAGTGTCTGTGGATACATTTTATATTAAGGGTAGACCAAAATCAACACATCAAAACTTCAAAAATTGGGGGGATCTGGATCAAGTAGAAGCACTTTTGGCTTCAAATAAATATACTGATTTTTAACTGCTTTTGCCCACATAAAAAGCTGGTATTTACAGGAAACCTGGCTACCTTTATAATTATGGTTGAAAGTATCAATTATAATGCCAGAAGATGATAATGTGTAGACAGTAGTGGGTATCTGACAAAGTATTTTTCAAAAGTGATGAACTTAAAATGTTAAAGAAAAGTAACATATTCACAGAATCAGGGGTGTTAAATTTTGGCCAATCAGGATTCTAGGTGATCAACACATAGACCACTCCTGAATGAGACTAATTTTGTCTTTTGATTGTCTTAATGAACTTATTAAATAATCTGAATTTTAAAACTGCTGCTTATGTGAGAATTAGGCCCTTGATGAACCATTGAGTGTTTAAAATATCTTTGCATCATAGTACAGAAATTTATAAAAATATGTTGACTGCTAACAGGTATTTTCACAGGTTTGACTTGTTTCTTGATAAAGTTATTAAGACATTAAAGAAAGGTTGAAATAAACAACTAAATGAGACTTGAGAACTGGCCTTTGGTTTTAAATACTTGATTTGTTCCTATAAACCTTGTCAATAAAAACAATAAATCAAAATAAAATAAAATAAAATACCATAAACTCGGTGATGCAGATATGTGTGGGCCATGGGGAATGATAGGTAATGAACTTTAGAGAGGGTAAATCTGACTTATCACTTACTGGCTATGGGACCTTGGGTAATTATTCTTTGGGCCTTAGCCCTCTTATCTCTAAAGTGAATAGAACAACCTCTAGCTTGTGGGGTTACTGAGAGGATTAGAGATAAGGTATAATGTTCCTGGCATATAATAGCTGTTCAATAAATGATTGGTTATTAGGTGATCAGTAACAATTGAATGAATGATTGTGTATTAGTCTGCTTGGGCTATAACAAAACACCATAGAAACACCATAGACTGGTTGCTTAAGCATCAAAAATTTATTTTTTCACAGTTCTGGAGGCTCACAAGTTGAAGATCAAGTTGCCTGCCAGTTCACTTCCTTTTCCTGGCTTACATGTGGCTTCACATGGTTAGGGCTGGGGGTAAAGAGAGAGAGAAAGGGAAGAAGCAAGCTCTTTGGTGTCTCTTATATGAGCACTAATTCCATCATAAAGAACCTTCATGACCTCATTTAACATAATTACTTCTCAAAGGCCCCATTTCCAAATACCATCACATGAGGTGGGGGGAGATTAGGGCTTTAATATACACATTTTGTCTTGAAGAAGGCAATGGCGACCTACTCCAGCAGTCTTGCCTGGAAAATCCCATGGACGGTGGAGCCTGGTAGGCTGCAGTCCATGGGGTCGATAAGAGTCGGACAGGACTGAGCGACTTCACTTTCACTTTTCACTTTCATGCATTGGAGAAGGAAATGGCAACCCACTCCAGTGTTCTTGCCTGGAGAATCCCAGGGATGGGGGAGCTTGGTGGGCTGCTGTCTATGGGGTTGCACAGAGTCAGACATGACTGACGTGACTTAGCAGCCCCATACACATTTTGGAGAGACATGATTCATCACAGAAATTTGGATTACTGAAATAGCCATTAAACACCTACAAAATTTTAAGCACAGTCAAAACATGAAATTAAAAGATGCTTGCTCCTTGGAAGAAACACTATGAGCAACCTGGACAGCATATTAAAAAGCAGAGATGTTCCTTTGCCAACAAAGGTCCATATAGTCAAAGCTATGGTTTTTCCAGTAGTCACATATGGATGTGAGAGTTGGACTATAATAAAGAAAGCTGAACGCAGAAGAATTGATGCTTTTGAACTGTGCTGTTGGAGAAGATTCTTGAGAGTCCCTTGGACTGTGAGGAGATCCAGCCAGTCCATCCTAAAGGAGATCAGTCCTGAGTGTTCTTTGGAAGGACTGATGTTGAAGCTGAAACTCCAATACTTCGGCCACCTGATGCAAAGAACTGACTCATTTGAAAAGACCCTAATGCTGGAAAAGACTGAAGGCAGGAGGAGAAGGGGATGACAAAGGATGAGATGGTTGGATGGCATCACCGACTCAATGGACATAAGTTTGAGTAAACTTTGGGAGTTGGTGATGGACAGAGAGGCCTGGCATGCAGTCCATGGGGTCGCAAAGACTGAGCAACTGAACTGAACTGAAAACTTAGAAAAGAAAATCACTTATAATTCCATTGTCCAGTATTAATGTTTTTAGAGTATATCAGGTCAGACTCTTTTTGTGTTCACATGTAAAAATTTATTATTTTCATGTGATAGATACAGAATTTAAGTTTGGAGACAAAGTTCAGGAGGTGGATTGTAATGATAGTTGCACAATAATGTGACTGTATCTAATGTCACCAAACTGTATATTTGAAAATAGTTAAAATGGTAAGTTTTATGTTATGTGTATGTAACTGCAATAAAAAAAAAAAATTACTGTTTGCAAAAATAAGCTCATACTCAATATCTTTTTTTAAAGTCTACTTTTTATGCTCAACAATGAAAAAAGAACACCTTTCCACATAAGTAAATATATTTTTGTACTGTGATTTTTGTGGCTGAATATTTATTTTATTCTTTGGATGTACCACCTTTTATTGAGGGCAGTGTTAAAGCAAATAAAAAGGAGTGTTAGCCCTTTCCTTTTTAAGTGGATTCACAGAGAACTTTGTGATGCATGGCAGAGGACTTGGGGAAATAACCAGATGGTGGAAACTGAAAACCCCCCTGGGTCCTTAAACTGTGTCTGCCTTGTTCAAATGACTCTCTAAATAAACTGCTTTACTGTTCTGATGTCAACATGGCAGCTTTGCTTTCTTTTTTTTCCAAGTATAATTTTTTTTTATTTGTCTAAAAGGATGTTTATTCCAGACTAGTGGTTTTCTTGGATTTCTGCCTTTACTACGTTAATGTCATATTAGAGGAATCAGGGCAAAAGAGAAGCAATAGATGGAGAATATTGCACCCTGAGAATTGGTTCCTTCACACAAGGATCAGATGCCATGATGGCAGGCATGTCTGAAATTTCAGCATTGGTAAGCCACTCTTAGGAAGCTTCCTCTTGACTTAAGGTCTGGCTCTCCCCTAAGATGCTATTTTTTTTCTTTTTTTTAATAGCTCTTCTGAAAGGATGCTCCTCATTTTCCCACACTTTCTCTGTCACAGGGTCCTTGTCTTCCTAGGCTGCCCCTACCTCTTTTAGACCACCATTTCTTCACCTGCTGTAAAATACTCTGCTTCTTTTTGTTTCTTTACTTTTGACTGAGCTGGGTCTTTGTTGCTGCACGCAGCTTTTCTCTAGTTGCAGAACGTGGGCTTCTCATTGCAGTGGCTTCTCTTGTTGCGGAGCAGGGCTCTAGGGCATGCGGGGCTTCGGAAGTTGTGGTGCACAGACCTAGTTGTCCCGCGGCATGTGGAATCTTCCTGGACCAGGGATAGAACCTGCAACCCCTGCATAGGCAGGTGGATTCTTCTCCACTGCACCACTAGGGAAGTCCAGTACTCTGCTTCTTTGAGGATGCCTTTGCTACTCAGCTAAGCTAACTGGTATTTCTTTTCTGTGCCATAATTTCCTTATCTTTCCAGCTTATACACCAAATCTTCAGCCTTTCAGGGACTTGCTGTTATATGGCACATGTTCTTCACTCCTTTTTATCTTCACTTTAGATTCCATGGACCATAACTCTTAACTTATCTCTTGTCAGCTTACTGAACTCCAGTGCCCCATTATCAGTCATGTCTGCTTGGTGTTTTCACAACTGTGGGTGACTCTGAGGTTTTTCTGCAATTGCTCCCAGGCTGCTAAATTCAGTGGGAGAAAAGTATAGCGTGAGGCAGATGTCTCCATCAATACATGGCCCTCTCCTCATCTGTGCTCTCAGCATTACCGAGAAGTCTTGTGTCATTCCCTAAATAACCTTTTCGACATCCTCCATGGCAGTGTGTTTCACCTGGGGCTTTTCCTGCTAGTCTCAGCTTGCACCCCACCAAGCACCTCATATAAAGCAGTTCTCTGTAAGTTCTCTTGGCCCCGGAATCCTGATTAATTTCCTCCAGTAGCATATCACAATATGAAATTATCTTGTTTGCTTGTTTATTTTATGTGTTCCCCTGAATAAACTTAAGGATCATATGAGCTGATAACTTAGTTTTGTTTTACTACTATATTCCCTGTGCCTAGAATAGTACCCAGTGCCTTTTGTTGAGTGAATGGGTGACAGTTTCAGTTGTTTTCTACTCTTTAATCCTATCTTGATTCTCAGCAAATGACTACTTCCAAGTCAATAGGAAAGATGTATGTGTGTGCTCAGTCGCTCAGTTGTATCTGACTCTTTTGCGACCTCATGGACTATAACCTGCCAGGCTCCTCTGTCCATGGAATTTTCTAGGCAAGAATACAGGAGCAGGTTGTCATTTCTATGCCAGGGGATCTTCCTGACCCAGGAATCGGACCTTTGTCTCTTGTGTCTCCTGCATTGGCAGGCAGATTCTTTACCACTGTGCCATCTGGGAAGCCCCAATAGGAAAGATAGAAATCTTCAAATGGAAAACCTGTTCCTCATTTGCCATTAAAAGTAAACCTTTCTACATGTTTTTTTTTTTTTTTCTTCCTCTGTCCTGTCTGTTATAAAAAAAGGCTTTCCTCATTTCCTAAAGCCTGGGGCCCATCCTTTTTCACCTTATAGGTATCTTGATTTTTCTCTAATCCTGTGTATGGTATGGTGATTATGAATGTGGACTTTGTAATCAGACATATGGATTCAAATTTGAGGTCTGTTGCTATGAAATTTTGGGAAAAGTTTCTAACATCTCTCAGCCTCAGTTTCTGTGTGCTTGGTTGGAGATAGTAATATCTATATCATAGAGTTGTGAAGCTGGAAAGATTTCATATTTTTAAAGTGCTAATAAGTTTTGTGGTTGGGACAAAACAAGGACTCAGAAGAAAGGTTTTTGTTATTATTGCCTCCCTTTCTATGAGCTCCTAATTTTATTAAGGTCATCTTTAAAAATTGTCCTATTTCAACGACATATTTAACACCCTATTTTTCTTTTACCCATCACACCTCTTCTCCAGTTTTTACCTCCTCCTCATTTTAGAACCCACTCCGGTCTGGCTTCCCAAACATTTCACATTTTATTCCCACTCCTAATCCCAGTCTTGTTACTTTCCCATCCATCTCTCTCCAAGCCTGTCCACCTCCAGTGATTTCATCTCCCAGTGGTCCAAATCAGAAGCCTGGAAGGTAGGCTTGTCCTCTCCTTCTTCCTTCCCTACATTGCATCACCAAGCAGAATTCTGATAATTCTACCTCCTAAATATTTCTTCAATTTTCCCTCATCTCTTTTTCCTTTGATGCTGCCATTCCAGTTCAAAGATCTATCATCTCTCACAGGATTGTGATCATAGCTTCCTGTCATTCACTCCTGTACCACACTGTTCCATACTCCATACTGTCGACAGAGCAATCTTCTAAAAAATGCAAAGCCGATAACATTATTCCCTTTTTAAACATCCCAGTGACTTCTTATAGTTCTTCAGGCAGAGCCCTTCTTGATTAGATCTTACTTATCTCTTTGGCTTTACCTTGTACCATGGTTCCCCATGTCCATGCCTTAGCCCTCTATTGAATTTAAATTCTTTCTCGTTTGTTCGGCTCGTTCACATTACTGTTCTGCTGCCTCTTTCATCATCCCTCTTTCCTGCTTAGCCTTCTGTTCTCAACCTAAATTTTACTTCCTCAGAGAGGCCTTCCTGCAGTTTGGTGCCCTGTGGTCTGTCCCATATCACTGTATCAACATGGTGTTTGTTACATGTGATAGGTCCTTGTCTCTTCTCTAGATCCCTGATGGCAGGAGGCATGTAATGTTTGCTCATCAGTGTATTCCCTTGTGGAGTGCCTGGTCTATAGTAGATACTCAGCAAAGTTTTATTAAATGTTGTTATTAAATGATAATTCAGTGAGGAGAAAAAACATCCTGTTTTACATTTGGTAGGGTTTAGAGCTATGTATGGTATTCCTGTATTTAGCTTTGAATATATCTTTAAACATAAGTAAATGTGGAAGATAATAAGACTGCTTTTCAACACATGCTCTTATTTTTCTATCTTCATACATTCCCTTATTTTAAAATCTTTTAATGTTTGTTTTTATTCTGTACTACAAACACAGATTCCCCCATGTGGATGCTTTTGAGTGTGAAATGCCACTTAACATCAGCACATCTGCCAGCTTTCATTCAGCTCTTTTCCATAGACGATCTTGTGAAGCTTTTCTATTAGACATTGAGTCTAAGTCATGCAGTCTTCTAATGGTGCATTTGCAAAATGGTGAAGCCTACTGAACTGTCTTGTTCTCTAGCACACTAGATAGAAAGCACTAGGACAGAGAGCTGTGACTTGGACTT
Source organism: Bos indicus x Bos taurus (assembly GCF_003369695.1). Lineage (NCBI taxonomy): Eukaryota > Metazoa > Chordata > Mammalia > Artiodactyla > Bovidae > Bos > Bos indicus x Bos taurus. The sequence goes on from NC_040085.1 coordinate 73,655,062, forward strand.
TTTGGCTCTTCATAGCCACTCCACAGGCTCTTGGATTAATGATCCTTTCCTTCTCAGTCAGCCTTGGGTCTAAGCAGGTTATGGAGCTGAATCATCCCTGACAGGCAAAAATAAATGCTCTGGAAAGACATGGGAATTGGCTTAGATGCATTTTCTTCAAGGGTATTGAAAGCTTCATTATGGAAGGTAGTTGATACTGATTGTGTTTTTACTGTTCTTAAGAAAGAAATCCTTTTTTTTTTTCTTTTTTTAAAATCTGAGCTACAAGATCACTGTATGTTAGTTTCCCTTGCCTTACTAATATGACCACCAATTATTTGACTGTTGTTTGATAATGTAGTTTGTGGCAGCTTTTATTCGTTTTTTAGTGCATTTTGGATTAAAAGTGTAAATAGGAAAATTTTACAGGGAAATATTTGTAATCTTGTATTTACTGGGCTTTCCATAGGATTTGTCAGAACTCTTTTCCCTGAACGGATTAGACTTTTATTTTTAGATCAGTCATGATTATTTGCTTTCTTAAGTCTATAACAAGAATGTAAGATTATTATATTTATATAACCCCATTTGATACAAAATTATCATTAGCTAGAGTTAAATTAATGGATATCCCTTGTGCACAGTTTCAGGCAGACTTGGATAGCACTTTTAGCAAGAAAGGTAAATCGGTTGTTGAAAATCCTCAGAGGAAGGTCAGTCTAGTTAGTTATGAAAAGTCCTTTAGGGAGAAAGAGTAAGCTGTTTCAATTATTTATTTATTTTTGATGTCAGGAAAAACTGAGAAAGCAGTAGCTAGAGGGATCAATGGTTAAAGAGGTTCTTTTGTTTGTTTTTTTAAATTTTTATTGGGGATAGTTAATGTACAGTGTTGTGTTAATTTCAGGTGTACAGCAGAGTCAATTAGTTATGCATATACATATATCCATTTTGTTTTGTTTTTAGATTCTTTTCCCAGATAGGTCATTACAGAGTATTGAGTAGAGTTCCCTGTGCAATACACTAGGTCCTTAATAGTTAGCTGTTCCACTTTTTTTTTTCCTTCAAATTTGACTCTGGCAATTGTCTATACCCAGGGAGCCTGGAGGGCTCCTCTGAAGAAATTGGGATTTCTAATGTTGCAAATTAAGTAATTCATCCTTGTGCCTTGGATTTCAAGCAGAAGCAGGAAGAGGATCTGATGAAGGAATTAACTTTGTGTCTCCAATGTTAAATATATTCTAAATCCATTTTGGTGATAGGTGTTTCCTGGTTGCAATGTGATCTCTGGTTCTTTTAGACTCTGATAATTTAATTTACTCAGTTCTTCTACTTTAAGTAAAACTGTCAAGAGCTCGTATTCATGGATTTCATCATTTTATCTCTAATTTCCGGAGTCTTTTTTTCCTTTTATCCTTATCTTTAAAAAAAATAACTTAAGGTGTTTGTCTTAGGAAGGCTGGCAGGATGTCAGTTTTAATGTGTTCATAAAATGAGCTGTTTTTGTTTTATGTACATGCTCAGATACTCTGTGTAAACATCAACTAATTTAAAGGAAATTAATTCAAGTGTTTTAATAAGTGAATAATTACTTTCTCACAGATTAACACATTCTGAGTTACATTCTTGGGTGAGATATGAAAATAAGAAAATACACCATTAATCTCCTCTTGTTGAGTACTAATATGAAAGGAAAGTTTATCTCATTACTACTTCGACACTCCGGGAGGTGGACTCGAGCTGCTGTTTATACTGTGGAGGAAATATATCCAGGGTTAGATGGGGAACAGCCATCCGAAGTTCCCCCCCTCACTCTTTCCTTCTGCTTAATCATGGTAGGAAAGGCTGGGGCCGCAGGAGCTGCCACTGATATTCTGGATGCTAAGAGGGCCATGCCTTCCTCTGGTAGTGTAAAAAATACTGTTTCTCCCCCTGGTAATAGGCCCCAGGGCATAATGAAAAGAACACAGACATTGGAAGCAAGATGGACTTGGGCTCTAATCCCTCTGCTTTGATTTACTTGCTGCTTAGTCTTAAGCAAACTGCACTTTCTGATGCTCAGAGAGATTAAATGAGCTTGAAACTGAGAGTGAGAAAAAATATGACATCTTAGGTTTATGACCCGGTTCACCTGAGGGAGCCAAGCTTCCTGTTTCAGGACATAAAAAGGTAGATGCAATCTTCAAAGGCCTATTAACTATTCTTGCCCTGTTGTTACTGACCATGGTACCAACTTATTAATGACAGACTAGATTCGTAACAAAACCTAACACCACGTTTCGGTATCTTTCGAATACAAAGAAAATACCAGAATTAGTTAATGCTAATAGAAGTTAAACGTGATCTACCAGTATATCCTAGAAGATTATAATGACTAAAGACTGGTTATATAGTAGATTTCAAACCCGAAGGTTTAAGATTCAGCTCACTCAGTCATGTCCATCCCTTTGCAACCCCAAGGGCTGCAGCACTCCAGGCCTCCTTGTCCATCACCAACTCCTGGAGTTTACTTAGATTCGTCTGTTGAGTCGGTGATACCATCCAACTATCTCATCCTCTGTTGTCCCCTTTTCCTCCCACCTTTAATCTTTCCCAGCATCAGGGTCTTTTCAAATGAATCAGTTCTTCCCATCAGGTGGCCAAAGTATTGGAGTTTCAGCTTCAGCATCAGTCCTTCCAATGAATATTCAGGACTGGTTTCCTTTAGGATTGACAGGTTTGATCTCCTTGCAGTCCAGGGGACTCTCAAGAGTCTTCTCCAACACCACAGTTCAAAAGCATCAATTCTTTGGTGCTCAGTAAGGTTTAAGATTTTGGTCAGTCTTAACAAACACAGTTTATGTTAAGATGTAGAATTTTTGCGAAGATTATTCGTACGCTCAGTCATTCACTCCTTTTTTATTCTATGATTTTACTTCATATTATAAATTTTCAAATGCTGCTCTCTTGTCATATATTAGTAAGTATCTGGCATTTGAAATGTGTGGCCATTGTGAATGGAACTTCTCAGGAAAAAAAGAAGCAAACTGTTGCCATCACTCTGTGCCCAATAGTTTAAAAATAGAAATTATATGTATTAGACACATTAGAGTTTAGAGAGAAGATTCAACTGAAACCATTGTGCCCCAGAACCTTAATAACTTAAATGTAAATACTGGCATATATCCAGAAAGTAAGATTCAATTAAGTACAGTTGTTTCATCTTTAAAAAAATCATCTTTCCATCAAGAAATTTTGGCAGCTGTATTGATGACTTCTCAAGAGAGGGGCAGATGGGACTATAAAGACGCCTGAAATCTTCTTTTCCCACTGACTTCCTAATTCTTCATTTTTTTTTTTCTTTTTACTGTCAGGAGGAACCAGGCCGTAGAAATCAAGTACTCTGACTTGCCCTCTGCTTTTCCAATCATAAGTTTAGTTACTCTAGCTGTCTCTTATCTGTTCAGATGTTATAATTTGTAGTGATGGCGTAAGTGGATGTAATGGAAGTGGAAATTGGATAGGATCTAGATGGCAGATTATGGGCTTAGTTTCAAAGACTGTTTTTACCTGGAGAATAAATAAAAAGAGTTAATAAGCATTTTCTAGTGATTGGTGGTTTATCTGTTCCTTGTGTTCCACCTTGACTTAGCACTGGTCTCTCGGGAACTTCTAAAACCTCTCTTGCCTATGTCAGAATTCATTTTTTTCCCTGAAGAGATCAAAGCTTTTATGGGCATTATTTATTGTAGTCTCACAATATCCTAGGGAGCTAAGTAGAGTTTATGTGGCTCCATTTTTATTTTTAAAGTCAAGCGACGAACAGATAAATCTCTTCACCAAGGTTACAAAATGAGGCTGTGGTGGAGGCAGAAATAGACTCCTTAGTCAGAGACATCTCTTAATTCTGGCCCTTGTGTCTAAGATGCAGTAGATTGTTTGGCCTTTCTCTAAACAGGCCTTTGACACTTAGAGTGTGTGGAAAGTATGCGCTTCCGTCAACGAGTTTTGCTGTTTAGCTATTCTTTGCCTGTTAAAGCAATGACTGGGGGACTAAAGAAAACAGAAAGGACGTCCAAGCCTTATTTCAGCCCCGAGCTTTGAACAGAGAGTGCTTTTTTATTTCCTTAGGATTACTTTTCTGTCTTTATATTCAACTTGAACAGGATTTTTCTTCAGGGCACTACTGATATTGAGAACTTTTAAGGGAAATTAGTATTATTGTTTTTTTTAAATGAAAGCTTTGTATGTGAAAATTAGACTTTTGAAATAATAAGTATACCAATACTAGACCACATTGAAAGAAGATTTGGGGAGATAACTGCACATTTTTACATTTTCAAATGTAGGTTTAGTGGCCCCCCCCCACTTTTTTTCTTTTTTCCCCTGAAAGTCATTGCCAAATGGATTATATTTTAAAATTACCCTAATTCAGCAATTTATATTACTATACATTAAAGTTTTTAAAAATGAAATAGTATGCTTGATAATAATTATTTTGTCAAAATTTCAACTGTTTTCATTTGAATATTTATCACTCAGTGGTTATTAAATTTATGACTTTTTATAAATTTACTCACTCCACTCTTCTCTTTTAGTATCCATAATGCTTATTTGGAATTTTAAGCACAAGACAGGAAGGAATAGTTTTTCTTCTTTCCTTTTCTTTAAGGTCTGCTTCTCAAATTAGCCTGCATGCCTGAACCTGTGTTACAATTCAGAAGGAACAGTGGAGTGTATTGCATACAGTCTTTTTGTTAAGCCGGGTTAGCACCACTATCCTCCTGATGTCTTAAACATTGCAATTTATGTAAACTTTTCCATGTGCCTCCAGCATCTCCAATTTGTGAGCGAGTCTTACTATATTTATCCCTATTGTATATGTCCACATGTTTGTTTTGCAGTGGAATAACTCTTGACAGTTATAAATTTTTCCATATGTTCCATCCTGTAGAGATAAACAATATGTGTGCTGTAGGTTTCCCTCAGCTTTGAAGACTTACTTTTGAAATAAACAAACCCAGAGGACACTATGCTTGGTTTTGGAAAGTCATTTACATGAGCATACTTTCCACGAAAGGGAAGGTAGTGAATTTTCACCCTTTTAATGTGAAGCTGGTTAATTGAATTTTTCTAAAGGACTGAGAGCTACTTAACTGCTTTCAGTTTTTCAGAGATTTACCAGGCAATTCAGACTTATTTTTGAAAGTCTTTAAAAGTGCCAGTTAAATCATAAATGACCATTTCACGAAGTTCTCTCAGTCTCTCACCGGTTTACTTTGGCTGTAGGGATTAGTGAAATAGCTTTGGATTTCCTTATAATTTTCCCTTTTATCTTTATAGATTGAAAAGTTGGTATTGGCATGTAATGATGGCATCTGAAGCATTTATATTGTGGCTGCTTTTTTTTTTTTTTGTCTATAGAAAGAATTATTATGATTCACTTATAAGCAGCTATTTCTTTTTCTTTGGATTCTCCTAGGAAATCAAGTCTTTCTGACCAGTTTAATATGTGAAAATTGATGCAAGTATCTTTATTCTTAGCTAGATGCGTGTGTGTGTGCTCATTCATGTCTGATTCTTTGCAACCCTGTGGACTGTAGCCCTCGGGGCTCCTCTGTTCATGGGATTCTCCAGGCAAGAATACTGGAGTAGGTTGCCATTTTCTTCTCCAGGAGATCTTCCCATCCGGGGGATCGAACCCATGTCTCCTCCCTTGGCAGGCGGGTTCTTTACCACTAGTGTCACCTGGGAAGCCTTGATGTTCTTTTTTACCCCAATAGATATCTTCTGCCTACATTTCTTTCCCCCAGAAATGCAAAGGTGCTTTTATTAGTTGATTTGCTAAAGCCTTTGGGTATATAAATGTTTCCTACGTTTTCTATTGCTAACTGCAAGATTGACTACATAAGGGATACAAATTGTATCTGTATTGCAATTTTTATTTATTTATTTATTTTTTTGTCGTCTCTTTAACATACAAAATTTATCGTCTTTCTCCAAGTGCTTTTTAACTTAGAAAACTGAAAAGTGATGTGTAAATCTGGCGGTATAAGCAACAATGTGTGGGATGTGGTTCAAGGCTAGTGACGTGCTAGAGTGAGCCCCCACCAGCTCCTAAAAACCAATTATTAAATTTTCAGAAAATTTCTGAGCTTGTTAACATTAAAAATTAAACTATATAAACTTTTAATTAAAATAAATTATATTTAAAAAAAGATTTGTACTCAAAACTCATCACATCATAATTATTTTTTACTACATTTTACTAGTTGACTCATTGGAAAAGACTCTGATGCTGGGAGGGATTGGGGGCAGGAGGAGAAGGGGACGACAGAGGATGAGATGGCTGGATGGCATCACTGACTCGATGGACATGAGTCTGGCTGAACTCCGGGAGTTGGTGATGGACAGGGAGGCCTGGCGTGCTGTGATTCATGGGGTTGCAAAGAGTCGGACATGACTGAGCAACTGAACTGAACTGAACTGAACTGTTATCAGTGCTCTTGAAATTATTTGTGCCTATTTTATCTGTATTGGAAATACTATATACTAGTGAATACTTCTGGACACCTCTTCCAACTCTATGTTCACTGATAACTTGAAATCAAAGAAGTAGTAACACCATTGGCAAACACAGCAAATTAGGACTTGACTTATTGCTTTGTTAATTGTCTACACTTATGAAAATGATGAAGTATCAGTGATGAAGACTAAGCTATGGCTTAGTCTATAGCTACTATTAGGTTGGTGCAAATGTAACTGAGGTTTCAGACTGTGAATTTTAAATCGTTATAACTAGGCTCGAATACATCTTTATTAATCAAAGTAGGAACCATTACAGTCAACACATTTTTGCCAACAAGAAATGTTTGTTTATTACTGTAGCCTAAAAGTCTGGGCTTCAAGATTTGATGAACTCTTTGAAAGCATTTTCTGCCTCCTGATGGTTGTGAAAATGTCTTCCCTGTAAAAAGTTGTCGAGATCCTTGAAGAAGTGGTAGTTGGTTAGCAAGAGATCAGGTGAATATGGTGTGTGTGAAGTCACTTAAGTTGTCTGACTCTTTGTGACCCTATGGATTATAGCCCTCCAGGCTCCTCTGTCCATGGAATTCTCCAGCAAGAATACTGGAGTGAGTTTCTATGTCCTTCTCCGGGGATCTTCCCCAACCAGGGATCAAACCTGCATCTCTAGCATCTACTTCTCATGTAGTTGTAAGAGGATCAGTTATGATGATCCTCTCAACTGGTCTTTGTCAACTTCCAATGACTGGCCCCTATGCTCCCATCTTCAAGGCTCTCATCTCCTTTGCAAAACTTCTTGAATCACCACTGCTCTGTACATTTGTTAGCAGTTCCTAGGTCAAATGCGTTGTTGATGTTGTGAGTTGTTTCTGCTGTTTTACAATGCATCTTGAATAAGAAAATCACTTGAATTTGCTTTTTGTCTAACATCATTTCCCTAGTCTAAAATAAATATAAAATAAATAGCAAGTAATAAGTCATTAGCACATACATCACAGCAGGATCCTCTATGACCCACCTCCCAGAATATTGGAAATAAAAGCAAAAATAAACAAATGGGACCTAATTAACCTTAAAAGCTTCTGCACATCAAAGGAAACTATTAGCAAGGTGAAAAGACAGCCTTCAGAATGGGAGAAAATAATAGCAAATGAAGCAACTGACAAACAACTAATCTCAAAAATATACAAGCAACTCCTACAATTCAACTCCAGAAAAATAAACGACCCAATCAAAAAATGGGCCAGAGAACTAAATAGACATTTCTCCAAAGAAGACATACAGATGGCTAACAAACACAGGAAAAGATGCTCAACATCACTCATTATCAGAGAAATGCAAATCAAAACCACTATGAGGTACCATTTCACACCAGTCAGAATGGCTGCGATCCAAAAGTCTACAAATAGTAAATGCTGGAGAGGGTGTGGAGAAAAGGGAACCCTCTTACACTGTTGGTGGGAATGCAAACTAGTACAGCCACTATGGAGAACAGTGTGGAGATTCCTTAAAAAACTGGAAATAGAACTGCCTTATGATCCAGCAATCCCACTGCTGGGCATACACACTGAGGAAACCGGAAGGGAAAGAGACACATGTACCCCAGTGTTCATCGCAGCACTGTTTATAATAGCCAGGACATGGGAGCAACCTAGATGTCCATCAGCAGAGGAATGGATAAGAAAGCTGTGGTACATACACACAATGGAGTATTACTCAGCCATTAAAAAGAATACATTTGAATCAGTTCTAATGAGGTGGATGAAACTGGAGCCTATTATACAGAGTGAAGTAAGCCAGAAGGAAAAACATCAATACAGTATACTAACGCATATATATGGAATTTAGAAAGATGGTAACAATAACCCTGTGTACGAGCAGCAAAAGAGACACTGATGTATAGAACAGTCTTATGGCCTCTGTGGGAGAGGGAGAGGGTGGGAAGATTTGGGAGAATGACATTGAAACATGTAAAATATCATGTAAGAAACGAGTTGCCAGTCCAGGTTCGATGCACGATAGTGGATGCTTGGGGCTAGTGCACTGGGACGACCCAGAGGGACGGTATGGGAGGGAGGAGGGAGGAGGGTTCAGGATGGGGAACACATGTATAGCTGTGGTGGATTCATTTTGATATTTGGCAAAACTAATACAATTATGTAAAGTTTAAAAATAAAATAAAATTAAAAAAAATAAAGGAGAATGGTTAAAAAAAATAAGTCATTAGCAAAAAACCATAAAATGAGAAATGTGCATTAAAATGATGTATGGCATAACCATATTTATTTAAGAATGTATTTCAGAATCAAATGGCAAAGTTCAACAAAGCAAAACTGCAATTACTTTTGCACCAACCTAATATGAATAACCCAAAAAGCTTGAGAAAATATATTTCCAGTATTTGAAACGGTTATCTGATTCAGCAAAGAAGCGGTTCACATCATGGAAAACTGAATGAGTGAAATTCTGACATACGTCTGTGTTCATGTTCCTTTTTCTCATTAACTTGAACAAAATCATCAACCAACTAAGCAGAATTGTAAGAATAATATATTGCTCCAAGTGTACCAGACATTCGATGCTAAATACATCAAGAAGCCTTTTATAGTTCTCTTCTGAAAACCATGCTACTCACAAACATGCTGCCTCTCTTCCAACTCATACATGACTTTAGATTTCCTCTCTTTGCTCTAACGGCTATTGTTAAACGGTATGACAAATTCATTTATTCAGTCATCTGCATCCATCCCTTTGACCACAAATTACCTTGGAGCAGTGTTAGAAAAAGTTTGCTGGAAAAGAGAAACAGTTTAATACTGGATTTATAAAACCGTAGCTTTCCTTTCTTGGAGGCATAATTCTGTTATTTAGGCCACTGTTGAAAGGTGGTTTAGATTGGCAGTTTACGTATCAAAGGAGAAAATAGCTTTATTCAATAGAATTTGTTTTCCTAAGCTTTATGGATAGTCTTCCCTGGTGGCTTAGAGGTTAAAGCAATGCAGGAGACCTGGGTTTGATCCCTGGGTCAGAAAGATCCCCTGGAGAAGGAAATGGCAACCCACTCCAGTACTCTTGCCTAGAGAATCCCATGGATGGAGGAGCCTGATGGGCTACAGTCCACGGGGTCACAAAGAGTCGGACACGACTGAGTGACTTCACTTCACTTCATGGATAGTCTGATGATCCATGATAGTGTATGTAATTCATACAAATAAATGTGGATAAGAATATCATATAGTTAAAGTTCAATTTTTCAGCCTTGAGTGACCAGAAGATTTTGAAATACATTTGGAACTCTTATCACACACTTGCTCCTTATGATGGGATAATCTAGTCAAGCCCCTGCCTTCCTGTTTTAATTGATGCTTCAACTTTAGTCATTTGAATATCACCCTCATCATTTTTGTCATATCCACGTACCTCTTATACCTTTATTTACTTATTAATTTTTTAATTGACTTTTCCCTTATGACATAGCTTTATTCTAGGTGACAATTGGAGAAGGCAATGGCACCCCACTCCAGTACTCTTGCCTGGAAAATCCCATGGATGGAGGAGCCTGGTGGGCTGCAGTCCATGGGGTTGCTGAAAGTCGGACATGACTGAGCAACTTCACTTTCACTTTTCACTTTTCATGCATTGGAGAAGGAAATGGCAACCCACTCCAGTGTTCTTGCCTGGAGAATCCCAGGGACAGGGGAGCCTTGTGGGCTGCCGTCTATGGGGTCACACAGAGTCGGACACGACTGAAGTGACTTAGCAGTAGCAGCAGCAGGTGACAATACCCATGAAATCTTGAGTTTAATGTAATCATCTTGTGTTTAAGTTATTTTTTTCTAATACCCATTAAAATATTGCCTACAAATTAAATTTTTTTAAGTTTGTCCATGTACCACCAATGGTATGTGTACCACATTTTGGGAAATGATGTACCAGTGGATGGTAATAACTAGACATTAGGCCAAATAGTCTTGTTTATTCCTCATGTCAACTTAGTGAGGTAGGGATTGCTATCTCTTTTTAATAGGTGAGGAAGCTGAGAAATTAAATTTGTTAACTAACTTGTCCACAGTCATTAGTTGAGTCAAAATTTACCTAACAAAGATCCACACTAACCCCTGAGACTCACAGCTTGATTTCTAGTCCAGCAGTATCCAGCATCACCTGGGAGCTTCTTAGAAATGCAAAAGCTCTGGCCTCATTCCAGACCTAATTAATTAGAATCTGAAGTTCAACAAGATTCCCGGATGATTCTGATGTGTGTGAGAAGGTGTGAGAAGCCTTGATCCAGACTCCTGTGGTGTCTGCCACAGGAGAAGAAGAAAAGATGGATGCCTCGACGAGTCTCTTTTACTCTCTGCAGTAAAAGCGACCATCATGCCCTGCTGCTCTGAGATATAGCTATTTCTGAGAAACACCCATTGTTTACGGATGGGAAGGTAGGAAATCATGTTCTCAATCACTTTGGTTATTTTTCTCTCTTGAAGTCACCTTTTGTTTGCTTCACTTTTTTCCTTGATTGAGGTATAAGGCTGGGTTGAAAGGTCAACAGTTTCTCTCTTTTCTCTCCTAGTTTCCTTCCCCAGCATCCACAGATCCACTTCTTGCCCTCTGAAATGGCCTGGTCCTTTTTCTCTTGCCCACCCCAAACCTACCTAGGCCCTGAGAACTGTCTGCACAGCTACAACTAATTTTCAGTTCTTCTTGGATGGTTCTAATAGTGTGTATGCTGCCCTGACTCTTGGCTTCTTTCCTTCTGCTTGCTGCTGTCTGCAGCTCAGCCATTTTACTGCTTGCTTTTATTTTCTCTAAGCCATCCTTACCTCTGCACTCAGGAGGCCGCTGTTTCCATTCTGCTCTGCATCTCACTCTTGATGTTGCTCTTACAATTGGAAGTGTTACTATAAGCAGCAGCCTCAGGAGACCCTATTAAGACAATCTCATGGAAATGGTCAGAGTGTTGGGAATTTGATGGTTGGTTCTGGGAATATCAAGAATGGCTGTGACTGATGAACATAACTAGCTATAAATTTTGAAGTATTCCCGTGCGTCATCAGCATTTCATCAGCTTATTGTCTTAGTGTTTTTTCGTAGAATTTCCTTGTGAATCCTATGCCTGGAGGAATCTGCAGGGTTTCTAGACACCACACCCCGTTTGTACAGTTACAGGCCTTCTGTCTTGGAATTTATGTAGTTGTTTATTCAGTCTCCAAGATGACTAGTTATTTGAGATGAGTGGAAGTTGCATTTATTAATGAGATCAGACCTTGCCTTCTTGTTCACTACTGGCCAGGTACAGGTCATAATAGTATTTCATTTTCTTAACTTTGAATAGTGTTAAAAGGGAGTTGACTCATTTGAATTATAAGAAATACTGAAAGAAAACTATACTGTTCATTATATATTGTAAACTGAGAAACAAAGAGGGATGGTTGTTTCTTACCATAGTCATTTCAGGCTCTGAAAGATTTGTTTATCAGCCAACTGTAGACACACCTATCCCAACCCAGATTTTTTTAATGACCTTCAGCTTTGTAGTCATTTAGACTTGAGTCTTTTTTTCCCCCCCTTTTCTCCTTTCTGCCACATTTTTTGGGTACACACCCTTCTTCCCTCCCCTTTGTCATTTTCTTGTTTCCTTGAGAAAAGGAGAGTCCCTCTTAGAGTGTAAACAGTTCTTTGTGGAGTGTGACTTATTTATGCTTGAGGGGCTGTCAGTGTATACACAATAGAGAGGGTGACGGAGGCTCCCAGGCATGCCAAGTCAGCACTTTGCGCATGTGAAGGCCAAAGAGCATGTTAAGCAGGCTGAAAAAATTTTAACAAGTCAGAACATTTTACAATTTCCATATTTATCAAACATGTCAGGGGATGGGATCACAAAGCCTTCCAGGGATTAACTGCCTCTAGGACCTGAACTGTTTTATTAAGATGGAGGAAGCCAAGTTCTCAATACCCCATGATTTTCTCTAATAACCACAGGAGTTAGAATGTAGGTGATCCTTGCTGAATGAAAGGTAATCCTCGGGCTAAATTGCTCATTGAATGGGGAAAAAAAAAATCTTTCAACAGATGAACTGTGTGTGAATCTATCTGACAGAGCTTTGGAGCTTGAAGTTTATTTACCTAGAGCTTCAGTTTTATTAAATCTCTGGTTGGTGGTTCTTGACCTTTGACACTTAAGGGCTTAGAATATGAAGACTAAGTAGATGTCAGAAACATGCAGACATTCTTAAAGAGGGGTGGCCTTTGGGTTTTGGGGTTTGGCAAGGCATCCTAGAGTTATTATTTATTTTCAAATGTTTGGGGTTTGGCAGATCCAAAGATGCATTTTGCCAAGCATTTTCCTTTGAATTTTAGTACAGGAATATCTTGGGTGGAATTTAATTGCTTTATTGGTGATTCATTTGCAGTATACTGATCAGAATGCTATTTTGGAAAAGATATTTGATGATTGATAAATATTAGGAACTTGACAGTTTTTTGAGTACCAACATTTTCTTAGATGAGGATAGAAATGGCATTCAGGCTCCAAATATTTTCAGTAAGATTTGGAACTTGGAATCTTTAAGCAGTAGTTTCCAAATTTGTCTATCCCTTTTTCCACAAAAGCAAACTAGACTCTACTTCCCTGGCTTGATCTGCAAACCTTTAGAAAAGTTGCCGAGCTGATCTGCAACATTGGGCCAACTCTTAATTTGAAAATTAATATTAAAAAAAAGATTTTCAACAAGTAGAGAGAGCAACCCTCTTCTGGAGAAATAAGCTGGAATTAAAACAACAACCCAAGAAGACTAAGCATAGGGTAGATTTTGGGTTCTAAAGCCAAATTACCAGGAATGACAAAACCCCTGAGAGGACTAAAGTTATATAAGGTGCCATGAGGTAGCTTTTCCATTACAGTTTGTAGAAAAGCTTGTAAAAGAAGGAAGCATGCTGAGACTTTACAAATGAGGACCAAGTCATAACTTTTTAAAGAACAAGAAAGGGACATGGCTAAATATGGCACTGAACTTCTCACTGCCCATTGGGTTACAGCAAAGCATGATGATAAAAACAAGTTTCTTATTGTCTGTTGCCAGCTTCTTATCTTTTGTGATTGGCTCAGAAGCGGCAGTGCCAGCAACTTGAATGACTGCACACACTCTCCATGAGAAAACAGCAATACAAATAATCATCTAGCAGGAGAAAGAAAAGCATTTAAAACAAATTGACATGGATGTCTTCCATGTCCCAATTATTTTAAAACCAACTGGTGGAAATTTTGGGAAATTCTAGTTATGAATTCTGCAAACTAGTGGTAGGAGATGACAGAAGGACATAGACTTCTTCATTTGCTTCAAATAGTGGGGTGCAGGAAACTGTGGATGTATCATTGAGCTCGCATCTCCCTTAATCCATATGTTCTTTAAATGACTTAAAATGCCCAAGCAGCAAGGTGATCTGTTTTGAATCCTTTAGTTTATCCTGGTACTGATTTAACAGATGAGATTATTAGGTGATCTGTAGAGAACCATACTGATGTATGCCTAAAATTTTTTATTTGGACCAACTTTAAGTAATTGTAAATGTCTTTCAGTGTAAGTAAAATTTCATGTTTTTCTTCTTAAACTTTGGTCCTGATGACCTTAAAACAGGCAATTTGCCAAAGACAACTTTTTATTTTTCCTTTCTCTCTCTTCTCCTCTCTTTTTTCTTGTTCCTCTTTCCTTCCCTTTCTTACTGGTTATCATCTAATTAGTGGGTGCTTATTAATGACCAATGGAACATGTGACTTTTTGCTCAGCTGCAGTCTGTTCCAGCAGGCAGGATTTGTGTGAAGTTGACAGGAAAGGATGGGTCCCACCCATCTGATGCTGTTACCTTTTAGAAAATTGAAGTGATTTGTTTCATAATTGAGAACATGTGTTACATTTGGACAGTAGAGAATGTAAGTAAACATTTCAAGGGTAACTCTTGCTCTATGCTTGCTATCTCCCACAGTGCCTTTTATGTAGTAGAGGCTGAACACAAAATTGTTACTGATTTTAATTCTGTTAATTTTTGACTATAAGGGAAGATAAACTCATTTTGTTATCGTAATATGTTATCCAGGGGTGGTAAACAACATATTCTGCGAAAAACCCACTAACCATAGTAAATAAAAATCAACGAAAGTCTTACAAGTAAGAAGTAATTTAGTTTTTACAAGTAATGTATTTTTTAAAGAGAAGGATAAAATGTTTTGCAATCTGCATTTGAAATTAAGATTAAGAAGCAAAGCATTCTCACAAGTAAGTATGTGAAACAATGAGAAAGTACCTTACCTCTGCATTTAGTGCTGTTCTACAGTAGGTATTAATTAGTGACCAGAGGACAAGCCAGTGTGTAATATGGGATAGGAGAAAAGAAAGCATCTTACTTAGCTCAAGGCTGCTCTAGCAAAATACCAGAGACTGGGTGACTTAAACAAAAAGTGTTTATTTCTTATATTTCTGGAGGCTGTGAACTCTAAGATCAAGGTTCCTGCAAATTCATTTCTTGGTATGGGCTCTCTTCCTAGCTGTAGACAGTTGCTTTCCTGCTGTGTGGTCATCTGGCCTCTCCTCACTGCTTGTGTGTGGAGAGAGAGTGAGACCTCTGTGGCCCTCTTCTTATAAGGGCACTAATCCCATCATGAGGGTCCCACCCCCATGATTTAATCTAACCTAATTACCTCCCAAAGACCCCATCTCCAAAACCATCACACTGGGGATGAGGGGACTAGGGCTTCAACACATGAATTTTTGGGGAATTCTTTCAATGCATAATAGAGAGTGTGATGTGCAAGCTCTCATGCATGATGGTTTAACTGCTTAAAAAGAGAAGCCTTCTAGATTTGTTCAGGGTTTACAAATATTGGATTTTTAAAGTTTAATTATTTTAATTCTTTTCTCAATTCTTCTCAGTTTTTTCTTCTTAGATTTAGTAGCAGCACTACTGGAAACCATGGCTTCCTTCTCAGGAAATTGGAGGAAAAGAGAATCTGTGGAATACTTTGTTCATCTTGTAGCCATTAGGAATATTGCTTCTGAAAATGTTTAAAGCCATCTGCAAACTGTGGTTTTCAGTATAAAATGGGGTTAATTATTGATACTTCACTACAGTCAGATAGAATTATGTTATGGTCCAATTTAAGCTCATTGGATGAAAGATCCTCCAATTTAGTATGGTATTTGTAATATATAAGATATAGGATAATTAGGATTTTAGCATTTTTAAATTCTAACATTTCCTGTGTTTTCAACATATTAAGAGGCCAATTCACATCATGTATTCACTACAGGAGGCTTTTACAATAATGTGTCATGTAGCTACATAAGTAAGATTTCTATTTATAAGCTTCTTAAGAGCTCATTTTTGTTTATTTTTTATACATATAATTAAAAAATTTTTACTGAAGTATAGTTGGTTTACAATGTTGTATTAGTTTCAAATGTATAACAGTGATTGTTATATATACATACATATGCATATATATTCTTTTTCAGATTCTTTTCCATTATAGGTAATTTAAATATACTGATTAGAGTTTCCTATGTTATACAGTAGGTCCTTATTACCTATTTTATATATAGTATGTGTAAAGTTTTTATTCTTTAAGATCAGAAAGCAAGTGAAAGAATAGCAGGTAGACAACTTTCAAAGAATCAGAAGGAAGAAGTTGAAGGAAATAAAGTTTATGAGAAGAGCTTTGATCTTGTCATTAAGAGAGCCAAGGTGTTCAATAGAGGGAGAAGACAAAAATTCTATCAGTATCTACTTGGCAGAGGAAGTAAGACCCTCCCATTTCTTTTATGCAAAATCCCAGATATTTTCACATTTACGATTATAAAAAAAATATCTTCCTGTTGGGAGAAATTTGAAAACAATCAGAAAAAATAAAGAGTAACCATGTAACATCAACCATCTGGAGATTAATGACTCAACTTTTTTCTCATGGTTGCATGACTTTATTCATGCATTTTCCCATATTTATTGAAATGTAATTGATTTAATATCATTATATAAGTTTAGAGTGTACAGTGCAATAGTTTGACATATGTATATAGTATTATGAAGTGATTACTATGATAAGGTTAGTTAACCATCACCTCACATAGGTTTTTTTTGTTTGTTTTTGGTAAGAACTTTTAAGATCTAGTCTCTTAGCAACTTTTAAGTGTATAATATGGAATTATTAGCTATAGTAATCAGGCTGTTCATTATATCCTCAGAACTGATTAATCTTAAACCTAGAAGGTGGTCCCCTTTAATGATATGCACCTCCTCCACCTGCCAAGCATCTGGTATCCACCAATCTGCTCTGTTTCTGTGAGTTCCTGTTTTTCAGATTCCAACCTATAAGGGATATCATACAGAATTTGTCTGTCTGACTTAATTCACCTAGTATAATGCCCTCTAGGTCCATCCATTTTTCTGTGTTGCTGTAGATGGCAAGATTTCCTCTTTTTTTGGTTTTTAATGGCTGAATAATATTTCCGTGTGTGCGTGTGTATGTGTGTATCGCATCTTCTTTGTCCATTCTTTTGTTGATGGGCACTTAGGTTATTTCCGCATCTTGGCTATTGCAGCAATGCTGCAGTGAACGTGGCGGTGCACCTATTTCTTTTGCGATAGTGACTTCATTCCCTTCAGATATGTATCTAGAAGTGTAATTTCTGAATCAGGTGTCAGTTCTGTTTTAATTTTTTAGGAACCTCCGTACTGTTTTCTATAGTAGCTGTGCCAATTTACATTCTCACCTGCGATGTAGTAAAGTTCCCTTTTCTTGAGCCCTCCTGTACTGTTAGTGGGAATGTAAATCGGTATAGCCACTGTGGAATAGAGTATGGAGGTTTCGTAAAGAACTAAAAATAGATTTGCCATATGATCCCACTCCTGGGCATATACCCAGACAAAAATATAATTCAAAAAGATACACGCATCACTATTTTCATAGCAGCAGTATTCACAATAGCCAAGACATAGGAGTAACCTTAATGTCCATTGACAGATGAATGAAGAAGATCTGGTATACGTATACAATGGAATATTACTCAGCCATTAAAAAGAATAATGCCATTTGCAGCAACATGGATGGATCTAGAGATTATCATGCTAAGTGAAGTAGGTCAGACAAAGAAACACGAATATTGTCTGATGTCACTTACATGTGGAATCTAAAATACAACACAAATTAATATGTCTATGAAACAAAACCAGACTCATAGATATAGAGAACAGACCTGTGATCGCCAAGCAGGGGGTTGTGTAGGGAAGGATTGGGAGTTTGGAATTAGCAAATGCAAATTATTATGTATAGGATGATAAGCAAGGTCCTACTGTATAGCACAGGGAATGATATTCAATATCCTGTGATAAATCATTATGGAAAAGAATATATGTGTGTGTGTGTGTGTGTGTGTGTGTAACTGAGTCATTTTGCTGTATAAGCTATACTTCAATAAAATTTAAAAAGAAAAAAAAATTCCTTTTCTTCCATCCTCTTCAGCACTTGTCTTATTTTTAATAGTAGCCATTCTAACAGATGTGAGGTGATACCTCATTGGGGTTTTGATTTGCAATTCCCTGATGATTAGTGATGTTGAGCATCTATTCATATACCTGTTAGCCAATTGTGTATCTTCAATGGAAAATGTCTATTCACATCTTTGCCTGTGATGAATAAGTGTTGTCTTGCTATTGTCCTGCTTTTGGTTTTGTTGACCACTGTGTTTTATTCTCATTCTGAATAATTACAATATCTTAGGCACTGTGTTAAGCACTTTACAAATACTATATCCTTTCATCTTCCCTGGTGGCTCAGGGGGTAAAGCATCTGCCTGCAATGCAGGAGACTGGGATTCGATCCCTGGGTCGGGAAGATCCACTGAAGAAGGAAATGGCAACCCACTCCAGTATTCTTGCCTGGAGAATCCCACGGACAGAGGAGCCTGGTGGGCTAGAGTCCAGGATCACAAAGAGTCAGACACGACTGAGTGCCTTCACTTTCACTTTCACTTTCATCAACACTATAAGGATAGATACTATTATGCCTTGAGGTTTTGTTTCAGGGAATGTCTATAAATGAGTCTGCTTCTTTAAGTGAGTGGGCTTCACTGTATGGGGAGAATGCCTACAGGAAGAAAGAAAGCTAGACACTTTTCATCTATAGTCTTTTCATTTCTCTCACCTTTTTCTTTCTCTTTCTCTTTCCTCTCCTTCTTTGTTAGGTTTTATTTTAGAAAGAAGGAAAGAAAATTTTCCTTTTTAAAGGATAAATGTTTTTAACTGAACCCTTGTCTGCCATGTTTAGTGTGTGAACAAGTTTTAAATTGTGAAAAAGTCTTATCAGAAGAAAGACTGCTTTGAAAGTGATATGGACATATTTGTTGGGTGTTCACTTCTTTAAGCCTAGATGAAGTATACGAGGGAGTAACTAAATTTTACAGTGTTTGGATAGTTACACAGTGAGTAAGCATTCTTTATGCCTTTAATAGAAAGTTAAGATCAGTCTTCGTAGAGTTTATATGATAGGACTGAATCCCGGAATCGGTACCTTGGACATTTTTGTTAGCTCTAGAGCTGCTACTCAGACCCTGGGCCAGGTCCCACTTCCCTCTAAGGTGCCAGAACACATCAGAGTTCCTAGAGGCTGCGACAATGTTCCAGAATACTTCTCCAATTAAATGCCTCTGTTCCTCTGCCAACACCCAAGGCCTCTCCATCTTTCCTCCTCAGAGGCACTCCTTGCCCTTTCCTCCACCTTCTAGATTACAAACAACTCCAGATTCCCTGTGTCCAAGTGATCTGTAGCTCCTAGAGCCCAAGATCTCTTTGGAATTGCTATTAAGACTTTGAGATTTTATAGCAAGAGTTTCCGACTTGGATTTGCCCCTGTGAATCTATCACCATAGCCAAGAGAATAATCCAGGCCTTCGTTACTCCAGCAGCCTCCTAATCAGCCCTTCTGCTTCTTGCCTCACTGCTCATCCTCTTACGTACCATTCCAGATTTATCTTTCTAAAACGTTTTTCTCCTGTCATTCCTCTTCTTAAGAATGCCTTGAGCATCAGGCCCAGATTCCTCAGCTTGTCCTCCAAGGCCGTCTTTAACCTAACCGGCCCTACTGGGCCCCTTTCCTCATGAAACTTTCTTTGTGGCCCACAGGTGTGTGTTTTAGCCTGTATCCCTTTGATTGTGTTTTTCCCATAGGTCTAGAAAATCCTTACTTCTTAAAATTTATTGAAACTTTATCTTCAAGTTCCATTTCTTCTATTAAGTGTTTCCTAATTCAGTTTTCCAAAGTGTTGTCTTATTCTGACAACTTCCCCTTATAGAAAGTATCATATAGATGAAATCATGTTATTATGGAAGTTATTTTCCCAAAGAGATTATAAAATTCTTCATCAATGAAGCTATGATAAAAATGGAGTGAATGCTGTTTCCTTTTCTTCATCATCATGATAAATAAAGCATGTACCCTTTAAAAGCTTACTCTTTTTTTTTTCTCCAACTTTTTTCCTATTACCCCTCCTTGCTAATTCAAATCATCGGACTGTTATCCCCTCTCCCTTCTATTATATTTCTCTCTTTTCTTTCGGAAGCCTCATCAATATACCAGCATACTCTAGTATGTATCATATTTTAGTCTATAGTGAAAATAGCTTGTTTTTTTGTACATATTACTGTGTAATTATCTTCATGTAAAACATTTTTGAAACCCTCATAAAAAAGAACCTGAAATCCCATCACAGTAAGAAGTCTACCGTGAACATTTTGGTGACTTGTCTGTTTAGGTATTTCCGTTTGTACACACATTGACGTAAGTGCCATGCTGCTTTTCAGGAATATCTTTTCAAAAATGTACATCTTTTTTGAGAAGGAGGTTTATCTTTTCTCATCTTCTTACTATCTCTTTAGGCATCCATGTTAACAAGCTGTATGTCTAAACATTCACCAAGTTCATTTGATCATATACAAATACAGGGGCTTTTTTCCTTTTGTTGCAGGAAAGGGGACCCCTTGCAGGGCCCGAAACTGGGCTCTTGTCTAACACTCGGAAATGAATTGTCTGAGGAGACACGTGTGTTGACAAAGCAAGAGATTTTATTGGGAAAGCGCACCCGGGTGGAGAGCAGTAGGGTAAGGGAACCCAGGAGAACAGCTCTGTCACATGGCTCACAGTCTCCAGTTTTATGGTGATGGGATTAGTTTTGGGTTGTCTTTAGCTAATCATTCTGACTCAGAGTCTTTCCTGGTGCACGCCTTGTTCAGCCAAATGGATGCCAGAGAGGATTCTGGGAGGTGGTCGGACATGTGGTGTCTCCTTTTGACCTTTCCCGAACTCTTCCGATTGGTGGAGGCTTATTAGTTCGGTGTTTCTTAACCGGGACCTCCTGTCATAAAATCAGTGTGCCTTCCCTAACGCTTTCAGTTTATCCTTAAGGGTTTTTGAAATTTTTGACACTGCTATGAATAGAACAATTATATTTTTAGCTAGTTACTTAATGGTATAAAGAAAAGCTATTGAGATACATATATATTTAGTATCTAGTCATCAGACTTTTTTCTTATTAATTCAAATTCCTTGTTAAAATTTCTTGTAGAGTTAGACACAAAGCAATTCTTTAGAAGAATTTTCTCAGCGTATAGTTAAGTGGAAAAAGCTAAATCCCAATGACTGTATATAATCTGATCCCATTTTGGCAAGCATACTCCCCTCCCATACGTAACACTATATCCATATATCCATATATATATATATATATGTTATATATAAATAAATATATATATAATATATATTTTATATATAAACAAATATATGTATAAATATAAATATATATATAAGTATAAATCCATATATATAAATGTTGTAAGGAGCATCCTGTGGGTAAATTTTTGTGCACAATCCTGGTTGTTTCTATGAAATAAAAAACCTGGAAATAAAATTGCTGGATGAATTTTCACATTTTTAAGGCCTTTGCCACATGGGTGCTCATTATCGTGCTATTAACAATTGTTGTTGTTTTAGTAGCTAAGTGGTGTCCAGCTCTTTGCGACCCTATGGTTTGTAGCCTGCCAGGCTTCTCTGTCCATGGGACTTCCCAGGCCAGAATACTGGAGTGGGTTCCTGTTTCCTTTGCTAATCTAATTCCCAATGGAATCTTTGTTTACTAAAGAGACTGGACATTTTTCACATTTGGTATTTTTATTTGACAAGTATTTTTTTCTTTTTTGACAACTGTTGTTAGGGGAACTACAAAGGGATCAACTCACTAGCTTTCAAAACTAAGAAAAAAACTTACTTGAGGTGTAAGTCATTTTGAGATGTAAATGGTATGCAAACTGACAAATTGCAATCAAACTACAGACTCCAGCTTTTTTAAACATGACAGGAAGATCTGGTTTTTCTACATTTTGCTGTTTCACTCTCTATGGCAATTAGGACATTAATATCTTGAGGAAATAAGTGATAAGCAAAATGTGATATCTGGGGAATTCCATACCAGAAATCTCGTACATTTTCTTCTTAGGTCCAACTCGGGTAACACCATCAAGGTGTATTTCTTCAGCTTCTACTAGTAATTAATTAACAATAGTAGTAATAACTAACATATTGAAATAGAATAGATAGAATTCTATTATTCTGAGATAGGATAATAGAAATCCTGAGATAGGATTTAAATATTTTGTTTCTTTTTACTGATGGGAAAATTTACCATAATGAGGAATTAACTAGCATTGAGTGAGAGGACAGAACCCTGCAGCTGGCCTCATTATTACTCACCATAATCGTTTCCCTCATTCAGTCTTTTCTGTCCTTAGTCCTAACTTCTGCTTCATCACCTCTAGTCATTTCTAGATTTCTTTACTCTTTTTCTCTCTTGGTGTCTTCCTTTGTCCCAATTCCCTGCCTCCTTGTTATATGGACACCAGCTGTGCCGCCTTCTCTTTCTTTTTTTTTTCTGTCTTATCATCCATTTGTTTTATTGGTTGCTGCTGCTGCTCCTAAGTCGCTTCAGTCGTGTCCAACTCTGTGCATAGACGGAGGCCCACCAGGCTCCCCCATCCCTGGGATTCTCCAGGCAAGAACACTGGAGTGGGCTGCCATTTCCTTCTCCAATGCATGAAAGTGAAAAGTGAAAGTGAAGTCGCTCAGTCGTGTCCGACTCTTCGAGACCCCATGGATTGCAGCCTACCAGGCTCCTCCACCCATGGGATTTTCCAGGCAAGAGTACTGGAGTGGGGTGCCATTGCCTTCTCTGGTTTTATTGGTAGCTATATTTAATTTAACCTACGGAAGCTTGATCTTCTTCTGTAGAAAAAGGGATGGATCTACTGCCCATTCAGTTGGAAGGAATGTTTACTTACATTGTTGTGTTTTAAAAATGTAGTTATTTATTTATAAAATTAAAAAAGCTAAAAACTAAAAAACATATGTGTAAAAAAGGAAATAAACATTGGTATAATACTGTTACCTAGTTTATAGACCTTATTCAGATTCTTTCATTTGTTTCAATAATAGCCTTTTTAACAAATTAAAATCCCTGATCATGTGTTGCATTCACTTACCATGCTTCTTAATCTTTACTCTGAGACATTTTATTAGTCATCTTTGTTTTCTACTATTAACATATTTGATTAGTACTGGTTTGTTGTTTTATTCAAAGCACATCATTTTGAGTTTGTGCAATTTCTTATGAGCAGATTCAGATTGTGTATTTTCAAGCACTAATACCACGGAAATGATATTTTGTCCTTATCTCTTCCTGTAAAAAACTATGGGTTCATACTGATTACTCCAATTCCAATTCAGTATCACAAAGTTCATTCTATTTTTCCTCTTTTCCATATTTTTAGTCCTCTTTTTTTGACAGTGAGAAACTGGATCCGTTATCTTCAATATATTTACTTATTTACTCAATCCTAAAATACAAAGAAAGCAATTTCAGAATTTCTAACCCATATATCTACCAAAGGAACCTTGTTAACTATGTACAGTGTTTTAGGGTGCTTTGTTTTTAGTCTAATAAATATGGTTGTATTTATTATAGTGCAAATAACTGTGTCCAAAATTTACTTGGATTAGTTTGCCATTCTCAGTTCTCCTCTGCTCCTCCATCAAATGTGGTTGTGTTATTCATTTAAATACAAGTGTGATTCACTTATTCTATTTGTGTTTCATTTTCATATCTCCTGTCATTCTTATTATGTGTGTGGGCGGGTGCATGCATGTGTAAAACATCGACATGTTTCCAAAACTCAGAAATGTATGAAAAACTATATTCAGAGAGGGAGGCATTACCTCCCATTTTTTTCCATGTCATTTCCACACCCCATATTTCTCACCCACCAATCTATAAGTATCTAATCTCTCTCATTTCTTGTGCATTCTTTTGATGTTTCTTTTTTTGCAGATATGTATATATTTTGTATATATTTTTTTGAAGACATGTATATATTTCTTATTTGAACAGATACTTCTATACTTCTTCTTTTTCTCTTCTTTCTTACACAAAAATGTCACATACCATAGATACTATTCTGTATTTTATCTTAATAATGTTCTTAAATCATTCCGTATCAGTTCAGAGATTTTCCTCATTCTTTTTTTCAATAGCATAATACTTCATTATATCAATGTATCTTTAGATTACATTCATCTTTTAAAAAAAAAAAATTTTTATTTTGTATTGAGTTATAGCTGATTAACAATGTTGTAATAGTTTCGGGTGAACAGTTTAGAGACTCAGCCCTACATGTACTTGAACCAATCTTTAATTGTATTGAGGGAACTTTTTCCTCTTTAAGTTTCAATCAGTTTGGAGAGCTATTAATAGTTAGGCTATGGTGGTCGTAGTATATTGTATTAATTTCCACAAACTCAACAGTGTAGGAATAAACTAGTATTCCTAACAAGTGAGAAAGACTTATCTAATTATGCAGTAACTTGGGGCCTTACTTTCTTCACCTATAAATATCAAGGCATTGATCTAGATGATCACTGATGTCCCTTCCATCTTGAATATATTGATTTTGTATCCTGAAACTTTACTGTTTGTTGATTTAGTTCTAATAGTTTTTTTTTTTTTTTTTTGGTAGTGTCTTTTGGGTTTTCTATATATAATATGTCATCTGAAAGTAGAGATAGTTTTATTTCTTTCTTTCCAGTTTGGATGTCATTTCTTTCTTTTTCTGGCCTCATTGCTCTGAGTAGGACTTCCAGTACCATGTTGAATAAAAGTGGCAAGAGTGGGCATCCTTGTCTTGTTCCTGATCTTAGAGGAAAAATTTTTAGCTTTTTACCATTGGATATGAATTTAACTGGAGAAGGCAATGGCACCCGACTCCAGTACTCTTGCCTGGAAAATCCCATGGACAGGGGAGCCTGGTGGGCTGCAGTCCATGGGGTCGAGAAGAGTCGGACACGACTGAGAGACTTCACTTTCACTTTTCACTTTCATGCATTGGAGAAGGAAATGGCAACCCACTCCAGTGTTCTTGCCTGGAGAATCCCAGGGACGGGGGAGCTGGGTGGGCTTCCGTCTATGGGGTCGCAGAGTCAGACACGACTGAAGCGACCTAGCAGCAGCAGCAGCAGCAGCATGATGTTAACTGTGGGCTTGATATATATATGGCCTTTATTATGTTAAGGTACCTTACCTCTATACCAACTCTCTGGAGAGTTTTTGCTATGAATGGATGATAAATTTTGTGAAGTTTTCCTAAATCTATTGAGATGATCCTATGATTTTTATCCTTTATTTTGTTAATATGGTCCATCTCATAGATTGATTTGTGGATGTTGAACTGACTATCCTTGTATCTGTGAAATAAATTCCACTTGACCATGATGCTTTTAATGTATTGTTGATTCCAGTTTCTTTATATTTTGTTGAAAAATTTTGCATATGGTTCGTTAGGGATATGGAAGTATAATTTTCTTGTAGAGTTTTTGTCTGATTTTGGTATCAGGGTAGTACTGGCTTTGTGGAATGATATTAAAAGTGTTCTTTCCTTAATAAATCCCTTGAAGGATGAGTGATTATTGACTTACTTATGTATTTATGTATGATTAGGATGTTCAAGAATTCTGATGTACTTGATGATATGCAGATAAACATACTGCATTATGATAAATTATCATCAAAGGCAAAAATTCCCACAAATGATTCAGAAAAGAGGTTAAAATAATTAACAACCTAGAAGAAATGGATAAATTCCTAGAAATACAACCTACCATGAATCCTGAAGAAATAGAAAATTTCAATAGACCAGTTACTAATAAGGAGACTAAATCTGAAATCAGAAACCTCCCACAAACAAAAGTCCAGGACCAGATGGCTTCACTGCCTCATGGAATGTCGTGGTGTGAGGTGGAGAGCAATTATGTGATAATAGCAGCTAGAGATCAATAAGCAATGCTAGTGTGCTCATGTGAGCAGTACATATACTAAAAGTAAACAATGCTAGGTATAGAAATCTTGTTGAATATTTTAAAATATACAATTATTTATATCTTTGCAAAAATATAAGATAAATATCACACAGACATACTTTCTAGATATTTATAATGTCCTACTAGAATTGGGTTACAATATTATCATTTGCCAGTAGATGCCACTATCTGATATTATATCTTCTTAACAACCAGGATATTGTGTTCCTTACTTCCCAGGCCTCAAATACTAAAAGTAGTTGCCTCCAGTATCTATTGGATACTCCAATATCAGTTTCTATAAAGTTGAAAGTCTAAATTGCAAGTTTATTGAAAATGAAGATTATTTCAATTGCCTTGAAAATTTTAACATTACAAAAGCTTTCCTTTTTTCCTTTTTCTGTTCTCCTTTTATTTTTCTCTTTAAAGTTTTCATTTTCCTTCTTGAATGAAACCTCCTTTCATTTATAGGGTTGTGGGGCTTCCTTGTTGGCTCAGATGGTAAAGAATCTCTTTGCAATGTAGGAGACCCTGGTTCAATCCCTGGGTTGGGAAGATCTCCTGGAGAAGAGAATGGCTACCCATTCCAGTATTCTTGCCTGGAGAATTCCACGGGCAGAGTAGCCTGATGGGCTATAGTCCATGGGGTTACAAAGAGTTGGGCATGGAGAAGGAAATGGCAGCCCACTCCAGTGTTCTTGCCTGGAGAATCCCAGGGATGGGGGAGCCTGGTGGGCTGTCGTCTCTGGGGTCGCACAGAGTCGGACACGACTGAAGTGACTTAGCAGCAGCAGCAGCAGAGCGACTAACATGGTGTTATTAACAAGGAAAGTAACCCTTTGTTTTGTCTTGATATTGCTTTAGCAGAGGCATGTGAGTGTCATTCAAGCTTCATTCCAAGGTTGGCTCTGATTTTGTCAGTTTTCAGTATTTATATATTTTTGAAATAGGTATTGAATCTCAACTGATATATCCTAAGTACCAGATATGGCACTAAAAAAAAACCTAAAAGAAAGCATCAGTAAGTGCTGATGTGAACCTCAATAGAGAATAATTTCTTAAGCCTAAGAGCAATGGAAGAAATAAACGATTAATAGACTTGTGTTAAAATATTAATACTTTATTAATACAAAAACCTTAAATATAAAAAACCATATATTTTGAAAGTGAAAGTGAAGTTGCTCAGTCTTGTTGGACTCTTTTCGACCCCATGGACTGTAGCCTACTAGGCTCTTCCATCCATGGGATTTTCCAGGCAAGAGTACTGGAGTGGGTTGGCATTGCCTTCTCTGGGGATCTTCCTGACACAGGGATTGAACCCTGGTCTCCCACATTGTAGGCAGACGCTTTTACGGTCTGAGCCACCAGGCATACTTAAAACTTATTGATTTCATTTTATTTTGTTTAAAAATAATGCCTGAAGTTATGTATGATATGAACTCACTCACAGACCTTTGGGGGTATAAAATGATACAGCTCCCATAGAATGTAACTTAGTGTCATCATATTAGGAATTTTGAAATTGTCTATAAATTTTTTTAGTATCATGATTAACAGAAGAACTGTTAAAAATAATCATATATAAATATAAATATTTATAAAGAATTTACTGCCTTATTATTTTAAAATGAAAAATAGAAAATAATGTAAATATTTCAGTGATTAAATGTTATTGATATTTATACAATATTATACAGTTTTGGGGCTTCCGTAGTGGCTCAGCTGTAAAGAATCTGCCTACAATGCAGGAGATGGAGGTTTGATCCCTGGGTCAGGAAGATCCCCTGGAGAAGGAACTGGCAGCCCACTCCAGTATTCTTGCCTGGGAAATTCCATGGACAGAGGAGCCTGGTGGCCTACAGTCCAGGGGGGTCATAAGAGTTGGACATGACTTGGTGACTAAAGCACTACATGGGTGCTATTTTCTAAAGGGTGTTTTCTTCCTTTGACCTGGCGAGATCAATCTATTGACTTGCAGTATATTCCAAAAGAATAATCAGAAATATAAAAAAGTATTCATTGTCATACTCATAATAGTGAAATTTTGAAAGCAACCTAATGTTATGAGAATTAAGGAGGATGATGGTTCAATAGAAGAAGATATAATGTTTGCAAATAATCTGTAATGGTATGAGGAAACACAATTAATATAATTAAGGGGACATTTTATAAAATTGTATGTATAGTTGAGGTCTCAAACTATGTTGATAATACCTGAAATAAAGTATGAGGGAGAATACAGAAAAATGTTAGTTTTTCTGCTGGATTGATAATATAATAAGTACTTTAAATTTTCTTTTCACTTTTCCATTTTTCTAGAAAAACATATATAATGTTTTCATTTTTGTTTGTTTTGTTTTGGCCTAAGACAACAGAAATTTATTTTCTCACAGTTCTGGAGCCCAGAATTTCAAAATCAGTGTCTTGGCAGGGTTGATTCCTTCTGGAAACTGAGAGAAAATTGGTTCCATGGATCTCTCCCCGTGTTTGGTAACTGCGGGTGGTCCTCAGCCTTCATGGTCTCGAGGCTTCTTCACTTCCGTCTCAGCTGTGTGGATATACCACATGTTATTTATCCATTCATCACCTGATAGACATTCAGGTTGTTTCTACCTTTGGGCTATTATGAACAATGCTCTTATGAGTGTATGTATACAGGTTATTGTATGGACATGTTTCAGTTCCCTTGTATTTTTACTTAGGGGTGGAAGGAATAGCTGAGTTGTTTGGTAATTCCTCAATTGTTGCAGGCCTTTTGATTGATTCCCAGAGTTCTGGAGGAATTGATTTTTGACAATTTTGCTACCACTGGGTGTAATTGTCAATATGGGAGGAAATATTGAGGGCAGTATTGGTTGTTTGCAACTGGCCTTCTATGGGTCAGTTTCCTTATGTCTAACTGAGATGATATTACTTCTCTATACAAGAAATAGTCTTTGGGTGTAGAGGTACTTTTTCATGCTTCTTCTTCACAAATAGAAGGAGCTGAAAGCAGTATTTGTATTAGTAATACTCATATCTCAGTAGCTATAGATAGCAATCAACTATCTTATCCTCATGGGTATTTTATCAAGTGCCTTTATCACACACAGGTAAGAATGAGTGACTTATAAAATATTACATGTCAACTATATTTCAGTTTTAAAAAATGAGTTTTAAAAACTTCTCTAGCCCACTCATCTCATTTTTTAAAACTGAAATGAGTGGGCTAGAGAAGTTTAACCTGAAGGAGAGTTAATACAAGTGAGTAATAGGGCATCGCTCTTCAAAAAGCTGAAAAATTGGCACATGGAAAGCAGAATAAATCCAATTTCTGTAGAAGACAGACAGGACCAGTGGATCAAAGTTATAGGAATACACATTTTTAGTTACTTCCAGAAAGGGGCCTGACAGTTAGAGCTGATTTCTTATGTTCAGAAGTAGTTAGCATGAGCTTCTTAGGAGTTTGTCAAAATAATTCCTAATTGGGAGAAAGTTTGAACTAACACATTTAGGGAACTTTCTTACTTGAAGAATACATCTAGTATTTTTTATGTCTTACAATTACTGTGAAATAAATTACTTGCCCCAGATTCTTGCTTAAACAAACTTTAGTTCATTTCTATTACTTATTACATGAAAGTGAGAATTTCCTTTAGGAATATAAGGGACCTCTCAGAATTCAAGAAATAGTTGTACAGCCATACCTAAAAAAAGAAAAGGAACTAAGATAGCTCTAAGAAACTCAGCAAAACCTTTAATATTCTGCCATTGACATGTTTAACTTCCCAGTATCAGTGTGTGTGTGTGTGTGTGTGTGTGTGTGTGTGTGTGTGTGTATATGCCTGTGCTCAGTTGTGTCCAACTCTCGTGACCCCATGGACTGTAACCCACCAGGCTTCTTTGTCCGTGGGATTTTCTAGGCAAGATATTGAGTGGGCTGCCCTTTCCTTCTTCAGGGGATCTTCCTGACCCAGGGATGGAACCTGCATCTCTCGCATGGCCTGAATTGGCAGGTGTATTCTTTATTGCTTGTGCCACTTGGGAAGCGCAAATACCACTTTATGTGCCTCTGATTTCATATTCTCAGGTGAGACAGTCTGATTGCCTTTATCTGTGTTCTGTCTGCCTGTGATTCATTCGGCTCTAGGCCAGGAGTAAAAGTCATGTAACAGGGGGTTAACATGGTGGTAGTGCTGGGCTTACTCCTCTGGGTGGTGGTCAGCAGCTCTAAGAGGGAAGGTGGAGTAAGCTGTGGACTAGATGCTCCGAAAGATATTTATCACATTTCCCAAAATGTCAATGGTAAAAATAGGGCTAGGATTTGGACTATTTAACTCTATTTTGGACAAGTATTTATTATATAAATATTATATGCAAGCCACCATGCTAGGTGATGGACAGAATGTAGAAATGTAAGAAATAGTCCCTGCCATCAGTATTTATAGTCATTCTGTCTAGTAGACTATTTATTATTTAAGAGGTCATCTTGCTGAGGTTTCATTTTGGAAGGATTAACCTACTGATTATGTTAAAGGGCTCCATGTAGATTGAAAAACGTGTCAAGTTGAATATTAAAACATTTGCTTTTTCTAAATATCCACACGTGTATTATTTGTGTAGACCAATCCTAAAGGATGATCATAAGCTCAGACTCCAAAAACACAAACAAAACACCCAATTTCTTCACATCAAAGAAAAAAATGAGTTGTATGTCTTACATTGCTCGGAATCTATCATATTAAAATGTGTGCCGATTCTTCTGTGTACATGAGGAGGAAGACTACAGATATTTTAAGGCTCTTTGAGCTACCCAGTATCTTTGATAATGAACATATATAACATGACATACACATGCTCCTGCTGCTAAGTCGCTTCAGTCGTGTCCGACTCTGTGCGACCCCATAGACGGCAGCCCACCAGGCTCCCCGATCTGGGATTCTCCAGGCAAGAACACTGGAGTGGGTTGCCATTTCCTTCTCCAATGCATGAAAGTGAAAAGTGAAAGTGAAGTCGCTCAGTCGTGTCCGACTCTTCGAGACCCCATGGACTGTAGCCTACCAGGCTCCTCCGTCCATGGGATTTTCCAGGCAAGAATACTGGAGTGGGGTGCCACTTCCTTCTCTATGGCATACACATATGGTGCAGATATTACCTGAAGGAGTATGCATATTATTTCTAGTTTTTATTTTCATTATTTTAAGGGTATGTATTTATTTTAATTGAATGGCTAAGAATATTGTGTTATTTCCTATCTGTGTTTCAGCTGCCTTTAGGTTTGCAATATGTGAAAGGTGTCATTTCTGGTTTGCATTCAGCTCTTATTTTATCAGTGGAATAGTTTATCAGTAGCAGATGATAAAGTAAAAATGTATGTGTGTTCAGTCACTCGGTTGTGTCCGACTCTTTGCAGTCCTGTGGACTATAGCCTGCCAGGCTCCTCTGTCCACAGAATTTTCCAGGCAAAAATACTGGAGCAGGTTGCCATTTCCTACTCCAGGGGATCTTCCAGATCCAGGTGGATTCTTTACCATTTACCTGTGAAGCCCATACAGTAAAAATAATGTAGTGTATATGTTAAATTCTAAGCCTTAGCCTTATTTATTTTCTAAATAAAGATGATGAAGATTTTCTAGGTGGAATGTAACATTAAAACCTTATAAGGATAATTAGTAGTAGACTTAGAAAATTGTTTGAATGTTTCCAGAAAATACTGGATTTCCACTTGAATAGGCCATTGGTTTTATTAAGACCCTATGTTGAAATCCTGGATTTATTTTAAATGGTTATCCATATTTTCATGGTACATGCTACACCTTCTTCTGGGACTCTGTGTGGCCTTAGAACCCAACTAACTTCTCTATGGATATTTCTCAGAGACCATTTTTCCTAAATAATCATTTCATTTTTTTGGATTTTAGTGCGCATTTTAAAAGTTGTTTTACAATTGCTCATATATTGTTAACTCTCCACTCTGCCAGTATGATTTCAGGAAAGGAGCACTTAAGAGAGTATGTTCAATTAAAGTTTCTGCAGATAAATTATTACTTGCCCTACTTTTCAAGTTTCATGTGGTCTTGGCAAAATGTAGTCAAAATTGTAGTATAAATGTAGCTTAGAATCGTATGTTTCCATTGATTTTTATAATATTTGTGGCTGTTAAAAAAAAAAGTACATCAATCCTGCTGCTACTGCTGCTGCTGCTGCTAAGTTGCTTCAGTCGTGTCTGACTCTGTGTGACCCCGTAGACAGCAGCCCATCAGGCTCCTCCGTCCCTGGGATTCTCCAGGCAAGAACACTGGAGTGGGTTGCCATTTCCTTCTCCAATGCAGGAAAGTGAAAAGTGAAAGTGAAGTCACTCAGTCGTGTCCAAATCTTAGCGACCGCATGGACTGCAGCCTACCAGGCTCCTCCATCCATGGGATTTTCCAGGCAAGAGTACTGGAGTGGATTGCCATTGGCTTCTCGATAGTAATGTTTAGCTCTTCAGATCAGATCAGATCAGTCGCTCAGTCGTGTCCGACTCTTTGCGACCCCATGAATCGCAGCACGCTAGGCCTCCCTGTCCATCACCAACTCCGGGAGTTCACCCAGACTCACGTCCATCAAATCAGTGATGCCATTCAGCCATCTCATCCTCTGTCATCCCCTTCTCCTCTTGCCCCCAATCCCTCCCAGCATCAGAGTCTTTTCCAATGAGTCAACTCTTCGCATGAGGTGGCCAAAGTACTGGAGTTTCAGCTTTAGCATCATTCCTTCCAAAGAAATCCCAGGGCTGGTCTCCTTCAGAATGGACTGGTTGGATCTCCTTGCAGTCCAAGGGACTCTCAAGAGTCTTCTCCAACACCACAGTTCAAAAGCATCAATTCTTTGGTGCTCAGCCTTCTTCACAGTCCACCTCTCACATCCATACATGACCACAGGAAAAACCATAGCCTTGACTAGATGAACCTTTGTTGGCAAAGTAATGTCTCTGCTTTTGAATATGCTATCTAGGTTGGTTATAACTTTCCTTCCAAGGAGTAAGCGTCTTTTAATTTCATGGCTGCAGTCACCATCTGCAGTGATTTTGGAGCCCAGAAAAATAAAGTCTGACACTGTTTCCACTGTTTCCCCATCTATTTCCCATGAAGTGATGGGATGCCATGATCTTCGTTTTCTAACTGTTGAGCTTTAAGCCAACTTTTTCACTCTCCTCTTTCACTTTCATCAAGAGGCTTTTTAGATCCTCTTCACTTTCTGCCATAAGGATGGTGTCATCCGCATATCTGAGGTTATTGATATTTCTCCCGGCAATCTTGATTCCAGCTTGTGCTTCTTACAGTCCAGTGTTTCTCATGATGTACTCTGCATATAAGTTAAATAAACAGGGTGACAATATACAGCCTTGACGGACTCCTTTTTCTATTTGGAACCAGTCTGTTGTTCCATGTCCAGTTCTAACTGTTGCTTCCTGACCTGCATACAGATTTCTCAAGAGGCAGATCAGGTGGTCTGGTATTGCCATCTCTTTCAGAATTTTCCACAGTTTTTTGTGATCCACATAGTCAAAGGCTTTGGCGTAGTCAATAAAGCAGAAATAGATGTTTATCTCTTACTTCTGTCTAAACTCTGATACGTTCAAGAAAGTGGAGGGTGTCCTAGTAGTATTTTCTTTATAGTTGTAGCATAGAATATTACTATCATATAAGTAAGTATTTGAGAATTAGGATGAGCCTGCCTATCTCAATAGAATCTAAGTCTTTTAGTTGATTTTTGCTTTGTCACTGCTGCACCCAGTGCTATTTGAATATTAAATCAAAATGCATTAACAATATAAAAGGCAAAAAGACAGAAGGTTTTTTAATGTGTATATATTTTTTTCTCATTTCCCATGACATTAGACTACCTCTGTGCCATCTATTTAAAATGAATTTCTGTTTCCAAAAAGATTTCAGGTGTGTTTTTCACTCTCTCTCTCCATCACCCCTGCCCCTCTTCCTTACACACATAAAAACCCTCCTAGACCTCAAGGACCCTGTCTTTTCTCCCTTTCTCCCCACTTCTTTTGTTGCTGTTCAGTCACTAAGTCATGTCTGACCCTTTGCCATCCCATGGACTACAGCATACCAGGCTTCCCTGTCCTTCACTATCTCCCTGAGTTTGCTCAAATTCATGTCCATTGAGTCTGTGATTCTATCTAACCTTCTCATCTTCTGCCGCCCCCTTCTCCGCTGGCCCTCAGTCTTTCCCAGCATCAGGGTCTTTTCCAAGGAGTTGGCTCTTCGCATCAGGTAGCCGAAGAATTGGAGCTTCAGCTTCAGCATCATTCCTTCCAATGAATTCAGAGTTGATTTCCTTTAGGATTGATTTGTTTGATCTCCCTGGCTAAAATAATATTCTGTATGCATGAAAATGACCATTGCGTATTACGCCGTGATTATTAGGTAGTTCACAACTTTCTTGAAGGACAGATACAAAGAACAAACGGGTCCTTCTTTCAAAGCAAAGATTAAAACATAGCTTCCTGCGACTTAACCTTACTGTTCTCACTCAATCATTACTTCTGTAAACCTGTAACTTTTCCCCTCCACATTGTGAACTTTTATGCTTCATGCCTGATTTTCTTATTTGCAAAATAAGAATAAAAACAGTTGCTTCCCATTTACTTCACAGAGAATTAAAGGAATCGGCTATGTTCCTTCCCCAGATGTAGCAACTTAATCTTACTTGTATATTTTCTGTCTGTTATTCTCTTCCATAATGTCCAGTTGTATATATATTTTCCATTCTTTTATTTACATTCTTTTCTTTCTCTGGGGTTTTTCAAAATCAAAGCGTGTTAATCACATTTCACAATGTACTTGAGTACTCAAGATACTTTTCAGACACGGGAGATGTTTGAATAGCTGCATTTGTTTTGGAGTGTCTGTCAAAATCCAGGCCCTGGACCATTGAAAAGTACAATAAGGCGGAGCGTCCCCAACCTGAAGTGTTGATTAGTTCCACGGTGAGTGTTTCAGCCTTCTCTGAAAACCTCTCTGGTCTTCTCAGTTACCTTCTTTTCTTTTCACCTAGATGATCATTTATGAAACAATGGCATGATTGAGGGTTGAGTTTGCTCTCTTCAAGAGCATTAGCTGAAAAGTCTGATTTCTCATCTGAAGAACAGATGCTTTATCACAGTCCTCAATGCTTATGTGCCTGGTCAGCTTGGTATTGATAGAGAAAAAGAAAAAGTTTAGTAGTCAATATCTGGTGTCACTATCAATTACAGATAAACTATTAACAGTTAAATTACAACATAATTATTATTTTTGAATAATAGAGCATTGAAACTTAGACCTAAACTATTAATTGATGGAATTTCACTGAAGGTTAGTGTCAGAATAATGGCTTCCATCTATAAGGCTGTGCAGAAATCCTGACCTTGATATGATTTATGAATTCCAGTGGGAGCAAACTCTTAGTTGAAAACCCTAAGTTTTTAGCACTAACACAACCTGGAAACAATGATCTTAGATTTTGAAGTCAGGAGTTAATTAGAAGTCTCTGTCACTTTATTATGGCTCTTTAAAAAATTAAAAAAATTTTTTTAAAAATTTGCCCTATAGTGAGATCCCTAAAGGATAGAGTGTCCTCCAGAGATCACAGGTTTTGGGTTGGTATAACTGATAACGAATTTTTTGTCTTCTGTTAGAAGGTGACCAAAGATTCAAATGCTTCTTGAATCTGCTCCTAGAATATGTGAGCAGGGCTGTGGTCCCAGTTCCATGGAGCATCCTAAACTTTCTTTTAGCTGTGGCCCCAGGACATGTGTCCAGATCATACAGTCACTTCATGAAATAATTGTTGTTGTTTAGTCACTAAGTTCAGAGAAGGCAATGGCAAGCCACTCCAGTACTCTTGCCTAGAAAATCCCATGGATGGAGGAGCCTGGTAGGCTGCAGTCCATGGGGTCGCTACAAGTCGGACGCGACCGAGAGACTTCACTTTCACTTTTCACTTTCACACAATGGAGAAGGCAATGGCAACCCACTCCAGTGTTTTTGCCTGGAGAATCCCAGGGATGGGGGAGCCTGGTGGGCTGCCGTCTATGGGGTTGCACAGAGTCGGACATGACTGAAGCGACTTAGCAGCAGCAGCATCAGCAGTCACTAAGTTTGTGTCTGACTCTTTGTGACCCCACTTACTACAGCACGCCAGGCTCTTCTGTCCTCTACTGTCTCCCAGAATTTGCTCAAATTCATGTCCATTGAGTTGGTGATGCTATCTAACCATCTCATCCTCTGCCACCCACTTCTCCTTTGCCTTCAGTCTTTCCCAGCATCAGGGTCTTTTCCAGTGAGTTGACTCTGCATCAGGTGGCCAAAGTATTGGAGCTTCAGCAACAGTCCTTCTAATGAATATTCAGGGTTCAATTCCTTTAGGATTGACTGTATTGATATTACAGTCTAAGGGACACTCAAGAGTCTTCTTCAGCACCAGAATTGGAAATACAGGTTTGTTTGTTTTTTTTTAGAAAGAAAGGAGCTAGGACAAAATTTTAGTTTTTGACACTTAAATTTGGAACCACCTGTGTCAAACTTTTTTCTGTATTTATGTGTATTTCTTAATGATAGACAAATAAATTAGGCAAAAACATCTCATTTTTTTTCTTTTCCATAATTTAGGAAAATGAGCTTTATCAGTGTTCACTTATTGAATCTTAATGCTGCCTCTTTTTCATTGCAAGTACATTGATTTGAAGAGAAAGTTATTGAGGAAAAAGCTGCCATCGATTTTGTTGTTGTTGTTGTTAATTACTGTTTTGTTTCGGCTTCCTCAATGGTGCTAGCAGTAAGGAGCCTGCTTCCCAATGCAGAACATGTAAGAGATGAGAGTTCAATCCCTGGGTCGGTAACGTCCCCGGGAGGAGGGCATGGCAACCCAGTCCAGTGTTCTTTCTTGAAGAATCCCATGGACAGAGAAGTCTGGCAGGCTACAGTCCATAGGGTAGCAAAGAGTGGACACGACTAAAGAGACTGAGCATGTACTGTTTTGTTAGGAGTTCTTACCAGTGCCATGTTCATAGAATGTTGAAGTACACATTGAACAATATATTAACAGAATTTACTGATTTAGAGAGTAATAAATAATTTTTCCCCTGATGGACAATTATGCATTGTTTTGGCAAATTAGATTTTAAATTTCAGTTGCACTTTTTTCGAATAGGAACTACATTCGCCTGGTTCACGATTCCAGAGCCACACAGCTGCACAGCAGTCTGTAGGAAGAAGTGTTCTGCTCATTCTTGTCCCCAAATCACCGTAGTAGTCTCTCTGAAGTACAGTTTCTGTTATCTAAATTCCTTTGTTTCTTTCCATAAATATTTTATACATATAGAAGATATACATATGTGTGCATGTATATATGTATATTATTTGTAACAAAAGAATTTTCCTTCTCACATAAATGCTCACTACTATTTCTCCTGTTGCTTAGTTTCACTTAACAGTGTATCTTAAAAACAATTTCATGTTGGTCTGTAAAAAGCTTTCTTACTCTTGTGGCCTCGTGGTATCTATTATATGGATGGATGGTAGTCTTATTTAATGTAGGCCCCTACTAATGAACATTTAAGTTACTGCCAATCTTTTATTTTTTATTAACAATGATTAATATTGCTTTCTCCTTATTTTTCATTTTTAATTCATTTCCTGCTTTTGTCAGGGTCTATATATTAGTACCAAGAACTGAGAAGCATTTATTCTGACACATTTGGTGTTTGTGTGTAGACATTCAGGTAAATGTACACACTCCTAAGCTATATAGTTCTAGTCTCCTTCCTAGAGTACTCACCTACAATAAAACCTATTTATTGGAATTCATATGCTATATAAGTGCTGAGTCATAGCGCCTATTGGCAAACTAGAAATTTCCAGTTACTAATCTGTGATTTCGATTCCTGTGCCATATTCCATGTTTCAGTGACAGGGAACAACCCTTATTTGGTGAGAGTCAAATAGCCTTAAGTAAAACTGTATCATTGATAAGATAGGGTTAAGAAAATGGAAACTGTCTAAGCTTTTAGGGTAAGATGAGTTTAGGAGATCAGAGCAGTTTTACTCTTTGATTTCAGGGTTTCTGTACATTATTTCAGATAATTCTGTTAGGGCCACAGCTGGGACATTTGCTGATCAGAACTCTTAAGGTAGTAATATGTGTGTGTGTTTAGTTGCTCAGTCGTGTCTGACTCTTTGGGAACCCATGGACTATACATGATGTTTTCCAGGCAGGAGTACTGGAGTGAGTTGCCATTTCCTTCTCCAAGGAATCTTCTTGATCCAGGGATCAGGGTCTTGTGTCTCTTGCATTGGCAGGTGGATTCTTTACTGCTGCAGCCCCAGGAGAGTCCCTAAGATAGTAATCAGATGTAGTAATTAGATAGCGAATCATTGAGCAGGTTTGTTGACCTATGGTTCAGTTCAGTTGAACTCAGTCGTGTCCAACTCTTTGCGACCCCATGAATCGCAGCACACCAGGCCTCCCTGTCCATCACCAACTCCCAGAGTTCACTCAAACTCATGTCCATTGAGTTGGTGATGGCATCCAGCCATCTCATCCTCTGTTTTCCCCTTCTCCTCCTGCCCCCAATCCCTCCCAGCATCAGGATCTTTTCCAATGAGTCAACTCTTTGCATGAGGTGGCCAAAGTATTGGAGTTTCAGCTTCAGCATCAGTCCTTCCAATGAACACCCAGGACTGATGTCCTTTAGGATGGACTGGTTGGATCTCCTTGCAGTCCAAGAGACTCTCAAGAGTCTTCTCCAACACCACAGTTCAAAAGCATCGATTCTTCGGCACTCAGCTTTCTTCACAGTCCAACTCTCACATCCATACATGACCACTTGAAAAACCATAGCCTTGACTAGACGGACCTTTGTTGGCAAAGTAATATCTCTGCTTTTCAATATGCTATCTAAGTTGGTCATAACTTTCCTTCCAAGGAGTAAGCATCTTTTAATTTCATGGCTGCAAAGTTACTCTAAATTGTTATAATATCATAAAAAGTACAAAAAGAATATTGTCAAAGCAAGCAATGGAGGTTTTAATATTTAATCACTAGATTGAACCAATTTCTCCCTAAAATTTTCACTTTTTCACTCAATGAATCATAACTGCAGTTCTCTTAGCTTACTCTGATTTTGTCCAGAAAACACTTTTTTTAAAAAAAATGTATCTGGAAGGACAATAGAAATAAAGTCATTAGGATTGTTATATATTGGTATTGATTTGATGGTTATTTGGCTGTATAAATAAAGAGAAAACAGATAAAATTCTATATTTTAAAAGTCTATGGAAGTAAATAAAAATTTTACTGGATCCTGATTATTTTCTATTAATGTATTTCAGTGACATATACATATATATATATTTTAAATAGACTTAGCCTCTTTAACCCCTCTTTCCCTCTGTTTAGTAACTCCCTTTCCCCTCTCTTTTTTCCATTTCTTGCTTTTCTTCAGATAATTGGGGACTTTGTGTTGCAGCATTTGCTGCTATCAGTCATGCCAGGAAATCTTCTGCACCAGAAATACTGTGAGATGTTTTTAAGCAAGACATAAAAAAGAGAGAGAGAGGGGAGGATAAGATAGGAGGAAGGGGGTAGATGGGGGGTGGGGGGATGGGAAGGAGAGGGGCAGAAACAGTGTCTGGGGTCATCGTGCTGGTGTTTTTTTCCTCTTTCAGTGAAGCTTCAGATTCTGTTTGGCTCTGGCTCAGCTGCTCTTTGGTCATAACTGAAGAAGGGGGTCAGAGAGGGGGAGAAGGCAATTAAAACCTTGAATACTGTAAAAGCCCTTCTAATTAAGTGGTGAGGATGGAAAAATAAAATTGCTTCTTAGGCTTTATTTCCGTTCTCCCTTTAAAAGTCTGCTGAGGGATTGAAGTTCATGTCCCTTAGAAGAGATAAAGTTCAAAATAACAACTCTGGAAAGAAAAAGTTTTCATGAACTTTTCAAATAAAGCCATCTTTATTTGATTTCCTGGGGCCCCCTCACCTGGGTCCTCCTCGCCACCCCCACCGTCACTCCAGCCTGAAGCACCCAATTCTCTGGAGTATTGCAGGAGACAGTTCAAGTAGCTCGCTGCTCCAGTTCCTTTGTTCAGGTTGCTTTTGGTCCTTGCTGGGAAATGTTCTGAAAACTGAACCAGCCATGAAACACAAAGGCTGACCTATGTCTTCCCTCCCGGTAACCACTGTGCGATTTGTTCCCACTCCTGTTCAGGACTCATTAGTTCCTCGGAACAGAAAAGGTTGTTCCCCTGGAATAAAAGGAATGGGCCGGGCTCAGAGTCCTCTTTCACCTTTTCCTGTGTTTTATTTGGGTGCTCTCACAGCCCCCTACCTTCATTAGTGACCTGGTGCAGGGGGGTGGGGGGGGGTCTTGGTGGGTTGGCACAGTGCTGAGACCAGCTTTTGCTGGTTCCCTGGGTGTATCGGAGATCTCAGAACTCAATACCTTACTGTGAAAACAAAATACTCTGCTTCAGACGACCTTTGCATGGAACAAAGCCATCCGTCCCAATCTGCCTGGGCCTCTCAAATTGCCATCCCTGCCAAGAGCCCGTCTTGCATTTTGCACATGCCCTTCACCCCCCAACTTCCCCCTCGCCCCCACCCTTCCTCTGACTGTGGTTCTTTAGGTTGCCTCTGTATCAGGTAGATATTTATGTGTGTGAACATGCAGGCTTTATGTGAAGACCTTGTGTATTTAAAACACAGTTCAGGGTGGTAGTTTCTTGGAAGAGCTATAAGCAGCAGATATCTGTGGGCTTTTACACCCCAAGTGCGGGCTTCCCAGGTCGTGCTAGCAGTAAAGACTCTGCCTGCCAATGCTGGGGTTGCAGAAGACACAGTTTCTGATCTCTGGATGGGGAAGATCCCCTGGAGGAGGACGTGGCAACCCATTCTAGTATTCTTGCCTGGAAAATCCGATGGACAGAGGAGCCTGGCGGACTGCAGTCAATGGGGTCACAAAGAACTGAACACAACTGAGTGAACAGACACACACATACCCCAAGTGATATTATTTCAGATTCATATAGGAAGTTTGGGAAAGTATGTGAAAACTTAAGAGATGCTCTAGAAAACTGAGTTACGTATTTATAATTCAAGTTGTTTTCCCTAATTTTCCAGAGTGACTCAATTATTTTCTTATTTAAAACCTGGTCTCCTGGAGATCTCTCCCTGATGCCAGAGCCACACGTATGCGTGTGTGTGATAATGTGCGACACTAACATGTACAGTGTCCATCAAACTTATCTTAAAGCCCTTGGAGTACTCAGAGTATTGTGTCTGTTCAGCTCCCAGTGTTTACATGCTATAATTCTTGGAAACGCATTACTGTACTTACTTTAAGGCATTGTGGGAAACTAAAACTAAGGGACTTTTTGTTATTAAATGACCATTTGAGTCTTAAGTAGAACTCAACTTTCTTATCCATTGATTGTTATCACATCATCACTGCAACAACAAGGTAAGATTTGCAGTTCTAATGTGCTGAGTCGCTCAGTCGTGTCCGACTCTGTGAGCTCATGGACTGCAGCCCACCAGGCTCCTCTGTCCATGGTCTCCTCCAGGCAAGAATACTGGAGTAGGTTGCCGTTCTTTTCTCCAGAGGATCTTCTCAACCCAGGGATCAAACCCGGGTCTCCTGCATTGCAAACAGATTCTTTATTGTATGAGCTACAGGGAAATTCTAATAAATTGTTCTAAATCTCAAAGTTCATTATTTCATTTCAATGATAATATTCAGATTGTATGAGATAGTTAGGGCCTTTGTTTATAGAGTATTTAGTAATTCAAGAAAAATCTCTTTTGAGTCCACAGGAAAATAATATACATATGCAAATATGATGTGCTATTTTTGTTTTGTATTTCAGGTTTGCAGACATGCTCTAATTTTCTACAGAAAGTTTATGATAGACTCTTGTTTGAAAAATCTATAGAGATAGAAATATTTTCATAGTTTGGGTCTACATGATTTTCTTTGCATAAAAAAGTGGATTACCTCTTCCTTCCTGCTACCACAGACAGTAGAGCATCTTTGAACTCTCCAGGGTTTGTCCTCCGGAGTAGGATTGCAGGGTAATCAAGAACACACATTCTGAACGTCCCTGAGTACTGCCAGGTTGCTTCCTGGAAAGGCTGCCCTAGTCTGTGTCCCACCAACAGGAGACGACTGCTCCTGCTTCCCACATCCTTGCAAAGATTTGCTATGTTTAGACTTCATCATTTTTCCAAACTGATGGGTGTAGAGTGATATTTCATTTTAATTTGCATTTCTCTGATTGCTAGTGAAGTTGAACATTTCTTTACATACTGGTTAGTTATTTGGCTTTTTACTATCATGGCTTGATTTAAGGTTTCATGTTGATGTAGACCTTAATTTTGAGTTTCGTAAATATATTCAAAAATGATGTCTCTTTTAATCTTACAGTTTATGCTGTTAGGATTCAAGACCATGGGTTACTCTCTGACATTTTTTCCTGTTAGCACACTACTTTTAGGCTTTAATTCATCTAGATGTGACTTTCGGTTGCCGCAGCGTCGTTTTAGGTAGCAACTTCATACTTTGCAACATGATACAGCGGTGGGGTGTGAACTCAAGGGCTATATTGCACCATGTATGCAGTCTGAAGAGAGGATTCGGTGAAAAAAAGATGGCTGTGGATTCATGGTATATTAACCATGTATATACACAAGACGGAGTAGGGAATAGCAACTCACTCCAGTATTCTTGCCTGGAAAATTCCATGGACAGAGGAGCCTGGTGGGCTATGGTTCATCGGGTCACAAAGAGCTGGACACGACTGAGCAAGTGAGCACATATGCAAGACAGAACTTGATATTTTTCAAATAAACAGTCCATATCCAAAGATAGTCACCAGGCAGGTAAGTGTTTGTTTATGTAGGAGTAGGAGAGAATAGGAATTATAGATAAAGGGGAAAAAAACCAAATAAATTAATTAACATAGACTGAGAGAGGGGCCTTGCAGAGATAGTATATTCTGGACTGAGAAGTATGATTAACCTAGTGATTTGGGGACAGGGTGAATATAATTTAGAGAGGTAATCAGAAAATAGGTTAGGTGACCAGCTAAAAGAGGTTAATTGAAGGAAAATAAAAATAAAATATTTTAATTGTTATAATTTGTAAGTAAGATGCCTATAAGGAAAAAAAATGCTCTTAAATAACTGCATCTGGTTGTGGGCTTTTCTTATTTTTTTTTTTGCTTTTAAAGCTTGTGTGGGAGAAACAAATTTTTCTTATTATTCCTTAGGTGAAGATATCTGTAAGAAAGAAAGCAGGTGTTTCTTTTCAAGTGCATGTGTACACCTGCCATAAGACAAAATGAGTAGGTACCGCTGAGAACAGGCCCTGGTTATTTTTTATGTTGCTTGTTAAATTAAAAATTTTTTTTCCTGGCAAGCATAGGTTTATAATTAAGTCATTTATCATAAGTGTTCTTTTAACTGCAACTTAAGTTTGATGACATGCAGAAGTAATATGTGGATGGTTACTTGGAAATTAGATGAATGAATTATTTTACTGGCCTTTATCAGTTGATGTGTTGATCTTCCTATTTATAATAAACACTTAACACTGATCAATTATTTGCAACTGAAAAAGTAAAAAACATCTTCGTTTGGAACTGTGTTCTTGACTTATTTCCAGCCCACCAACACTTGAGGAGTGTGCTACATCGCATTAATAGAGGTGGTGCTCTCTTGGCACCATACTCAGTTCTTTTACAGTATGAAGAAGCTTCCATGTCAGATATAGATTCCATGTCTCCCTTGCCTCAATATCATGTATTCTCTTTTTTTGCTATATCGGTTCTGTGGGTACTCTGCCCCATGCCCTCTCATTTATTTTGTGTCCACATACTCAGCACTACACTAGCACTTTACATTTTTTTTAATCTCATTTATTCCTCATTACACGTCACATACTATATAGATAG
This sequence comes from Bos indicus x Bos taurus, assembly GCF_003369695.1. Lineage (NCBI taxonomy): Eukaryota > Metazoa > Chordata > Mammalia > Artiodactyla > Bovidae > Bos > Bos indicus x Bos taurus. Next base: position 73,698,952 of record NC_040085.1, read on the forward strand.
AGAAAATAGACTCAGAAAGTGGATGTGATTTTTCTAGGGTCATACAGCCATCAGTAGCAGAACAAAGATTTGAAGCCAAGCATAACTCCTAAATGCGCCTCTTTTTCTGCTTGACTGCATTATATTTTTCATGGGCTATCTTCAAAATTCATATTTGTGTAGAGTGTGGTATCTTCATTGCTGTTAAGTCACTTCAGTCGTGTCTGACTGTGTGCGACCCCATAGATGGCAGCCCACCAGGCTCCCCATCCCTGGGATTCTCCAGGCAAGAACAGTGGAGTGGGTTGCCATTTCCTTCTCCAATGCATGAAAGTGAAAAGTGAAAGTGAAGTCGCTCAGTCGTGTCCGACTCCTAGCGACCCCATGGACTGCAGCCTACCAGGCTCCTCCATCCATGGGATTTTCCAGGCAAGAGTACTGGAGTGGGGTGCCATTGCCTTCTCCAGGTATCTTCATTAGGCTCCTTAATTTTGAAAGAGAACATTAATCCTATTCTCTGCTCCCACTGTTGCTGAAAGAGGTGGACAACTTTAAGTTGCATCATAGAGAATCTATATTCAGGTTCCCTTTACAGATTAGTATTTTGAACTCTCTACTATTCTAGTTGGTCAAAAATCTGCTTGTAGAAGATTGGCCTTCAATGATTGATGATGTCATGAAATCCACTCTTCATAAGTAATGGAGTTTTTGAAGAGGCCCTGACTATATCACACCCAATCATCTTTAGGATGACCTGGAAATGAAATTCCTCAAGCCTCTGGGTCAGGAAACACTGCTTGATTTTCTGTTAAAAAAAAAAAAAAATCTTGTGGCTTTTATGAATCTTATATTTGATTATATTTTCATCTTTAAGTACCTTAGAGCCAAATTTACACGTAATTTCTAATAGCTGTGGAGAAATAAACAATGTGCATTTGTGTGCTAATCTTACTCTTAGCATTATTACACCTAGCATTATTTCTCTGTGTTCCTCTTTGATCTTTTGTTTCTTTTTCTCTGTGGCCCCATGGACTGTAGCCCACCAGGCTCCTCTGTCCATGAAATTCTCCAGGTAAGAATACTGGAGTGGGTAGCCATTTCCTTCTCCAGGGGATCTTCTGACCCAGGGATCAAACCCGGGTCTCCTTCATTGCAGACAGAATCTTTACCATCTGAGACACTAGGGAAGTCCTTATTTATTTGTATTAAGTGTATTTTCATTTGTTGTTGTTGTTTAGTTACGAAGTAGTATGGGGTCGAAAAGAGTCGGACACGACTGAGCGACTGATCTGATCTGATCTGACTCTGTGATCCCATGAGCTGCAGCATGCCAGGCTTCCCTGTCCTTCACTATCTCCTGGAGTTTGTCCAAACTCAGGTCCATTGAGTCGATGATGCCATCCAACTATTTCATTCTCTATCATCCTCTTCTCCTCCTGCCTTCAATCTTTCCCAGGATCAGGGTCTTTTCTAATGAGTCAGCTCTTCACATCAGGTGGCCAAAGTATTGGAGCTTCAGCTTCAGCATCAGTCCTTCCAATGAATATTGTGTTGATTTCCTTGTTGATCTCCTTGCTGTCCAAGGGACAGTTTATTTTCATAAATTGTCACAAATCATTTCACTGGTGTGGAATATAAATATACAATATCATGTGTAAGTTTTCCTGATTTGATGGCTCAGTCACATTCCTATTAGGAAATGTCATGTGTTCATCTTTCATGTTTGTTTCCTCCATTCTTTCATTTCCTAATTTTCCATTGTCTATTAGGGATTTCTCCCTTGATTAACAGGTTAGTAGAATTTCAGTGGTGTTTCTGATTATTGAGTGTCTACACAAGGAGTTATTTTATTTTAGAAAAATTAATCATCCATGTTTTTAGTAAAAGTATAATTTTTTATGGAAAAAATAAATTTAACTAATTTGATTTTGTTTTCATCTGAGGATAAGAATAGGGAAATCTGGAATCTCAGAGCAGTGCCATTATATAAAGTTTGGAGAGTTTATATAGAATGAAATGATTTTTCAACTTATTATAATGAAGGCAGTGAATTCTCTGTCTGTTGCCTACTGGACATCACTAATTGGATGTTCAGCTGCTACTTCAGATTGTCTGAAACTTCACATCTAATTCCCCTCCTCAATGAAGTTACCTCCACCATTTCTGCCTTCCCATTCCTCATTCCATTTCCTAATTTGGTGACTCGTATTACTTTGTACCTCGTTACCCAAATCATATATGTGGCAGTCATATTAGACTCCTCTAAGCAGTCACTTGGCTTCCCCCGTGGCTCAGTGGTGAAGAATCTGCCTGCCAGTGCAGAAGACACAGGAGACATGGGTTTGATCCCTGGGTTGGGAAGATCCCCTGGAGAAGGAAATGGCAACCCACTCCAGTACTTTTGCCTGGGAAATCCCATGGACAGAGGAGACTGGTGGGTCCATGGGGTTGCAGAAAGTCTGAAGCAACTTAGTGACTAAACAACAACAGTCAGTCACTCAGTTCTTTACTTATTTCACAGCTTTTAAGCTGGCCCTTTTCCAGTCTCATTGCTTTTTACCGATTCCAGTGCCTTGCCCAGAGCCTTTCCTAGGCAGGCACTCCAAATTGTTGGTTGAAAAAAGGAAGAAATGGCTGAATGGATGCAGGAAGGAATTGTCTTCATTTCATTTCTGCTCTCAGGACTACTGCAAGACTTATCTTTGTGCCTCTATCCTGGCCACTCCTAATGCCCTCAGAGTGATAACCCGAAAATGCAGATCAGATCCTGTCAGTCTTTTGTTTAAAACCTCCAACAACTTCTTTAGCTTCCAGGATTAGGTTTAGTTTAGTACCAGAGCCATCCGCGCCAAGTCCCCTGTGTCTTTCTCATTTACCGCCTGCATTTCTACTGGCAGCTTCATCATGTGGCTGCATGTTCCACCTCCTCCCACACGCTCCTTCATTCTGAAGAATCTAACTGTAGCTTCACTGGAGAACTTGACTGACTCTGCCAAGTCTGAGTTAAATGCTTTTTCTCATTGCCCTCATATTCCTTTATTCACAGCACATGGCTCATCTCACATTAAACTACTATCATGACTTCCTTATCTAGGGGCCTTTAATTTTTTTTTTTTTTTTTCTTTTTTAATTTGGCTGCATTGGGTCTTGGTTGTGACACTTGGGATATTTGATCTTCGTTGCAGCATGTGGGATCTAGTTCCCTGACCAGGGTCGAACTCAGGCCTTCTGTATTGGAAGCAGGGAGTCTTAGCCACTGGACCACTAGGGGAGTCCCTAGGGGCCTTTTCTTAACCTGGGTTCTTTACTCCTAGACAGTATCCGACATGTAGTGAATAACCAGTAATTGACTGACTGACTGACTGAATATGGAATAGAAAAAGTCTGTAGGCTATAATCCAATCTGTTTATTCAGTAACTATTTATTGAGTACTTACTACATTTCAGATGTTGGTTGAGGGCTGGGATTATTGCAATGAACAGTTACTACACAGACAATTTTAAAATTAGCAAAAAGATGTATAGTGTTGGATAGTGTTAAGTGCTATAAGGAAAATGAAGAAGGAAGGATACAGAGATTCCAGAGTGTACAGTCAAGCAAGACATGTTTGGAGAGGAAACCTTTGAGCAGAGACCTGAATGGAGGAGCCACGTGGCGCAGGTGGTGGCATGGGAGAGGGGTGGTTCTGGGCAAAGATAGTAACTTTCCTGAGTACTTATCATGTACCAGGCCCTACTCTCAGGGTCCTGGGGAAAGCAATGAACAATACTGTTAAACATCAGCATTGTTTATTGTTTAATGGTGAAGTCTATTCTTTTTCAATATTATATATCATACCTTTCTTTAATTGCTTGATTTTCTGAAATTAAAAAATTCTATTATGGTGAAGTCCCTTTTTTCTCCATAACTGCTTTTCATTTTTCTTCAGGAGAAGGACCTCTAGATTTTTACTATCTAGGGAGTCCTTGGAGAAGGCAATGGCACCCTACTCCAGTATTCTTGCCTGGAAAATCCCATGGACGGAGGAGCCTGGTAGGCTGCAGTCCATGGGGTCGCTAAGAGTCGGACATGACTGAGAGACTTCACTTTCACTCTTTACTTTCATGCATTGGAGAAGGAAATGGCAACCCACTCCAGTGTTCTTGCCTGGAGAATCCCAGGGATGGTGGAGCCTGATGGGCTGCCGTATATGGGGTCGCACAGAGTCGGACATGACTGAAGTGATGCAGCAGCAGCAGCAGCAGCAGGGAGTCCTAATGCTAGTAAAGTAATGCTCAAAATTCTTCAAGCAGGCTTCAGCAATACGTGAAACGTGAACTTCCAGATGTTCAAGCTGGTTTTAGAAAAGGCAGAGGAACCAGAGATCAAATTGAAAAAGCAAGAGAGTTCCAGAAAAACATCTATTTCTGCTTTATTGACTATGCCAAAGCCTTTGACTGTGTGGATCACAATAAACTATGGAAAATTCTGAAAGAGATGGGAATACCAGATTACCTGACCTGCCTCTTGAGAAACCTATATGCAGGTTAGGAAGCAACAGTTAGAACTGGACATGGAACAACTTGACAAGGAGTACGTCAAGGTTGTATATTGTCCCCTTGCTTATTTAACTTATATGCAGAGTACATCATGAGAAATGCTGGGCTGGAGGAAGCACAAGCTGGAATCAAGATTGTCGGGGGAAATATCAATAACCTAAGATATGCAGATAACACCACCCTTATGGCAGAAAGTGAGGAAGAACTAAAGAGCATCTTGATGAAAGTAAAAGAGGAGAGGGAAAAAGTTGGCTTAAAGCTCAACACTCAGAAAACTAAGATCATGGCATCTGGTCCCATCACTTCATGGTAAATAGATGGGGAAATAGTGGAAACAGTGACTGACTTTATTTTTCTGGGCTCCAAAATCACTGCTGATGGTGATTGCAGCCATGAAATTAAAAGATGCTTACTCCTTGGAAGGAAAGTTATGACCAACCTAGACAGCATATTAAAAAGCAGAGACATTACTTTGCCAATAAAGGTCTGTCTAGTCAAGGCTATGGTTTTTCCAATAGTCATATGGATGTGAGAGTTGGACTATAAAGAAAGCTGAGCACCAAAGACTTGATGCTTTTGAACTGTGGTGTTGGAGAAGACTCTTGAGAGTCCCTTGGACTGCAAGGAGATCCAACCAGTCCATCCTAAAGGAGATCAGTCCTGGGTGTTCATTAGAAGGACTGAGGCTGAAGCTGAAACTCCAATACTTTGTCCACCTGATGCGGAGAGCTGACTCATTTGAAAAGAACCTGATGCTGGGAAAGATTGAGGGCAGGAGGAGAAGGGGATGACAGAGGATGAGATGGTTGGATGCTATCACTGACTCAACGGATATGGGTTTGGGTGAACTCCAGGAGTTGGTGATGGACAGGGAGGCCTAGCGTGCTGTGGTTCATGGGGTTGCAAAGAGTCGAACATGACTGAGCGACTGAACTGAACTGAACAGTAGGATACTGATTCAGGGGACAGACCCTCAATCTGCTGCTGCTGCTAAGTCGCTTCAGTCGTGTCCGACTCTGTGCGACCCCATAGACGGCAGCCCACCAGGCTTCCCCGTCCCTGGGATTCTCCAGGCAAGAACACTGGAGTGGGTTGCCATTTCCTTCTCCAGTGCATGAAAGTGGAAAGTGAAAGTGAAGTCGCTCAGTCGTGTCCGACTAGCGACCCCATGGACTGCAGCCCACCAGGCTCCTCTGTCCATGGGATTTTCTAGGCAAAAGTACTGGAGTGGGGTGCCATTGCCTTCTCTGGACCCTCAATCTAGCCATATTTAATTATGGTGTTTGGGAATGTGTGAAAGTGTCTTAAGCTTTTATGTCTTTGAGTTGACACAAATGTGGATATACATAAAGTTCCCTTTCCATGACTAGATATAAATATCCCCGTTTCCTTTTTCCAGACCCCCAATCTAGCCCACAATCCTGGGTAAAACATTTTTAGATCCTTGTGAGTCACTAAAACAAGAAATCACAATTTAGAAAAAAGTGGAGTATATAGGTAATTTACAATATTATCTTTCAGATGTACAACATAGTGGTTCAATATTTTTATAGACTGTACTCTTTTAGAGTTATTACAAAATACTGATGGCTCAGCAGGTAAAGAATCTGCCTGCAGTGCAGGAGACACCAGAGGTGCAGGTTTGATCTCTGGGTTGAGAAGATCCCCTGGAGGAGGAAATGGCAACCCACTCTAGTATTCTTGCCTGAAAAAAATCCCATGGACAGTGGAGCCTGGTGGGCTGCAGTCCAAAGGGTCGAAAAGAATCAGACACAACTGGGAGACTAAGCACACACACACTTGTGCTGTGCAATATCTCCTGGTTGCTTATTTATTTTACACATAGTAGTTCTTTAATACCCCTGTCTTCCCCATCTGTACTTCTCTCTCCTCACTGGAAAACACCAGCTTGTTCTCTGTATGTAAAAAATCATAATTTTGAATGCTATTCCTTACCTTGTCACTTGCCTACTTGGTAAGTTAAATCTGCTCTGTGGCAGTTTCCCATTGGTAAGCAAGGCACCCTTCCAGTTAAGTCATAAACAATCTCTCTTTAAATAAGCCCCCATGCCCTTGAAGAATAGGAGCTGTAGAAGCGGAGCGTCCAAATAGGAAAAAAGAAAGAACATTCCTAAGAAAACTGTGTAAATTTGCAAATTCGTTGTCCCCTGGATGCAGCTGACAGGTGGAGTGACAACCCAACCAAATAACACTAGGGCCATTGTGATAGGAGGGAACTTAATATTGTTATTGTTCCGCTCGGATGAAGTTTGCGTGAGGCCATGCCAGCTCTTGTATTGAGAACACCCAGTCGAGCGGAAGAGTCTTTGGTTTCTGAGTTTAGAGCTGCCCAACTACTGAGGAAAACCGATTAAATCTGGAAGGTGGCAGCTCACTCGACAGGCTTCTCCGGGCACCCTTGAGCAGAATCAAAGATAAATAAATACCACGTTTTATGAGAGGAGTGTGGGGTGAGAGGGGGTGCCTGGACAGGAGCTAAAATTTCAAAGGGTGGGGGACGTTCTCACTGACTTTCTTCCTGATCACACTCTTGTCTTATGACCTCGTTCATGCTCGGATTAGAGCCAGCCTTGTAAACATGTGTGAGTTTGATGGGGAAGAAAGGAGATAAGAGTGTATTTCCAACGACCTCATCTGTAGAAGCAAAATATTCAAATACAAATATCTTTTAAAAATGGTATATTGGGTGTTTGTTTGCCTGTGGAATGTGTAAAAATTCTGGCCTGTTATGCAGAGATTTATTTTTGAAAGTCTAATTCTTTTCAGGGAAAGTTTATGGACTTTTCAATATGGCCCATGTTCCAAGTTCAGTAAATTACCTCAAGGCCAGGTGGCACTCTGATTCTGTTTCCTGGGTTTGGACCTTGGTCCCTCATCTTTCCACTGTGCCTTACTTTTTTTTTTTTTTAAATCTTAATGAATAATTTTTCACTTCAGTTTGACCTACCTCAGAGGGCTATGAATATTTAATTGGCTGAAAATCATTAATTATTTTCATAGACTTATAGAGCTTTAGAGATCATTTGGCCCACTCCTCCCGTTTTATAAAGAGAAACAGAAGTCCAGAGAAGTCCAGTGGCTTGCCTAGGGAAAATCAAACGGCAAGGATAGGCTCAAGGACTTCACCCAGATTCTGATACACCCAGTACTTTCCCCCCACCCCCCGTGTCTTTTGAGCTGCTTAGGGTTCAATATTACATACAGTGGAGAGAACTATAGCAGTTTACTTTATTGATTTATAAAAAATAATTAATGAAATAATTACAGGAATTTTCATATAATTCAAAACCTCTTCTGAGAGCAGCTGCGAAATAGATGACCACAATGAGTTTTAATTTATTGTGTTTTCCTTCCTGCTGTGGTGACTATGGTAATTAAAGAAAATAAAATGAAGTAGCCTAAAGTTAGGCAAACAGCAGGTGAAGAACAAAACCAAAGGTGTTAATTACTTTGTTAAGTGCCAATAACTGAGATTCTAGACCATGACTCCTGTGAATATAGTTTGAATCACTGTGACTATTGTTAAAACATTTTATGTCTCCATAGCTTGTAATACTTTCTCATTCTCGTTCTTTTTTCCCAGTGTGCAAAGTTGACTTAAAATACTAGTACAGATTGAGGAAGGATAGCTTTTAAAGATTTTCGAGGAAGATAGGGGCCCTTGCCTGGACTAGAATAAAGGAGAAGAAAATATATTATTGACTACTTTTGATAGACCACTTCACAGAACAAGTTCTTAAACAATTAATTTAAAAAGGCATTAGTATCAAATAATCCCTCAAAAGAAAAGTGCTTTATGGATGAAAAATACAGTTAATTGCTCCTGTAAAAATGTAGGGAATTTTGCAGGTTCAGTATATTTTGTTCCCTCTTAGAAGTGATAGTTGGCATTTGTTAGTATTAGTTATCAGTGCTGCTATTTTTCAGTATTAGCTGTGGCTTGCCTGGTTTCTTCTCCTTCTGTCTTTGTTTTAGAGAATAGAACTCACGCAGTCAGTTTTCAGAAGGGCTGAGGTAACCTTCAGTATGACAATAGTACTGTTTATGTTGGAGACAAATCCCAGAAACTCACAGTAACGACATACACAGAGTGAAAGAGTATATCCGGGAGATTTTTATTTGGCATTTTTACTGCTAACAATCTACAGAAGTTTTAGTATTTAGTGCCAGGTCAGGCTTAAGGGGCAGTTTCTATTTCTGTGTGATTTTGGAAGGTACAAAGAATAAGCAAAAGAATTATATAATAGATAATAGACAATGAAGAATCTGGCTTCTATAGAAATTTACAAAGATATGGGGGAAGGCAAACAGCTGCTTCTATTTTGCTGCTGTTGTTTTAATTAAAGGAGCTGAAGAAGTTCGGTGTGTGTTTTGGTTCTTTGAGCAAGGCCTTTGTTTGCAAAAGTCTTGGAAACCCACCCCCTTCCCCAGACCTATATATACTAATGTGACAGATTAAAAAGACAGGTAAACTGAGAAACAAAGAATTTAGAAGATAGGCCTCGGGTCACATGGTGTGACCAACACAAATTCTGTGTCTTAAAACTTAGTTATCTAATCTCCCCACTCCATTGCATATTCTACTAGCAGTCATTCAGTAAAGTACCTTTCAACACTGTGGAGTCTTGCTATAAACACAGTGGCTTTGGAACAAGGTTATCTCTAGACTGTTGACATCGTGTCTCTGCTCACATACCAATTGGGTGAATATTGGTCCACATGATTCTTTTAAGTGGATTACAAGGAATCCATGATAGATCTCCTTCACTTCTGATGAAACCAGGAACTTTGCCTCTCCAGTGTCTTAGTGAGATACTGTTATTTGTGTATTACTCAGGGTGCAGGTAAGGGCTGTTAGCTCTCTGAATTCTTAGGCATTCAACTGTGAAAATCAAATCCATCATTTTACTGCACTTATGCAGAAGTTAGCTACATTTGTAATAAGGTCTAGTAGGAAATAGTAATATCTTTTAAAATTATGCAAGGAACAAAATAGCAGAGCTTCCAAGTCCTAAAGAGTTACGCATAGCTCTGGCAGTTAACTAATTTTGGACAAGTTACCTAATTAACTGAGTTTGTTTCCTGAACTCTAAAACAAAGATAAATGCTCTTCAGGTAAATGCTCTTCTAAGTTGCCTCAAGCTCTTAAGTTCTCTAATTACTGTGTTATAGTCATACACTGATAATGAAACAAAAATTATCTATGTGCATAGTTATATTTTGCAGTAAAGAAGATGCTTTATATTTGTTAATAGTAGACTTGAAATTTCTTTTATGTGTGTATAGTTGGTTATACTTGGCCAGTGAATGCAAAATTTCAGGTTGTAACTAAGAAACAGTTAACGGTTTCTTCTAAGGAGCAAGGCTATCGGTTTGTGGTAAGAGAGGAAGAATTTTATATTCATTTTATACTTCTTTTCGCTTTTATTTTTTTACTAAGTCCATGCAAGTTTTAAGTTATTTAAATTTGGCCTTATTATTTTTCAAAGAGCAAAGGGAAGACTTTAGAATCATTAGTGACTGTATACTAGAATGATAGTATCTGGAACTTAATTTCTGACTCCAAATACTTTATTTAGCCTGAGAGTATTATTTGAAATTACACGTAAATTGTTTGCTTTTATTAAAGGTCTTTTAAATCCTATCAATGAGAGCAGCTACTTTTGTTTGATGAAACAAGCAGCCTTTTAAAAGCATAGAAGCAGAGTTTAACAATATTAATGACAGTATTATATAGCTTCTATTTACTGATCCTCTGAAGATCTTTATTCTTTATCCTTTCTGTAACAGTTTCTGGAATTATCTTCCTTTGATTTGCAGCTATGCAAATGAAATAGAGGTGGGAAAAAAATTGTTTTTCAAATCAATTAGAAAAGATGAATGCCAAGTTTAGAGTCTCTCACAGTCATATTGCCATGCTTTAAATGCAAAACAGTAGCTCTTTCTTAATCTTCTTAGAAGAAAACTACAGGAAATGAAAAAGTCTGTTCAAACGTTAGAAGCCATTTCTAGAGGCTGCATATGGCAACTGGACTTGAATTTTGGTTTGAACATTGGTTTTTGTTCTCTTTTCCTACTTTTACAGATACTTCTATGAAGTTTTGAGAAACCGTAAGAACCCCAAAACTAGGGGTTTCTAGTCTGGCATATACATGGGGTTCCTTTTCTTTTTATCTTTTCTATTTTTTGGTTTTTTGAAAAAATGAACTTTTCAGAAAATGAGAGCCTAAAGAACATTTCATTCTATTTTTGAAAAATTGGAGTACCTTCTTAGCACTGTTAATGCATTTATTTTATTAAAATCAATATAATACAGACATGATGGGGTTTTTATTTTCAGTTGTTCTGTCAAACCTTGAACATTTCCCCCTATCTGGATCAATGTTTTCTGGCCTTATCCAGATTCAACAGGAGCAAATATGGTGGTTCCTTCATATCTGAGGGAGATTGGTTGCAGGACCCCCGTGCATGCTCAGTAACTCAGTTATACCTGACTCTTTGGGACCCCACTGACTGTAGCACAGAGGCTCCTCTGTCTGTGGCATTCTCCAGTCAAGAATACTGGAAGGAGTTTTCATTTCCTACTCCAGGGGATCTTCCCGACTCAGAGATTGAACTTGAGTTTCTCGTGGCTCCTGCATTGACAGGAAGACTGGATACTGAAATACGAGGGTAGTCAAGTCCCTCATATAACATGGCATAATACTTGCATATAATCTTTGCACATCAGCCCATATACTTTGAATTATCTCCAGATTACTTATAATACCTAATACAATGTAAATGCTATTATATAGTTGAAAATACAATATAAACACTATGTGAATTGTTGCCAGTTCTTGGCAAATTCAAGTTTTGCTTTTTGTAACTTTTTGGATGGTTTTCGAATATTTTTGATGCCCAATCAGTTAAATCCAAGGATGTGGAACTTCTGATACCTTATCACAATCTACTTATGCGGAGAACCTGTCTTATTTGATTCCAGTCTGCATTCTGCTGCATTCTACTGCCTCATGATAATCAGTACTATTTCCTTCATTAAAGATGTTTATAAACATATAGCATTGGTTTGAACATGCTTGATTATGGACATAATTATTTCTTTTTAACCTTGGTGCCTCGAGACTAGAAGAGACACTCAAACCTAATACTTTAAGCATCAAAAAGGGTACAACACTTTGAAATAAATTTTACCAAAAAAAAGTTAGAAGATTTTTACATTGAAAACTACAAAACATTGCTGAAGGAAATTAAAGCAGCCTAAACAATGGAAAATCCCATGGATGGAAGAGCCTGGAGGGCTGCAGTCCATGGGGTCGCTGAGGGTCGGACACGACTGAGCGACTTCACTTTCACTTTTCCCTTTCATGCGTTGGAGAAGGAAATGGCAACCCACTCCAGTGTTCTTGCCTGGAGAATCCCAGGGACAGGGGAGCCTGGTGGGCTGCCGTCTTTGGGGTCGCACAGAGTCAGACACGACTGAAGCGACTTAGCAGCAGCAGCAGCAAACAATGGAAAGATATCTCGTGTTTAAGGATTAGAAGACTCAGTATTAAGATGGAAATATTCCCCAAGTTGATCTACAAATTCAGTACAATCTCTATCAAAACTTTAACTGATCCTAAATTCATTTTGCCTCAAAATACCCAAAATAATTTTAAAAATAAAAACAGAGTTGACAGACTCAACATTTCTAACTTCAGATTTAACTGCAAAGCTACAGTAATCCAGATAATGTGATGCTGGTATAGGGTAGAAATACAGATCAATGGATTAGAATTAAGAGTTCAGAAAATAGATTAATGGTTGCTAGGGAAAAAAAAGAAAGAAAAAATGGGAACAACTACTAATGAGTTTTTTTGGGGGTAATGAAAATGTTTTGGACTTATATATTGATGATGGTGATATACTCTCTGACTATACTAAAAAACACTGAATTGTAAAAGAGTAAATTTTATATTGTGTGAGTTATTTCTCAATGAAACTGTTACATGTATCTGGTTTTGGGAGTTTGGATTAAATTTGGATTATCTGTTTGTATTTGGGTTCTTTCAGTCTGAGTACAGTGTAATGTAGACTTTTATTACCATGAGGATCTTTAATCTTCTTTGTCTGTCTGTTGCCTTACTTTACACTGGCTAGCCTTATTGAAGTGAACTGAAGGGAAGTCGCTCAGTCGTGTCCAACTCTTTGCGACCCTGTGGACTGTAGCCTACCAGGCTTCTCAGTCCATGGGATTTTCCAGGCAAGAGTACTGGAATGGGTTGCCATTTCCGTCTCCAGGGGATCTTCCCGACCCAGGGATCAAACCCAGGTCTCCCACATTGTAGGCAGACGCTTTACCCTCTGAGCCACCAGGCTAGCCTTATTCAGATCAGATCAGATCAGTCGCTCAGTCGTATCCAACTCTTTGCGACCCCATGAATCGCAGCACGCCAGGCCTCCCTGTCCATCACCAACTCCCAGAGTTCACTGAGACTCACGTCCATCGAGTCAGTGATGCCATCCAGCCATCTCATCCTCTGTTGTCCCCTTCTCCTCCTGCCCCCAATCCCTCCCAGCATCAGAGTCTTTTCCAATGAGTCAACTCTTCCCATGAGGTGGCCAAAGTACTGGAGTTTCAGCTTTAGCAGCATTCCTTCCCAAGAAATCCCAGGGCTGATCTCCTTCAGAATGGACTGGTTGGATCTCCTTGCAGTCCAAGGGACTCTCAAGAGTCTTCTCCAACACCACAGTTCAAAAGCATCAATTCTTCGGTGCTCAGCCTTCTTCACAGTCCAACTCTCACATCCATACATGACCACAGGAAAAACCATAGCCTTGACTAGACGAACCTTTGTTGGCAAAGTAATGTCTCTGCTTTTGAATATGCTATCTAGGTTGGTCATAACTTTCCTTCCAAGGAATAAGCATCTTTTAATTTCATGGCTTATTAGGTGTAGGCAAAAACGGATACAGGATACAATATACAGCCATTTTGTTTATACTTTCTTCTTGATTCCTTTTTTTAAAACCTTAATGTTATATTAATTTTCAAACCAAAAGTGGCATATTATTATAATTATATCACTCAGGTTATGTATTTATTTTCAGGAGTACAGATTTGATTTAGAAACTGCTTTTCCTTCATTCTTACTTATTCATTGCACTTGATGGCCACCCAGTTTAAATGCTCCCTGGCCAGAGCACAAGAGTCTTGGTGGGTCATTGTAGAAGTGATTCATGATTTGATAAAATAGAGGCAGGTGGAATATGACTTTTATAATGTGGCTGTGAGCCCAGCTTATGGTATGGATTTGTATGCGTCTCTTTTGTAAACATGGAATTGAAGTAGGTTTTATTTCTTGAATGTTCTAGCATAGTGCTGGTGAGAAGTGTGAGTGTCCTACCCAGAGCATTCTATAGCAGGAAGCAAAGTTTGCTGAGAGAAATAGGGATCTTGGTAGAAAGAGAAGATAAAAATCTTTGATGGGGGATAGTTCTTTTCCATTGATATTCCCAATGCATTTCCCCAGGGTGTGTGCTGGAGGATCCTGTGCTATAGTTGGTAGATAATATTTCCTCTTATGCAGGGTGATTGGATAAAGAAACCAGTTATTTGGGGCCTGGAGTATAGACAGCAAGGAGCCATGGTTCTGAATGTGGTGTCTGGCCAGGCATTCTTGCCAGTGATGGTAACATAAGCTGGGCGGAGAAAGAGTGGGCGGCAGTATTTGATAACACAAGCCCTGGCATCACCAATTTTATTTCTGGTCTTCCCTTTTAAAATAGATTATGTTTTAGCCTCTTGTCAAATTACATTCTGAGTATCCCTGTAACTGTTGCCTGCCTTCCGAGTCATTGACAAATATGGAGAGAATTCTGTAAAAGCAGTTGCCAGCACATTTGAATTGTTAATTTTAATCAACTCTTTCATACATTGGTCCTGCCCACCAGCAACTTTCCCTTTTTGCACTTTAGTCTTTCTGCCCAATTCAAGTGACAGCAACCTCCAAATTCAGCACTCTTAATCCCTAACCTTATAGTTGTTACTTTCAGTGGTACCATGGGCAGTTGGCTTGTTTGTTCACTTGAATTTCTGAAGAAATAACATGGTTTCATGCCAGAAATGGACTTCCCTGGTAGCTCAGATGATAAAGAATCTGGCTGCAATGCAGGATACCCAGGTTTGATCCCTGGGTCGGGAAAATCCCCCAGAGAAGGGAATGCCAACTCACTCCAGTATTCTTGTCTGGAGAATCCCACGGTCGCAAAGAGTCAGACACAACTGCACGACTAACACTTTCACTCTTTCATGCCAGAAATGCATTTTAATTATTACACCATCTTGGAGTTAAGTGGAATCTTGAGATAACGTCCACTCTCTTCTTCCTAGTGGAATGCTTTAACTAAAACCATCCTAAGAAATAAACAGTCTTAATTTAAAGAAAACCTTAATTTTAAAAGAGATAACTCATTCTAAGGTTTATGGGTTTTTACAGTCAGGGAAATTGTGTTTTAAATTTTTTTTAATTGATTTCCTTAAGCAAAGTTAATTCAGTTTTCTCACTTATTTTTCCTTAATATCCTATCAGGTAGATTTTTAATATATTCACTCTCAATCTGAAGCATGTCATTTTTCTCTACTTTAACACTAAACATTTCTCTCCAAAACAGGGGGAGAGGAGACAGTCTCTTAGACAAGTGGCTTCCTAGTCACCCTTGAGTTGTATCTCCCTTGAGTTCACGTTATGCTTGAACTGGACATAGATGTCTGGTTTTACTACTCAGAGATATGCTGATGTTTAAGTATTATTAATAGTTTGAAGTCTCTGAAGTCCAAATTCTATTGAAGTTCATAACTAGACATATGCCATTCCCAAGAACCATCACATTCAGGAGCTACTGAGAAATCAGGGTAAGTTTAGTGTGTCTTCTGTGAAAGGTGGAAGTTTAAGGTGGGAGAACTGTGCACAAGGGGGCAGCAGGCCTATTCTTTGAGGTTTCCTGTTGAATTCAAGATCCTGATGGGTTAGGAACTCAAGAGAATTCGTGCCATGGACACAAGGGAGCTGGATAGAAGTGGAGGATGAGGAGATTCTTAACTATGCTGAAAAAAATGGGGAAGTGTTCACAGTATCCCGTAATCCCCTCTTCTTACCATTATGACTTTGGTAAGAGGACAAAACTTTCTTACCTCTGCGTCAAGGTTGTTAACCTGCATTGGATGGACAGGAATCAGGGAGGGAGCAGAGCTACGTTACTTAAATTTCTTTTTTTAGGACTTTGGATGCTGAAGTCTTAATGATGGTCAGTTTAGGTTTTCATAAGTAAAAGTAGGACTCATAATTATTACCATTTATTGAATACAGGAATTGTGCTAAGCACTTTAACTATATTATTGCTTTATTTATTTAATCCATACAGCTCTGTAATATAAGCATTTCTCTATAAGTTAATGGATGTAAAGCACTTAGAATAGTGCCTGAAATATAGCAAGAACTCAATAAAATGTTATTGTCAATACCCATTTTGAAGATAAGAGAATTATCTTAGAATAGCATTGGTAGGATTTGAATCCATGGCTGTTAAACTCTGAAGTTCATGCTTTAAACTATTATGCAATATAGTGTCCCTTTCCTTCAAGAACTAAACTTCCTTTACAAAAGTGTTTCCTGATCTTCTCTGTGATATCCATTCTAGGATAATACTTATTTTTTAAATTCTACATTCCTACCTGTTCTAGTTTGTGAGTCCTAAATCCTTTTTTTCTCCCCACTGCACTTATCCCTGGGGAAGTTCATTCTTCACATTATCAAGGTCTGGGCCAGATTTGTTTAGTGAGAATGTAGAATTCTTCTTACAAGATTTTAAAAGAACAAGTAAGATAATTACATGAAAGGATCTGTTTAGGCTCTTTTGCATGGTAGGGGGTGGACCAAATAACCTTTGGATCACTTCCACTTGTATAATTCACCATTTCGGCAGGACAGCAACATTTCAGGCCAAAGTTCAACTTTTTTTTATTATTAAATTCTTTTATCGTCACCAGGAAACTAGAGAAAATGAATTCTTCACAGTGTGCTTGTGCATGCAACTTGAAACGGTTTGCACACTAAATGAAATTAAATGAAAGACAGCTGTTTGGGAAAGAGCTGTCAGAAACTGATTGGGTTCTATTAGGGAAGAATAGAGGCTAGGAATAAGTTTTCAGAAACAGGATATCAGTGGTTTAAAAAGCAAGCAAATTTACATACACAAAAGCTCTCATGTGGTTGTGCTGTTGCATGTCTTTTCAGTTCATTCATCTTAAATTATTATTTGCTCTTGGTGAGGAGGTGTCTGCTTTCAAGGCTGGTTTTCACATATCAAGTGTACAGCAGTTCTTTCTGAGAAGTAAATACAGCACAACCCCACTACAATGCCATTCTGAGTACTTTGGTTTTGGTTAAATTGCAAATCTAGTAATGCTCACCAGACCACTTCCTTTGCCCAGTACCTCTGTGTTCCTACCAAAATGCAAAAGGAGAAGGACCACCTAGGCTTGGTTGCCAGAGGTGCCACCAGGGTCTCCTAAAATGGCTGACAGCAAAAAAGGAGCAATTACATCCCGTCACAGTCTCAAAGCAGATGGTCTCCTATGGTGATAAGAGCTATGATGTTATTAAGCCTTTGACTTGTGATTTTACTTTGTACTTTCAAAGCATTCAAGTTGTGTTACCTGTGTGGTGCTGCTCTCTGACCCGCAAGACCTCATTGCTTATTGTTTGGGTATTTGTCCTTGTATCTTACCCTGAAACCCTGCTACTGCTGGAAAGCTTCACTCTGCTGTCCTCCAACCCTCCTGCTAGATGATAGCTCTTAGTAGAGTCTCTGCTGGGCCCTCACAGCAGCGGATACAGTGCTACATGTGAAACTACCTTTAAAGGAATTAAAGTATTCCTTTAAAGGAATAAAAATATCCTCACATTACAGCTCCTATATTCTTTATTACTTCTACAAAATAAGTGGCGGTAGGCACCAGTTTAGAGGCACCAGCAAAGTTCGCCATCTTTCCAAAGGTATTTCCTGAAGCAGATGTCATTACTGAAAGTAAGCCATGAGCTTACCAGTGATTTTGTTGGTGAGAACATTTGCTTCTTAGTTCTGAAACTGCTTATGTTAATTCCTCTGAATGCTTTCTTCCTTTTTCTCATCGTTAAGCTCTAGAGCAGATACCAAAAACATTGCCCTTTTTTTCTTAAACTTTTGATTTTGTATTGATGTATAACCAATTAACAAACCATGTTGTGATAGCTTCAGGAGAACAGCAAAGGGGGGATTCAGCCATACATATACGCGTATCCATTCTTCCCCAAACTCCCTTCCCATCCATGCTGCCACATAACAACGAGCAGAGGTCTGTGTGCTGTACAGCAGGTCCTTGTGTATAGCAGTGTGTATAGGTACATCCCAAGCTCCCTAAGTATCCCTTCCCCCTCACCTTTCCCCCCGGAAGCAATAAGCTTGTTCTGTAAGTCTGTGAGTCTGTTTCTGTTTTGTAAGTAAGTTCATTTGTATTGTTTCTTTTTACATTCCACGTATAAGGGATGCCATGTGATATTTATCCTCCTCTGATTTACTTCACTCAGTTTGACACTCTCCAGGTCCATCCATATTGCTGCAAACGGTATTATTTTGTTCTTTTTAATAGCTGAGTCATATTCCATTGTATATATGTACCACATCTTCTTTATCCATTCCTCTGTTGATGGGCATCTAGGTTGCTTCCATGTCTTGGCTATTGTAAACAGTGCTGTTAACATTGGGGTGCAGGTATCCTTTCAGATCATGTTTTTCTTGGGATATATGCCCAGGGGTGGGATTGCAGTGCCATATGGTAGCTCTATTTTTAGTTTTTTAAGGAACTTCCATACTGTTCTCCATAGTGGCTCTACTAATTTACATTCCCACCAACAGAATAAGAGGGTTCCTTATCCTCTAAACCTTCTCTAGCATTTTTTGTTTGTGGATTTTTTTTTTTTTTTTATGATAGCCATTCTGGCTTGCGTGAGGTGATATCTCATTATCGTTTTGATATGCATTCCTCTAATAATTAGCAATGTTGAGCATCATTTCATGTGTCTGTTGGCCATCTGTATGTCTTCTTTTGAGAAATTTTCATTTAGGTCTTCTGCCCATTTTTTAACTGGATTGTTTGTTTTGATGCTGTTAAACATCATGAGCTGTTTATAAATTTTGGAGACTAATCCCTTACCTGTCACATCATTTGCAAATATTCTCTCCCAATCTATGGGTTGTCTTTTTACTTTTATTGTTTTCTTTGCTGTGCAAAAACTTTTGAGTTTCAGTAGGTCCCATTTGTTTATTTTTGTTTTTATTTCCATTATTCTGGAAGATGAATAAAAAAAGATATTGCTGCTATTTATGTTAGAGAGTTCTGCCTATCTATTTCTCTAGGATTTTTATAATATCCAGTCTGACGTTTAGGTCTTTAACCCATTTTGAGCTAATTTTTGTGTATGGAGTTAAAGAATGATCTAATTTTATTCTTCACATGTAGCTGTCCAGTTTTCCCAGCATTATTTGTTGAAGAGACTGTCTTTCTAGCATCATATAGTCTTACCTCCTTTGTCATTTATTAACTGACCATAAGTATATGGGCTTATATCTGGGTTTTCATTCTGTTCCATTGATCTGTAGTTCTATTTTTGCGCTAGTCTCATACTCTTTTAATGACTGTATCTTTGTAGTATAGTCTGAAGTCAGAGAGCCTGATTCCTCCAGCTCCGTTTTTCTATCCCAAGATTGCTTTGGCTTTTCAAGGTCTTTTGTGTTTCCATATAGATTCTGAGATTTTTGTTGTTGTTGTTCTTTTTCTGTGAAAAATGCCATTGGTAATTTTATAGGGATTGCATTGAATTTATAGATTGCTTTGGTAAGTATAGTCATTATGACAATATTGATTCTTCCTTTCCATGAACATGGTATATCTTTCCATCTGTTTATATCTTTGATTTCTTTCATCAGCATCTTATAGTTTTCAGACTACAGGTCTTTCGTCCCTTAGGTAGGTTTATTCCTAGATATTTTATTCTTTTTGATGTGATGGTAAATAAAATTGCTTCTTGAATTTTTCTTTCTGAATTTTCAGTGTTAGTGTATAGTAATGCAACATATTTCTGTGTATTAATTTTATAACCTGAAACTCTACCAAATTCACTGATGAATTCTAGTAGTTTTCTGGTAGCATCTTTAGGATCTTCTATGTATAGTATCATGTCATCTTCAAAGTGAGAGTTTAACTTCTTCTTTTCCAATTTGGATTTCCTTTGCTTCTTTTCTTTGATTGCTATAGCTAGGACTTCCAAAATTATGTTGAATAAAAGTGGTGAGAATAGACATCCTTGTCTTGTTCCTGATCTTAGAGGGAATGCTTTCAGCTTTCCATCATTGAGTATGATGCTAGCTTGGTTTATCATATATGGGCTTTCTTATATTGAGGTATATACCTTCTATGCCCACTTTCTGTACAGTTTTTTTTTTTTAATCACATATGGTTGCTGAATTTTGTCAAAAGTTTTTTCTGCATCTACTGAGATGACCATATCATTTTTATTCTTCAATTTGTTGATGTGGTGTGTTATATTGATTGATTTGCAGATATTGAAAAATCCTTGTGTGCCTAGGTTGAATCCCACTTGATCATGGTGTATGATCTTTTTATACTGTATTGTTGGATATGAATTGTTAGCATTGGGTTGGCCATTTTTGCTTCTATGTTCATCAGTGATATTGGTCTGTAATTTTTTTGTGTGTGATATCTGTTGGATCATCAAAATATCTGTTGGATCATCGAAAAAGCAAGAGAGTTCCAGAAAAACATCTGCTTTATTGACTGCACCAAAGCCTTTGACTGTGTGGATCACAACAAATTGTGGAAAATTCTTCAAGTGATGGGAATAACAGACCACCTGACCTACCTCCTGAGAAATCTGTATGCAGGTCAAGAAACAACAGTTAGAACTGGACATGGAACAACAAACTGGTTCCAAATAGGGAAAGGAGTACGTCAAGGCTGTATAGATTGTCACCCTGCTTATTTAACTTATATGCTAAGTACATCATGAGAAACACTGGGCTGGAGGAAGCACAAGCTGGAATCAAGATTGCCGGGAGAAATATCGATAACCTCAGATATGCAGATGACACCACAATTATAGCAGAAAGCAAAGAAGAACTAAAGAGCCTCTTAATGAAAGTAAAAGAGGAGAGTGAAAAAATTGGCTTAAAACTCAGAAAACTGAGATCAGAAACATTCAGAAAACTAAGATCATAGCATCAGGTCCCATCCAGTAGATGGGGAAACAATGGAAACAGTGACAGCCTTTATTTTTTTGGGCTCCAAAATCACTGCAAATGGTGACTGCAGCCATGAAATTAAAAGGCACTTGGTCCTTGGAAGAAAAGTTGTGACCAACCTAGACAACATATGAAAAAGCAGAGACATTACTTAACCAACAAAGGTCCATCTAGTCAAAGCTATGGTTTTTCCAGTAGTCATCCATACATGGATGTGAGAGTTGGACTATAAAGAAAGCTGAGTGCTGAAGAATTGATGCTTTTGAATGGTGTTGTTGGAGAAGACTCTCGAGAGTCCCTTGGACAGCAAGGGGACCCAACCAGTCAGTCCTAAATCCTAAAGGAAATCAGTCCTGAATATTCATTAGAACGACTGATGCTGAAGCTCCAATACTCTCTACTTCTTACTTTTCCTGTATCACATAAATAATTAAATCATAAGTCTTGTCTTATTGTTACCTAGTTAGGGGAGATTTAATTGTTTGTATCAGTTACCTTTTATAATCTTCAACACTTTCCCACCTCATTCATTTAGAAAACATTTCTTGAGCAACTGTTCTGTGCTAGGTACTATTCTAAGACTGATGTCAGAAAAATTGGTGAACTGTGTCTCTTGCTCTTGAGAGCTTATGGTCTGGTGAGCTGTGAGGAAAAGTGTTTTTCTGAGTGTTGATATAATAATTACTTGTTGTTAATGGCATTTATGTCAATAATAGTTTTAATAATATATTTCTCTCCTTCTTCATCTGATCAATGTGATATTTATTCCCCTCCACAAAATATGATCAGCCCTTTTGTCTACCTGACCTCAGATGAGAAGACAAAATGTACATTGGGGTACATGACACAGCCACAAACGTAATTCTCTGTGCAGATAGTCTTCCCTATTTCTTGACACATTTTAATTGTTAATGTTGTGAGTCTTCGCTGTAGTAATATAGATTGAATTATCGTGTGATCAAGCTGGGGTGATTGTTTTTAGTGTAGCCATGAGAAATCAAAGCTGACAATGGGGATGCAGCTGTGACCCAGCTGGTTCTGTTGAGCTGCATTCAGTGGGAGAAGGGGTGGCAGCTCTCCAGGCTCCACAGCTCCAGGAGATGGTCTTCTTCAGTCATCCAAGGCAAGCTCTGCCAGATGCTTTTGAAGTCAGTGCAAGTAACACTCAGGAAGTGAGACTTCAGTAAAAAGATATTAAGAATATAGTGCGTGTTTAGGTCACATGTCATCGTCATTTTCTTCCTTACACATTTAATAAACCTACAGCATAAAGACTACTTACCTCATACAACCAGGCAATATTTTCCCTGCATTACAAAGACATGCTTTTAAGGTTGACTGTCCTAATGTTCTCTAAACTCTCATAAGATTCTAACCTATGATGTCTAATTTTTGCCTGAAAATATTTGTAGATTCTATCAGGCAGAATAGCATATTTATGTTTAAAATATATTCAGTTGTTTTACTGATTTTATTAATTCTCACTAGAATTTGCATTAGCTACTTTTAGTTTTCTTGGAGCAAACCATGTTTGTAATTTAAATTAATCAATGTTGTCCTTATTTTAAATGATATTAATACTATAATGAAAGCTGGAATAAAATTGTTGCTGTGCATAATGAATGACTGACTAGTATCCACAATATATTCAGAATTGTACAACCTATTGTGTTGGTTTCTGGCATATATCGACATGAATCAGCTGTAGGTATATTTATATCCCCTCCCTCTTGACAAGCTTTATTTTTAAGGATAAACATTTTGAGGTTTCTTCACATATGATCTGTTAGTGAAGACCTTCCCACAATCATTATATGTACAGGTTTTTCACTGTATATATATGCATATGTATAAATGATGCAGTCAAAGATATGATTTCTCAGCAAAAGATTTCCCACATATAGTACATCCATGAGGTTTCTCTGCAGTATGAATCTTCTGAAGTGTAAATTAATTCTGACTTCTAGCTGTGGACCTGCCAATATTCAGTGCATAAGAGTTTCTCTCCAGGAAGAATTTTCTGGTACGAATGAAGTCTTAATCTTTTGATAGGAGTTTTTCTGCATTCCACATATATATATATAGTTTTTCATGTCTGTGGACTCACTGATGTCCTAGGAACTGCAGGACTCATGCTTGTTTTACTATTTTGTCCTAAATACTTGTGATCCTTGTTAGTGACAGCTGTCCAATCCTGAGTCATGGCAAACACTTGACCTTTATTGAATGACATGCTCTTTGCCTAATTATGCTTTTTGTTATGTATCTGAATTTATGAAAGTGGAATTTGACTATTTCTTTGTTATATGCTAGAAATTGTTCCAAGTTACATTGAAAGACCACTTGTTTTTGCTGACCCATTTATATAGATTGCATGCTGACTTGCCATAATAATCCTTCAGCTATGTAATCTGAGTGTCACACAGTTGAATAACAGTATTTTTCTTATCTACCAGCATAGTATGATAGTCACTCTTTCAATTAAGCTTGTGAGGGTTATACATAGCCTTTTGTCTTTAAATTTGTGCAGTTATATATGATGGTTTCTCTGTTCTATTTCATAATATACCAACATGTTAAAATTGTTATGTCAAGAGTACTTATTTTCTTAATCTTGTTACTCTTATTGGGTTGAGTTTCTTATCAAAATATAGGCTAAATATTTATTAACTTGTGTTCCATTGTCATGGGTTTGGTGTACAAGTAAAAGTATTGGTATTTCCCTAAGACATTCATAAAATCATTTTTATTGAACATCAATTGATTTGTCAGAGTTTATTATTAATTGCAAATCATTTTTATAATTGCTGTTTATTGAGTTCATACTCCTGAACAGCAATTGTGTAGAATGTTTCATGTATTATCTCATTCAATCATCTTAATAACTTTTAGTATGGTTGTGTTTTCAAGTGAGTAATAGTTTCATACTGGCTAAGTAGAGCACAAGTAGCAGTCATTTGAAGGGATTCATTGAGAAAATGTGTAAAACTACAGTAACAGAGGGTAAATGATTCAAATCTGCAGATATAAAATTTTCTTTTCGTCTCTGTAGGATTCTGCTCTTTGAATAGTGATAGAATATGGTCTAATGTTTAAGCAGAGAATCTGAGAGTTGTGAGATAGTATTGTGAACTTTAAATCTTTACTAACTCTCTAAATCATTGTATTTCTCTAAAAATCCCCAGCTGGAAATGTTGAATGAATGTGCTTAGCTATTACTGAGGGGCATTTTTTATACTCACAGGCTTAGACCATCGGTGAATACTGCTTGGGGTTTTTGGTTAGTTAATTGTGTTTGTTCCTGGTTCTGCAGTATAAGAAATTGGACTTTGCTTATATAAAGAGATGTCTATAAAGGCACAGGCAAGTAAAGTTGGTATTTCTTCCTAGGGGAAATCTGGAGTGTAGAGGTATAAGCAAATATTAAGGTTCAAAGCAGGCAATATAATGAGCACATTCAAGAAATTAGTAAGTATGTAACACTTCATGTTTGCAATCTGTTTTACAGCCATATTCATTCATTTACATAAGTTCCCTGGAAGGTAACAATGTTATTACATCTGTTTTATAAGCAAGACAAGCAAAATATAGGCAAATTAATTGGCAAAAGATAGAGAAATTAGGACATTGATTCCAAGGCTTGGGCCTATAATCTGTACAACGTTATTCCATTAGGGAAATAAATAAAATGCTTCTGTTTTGTTGTAGACTTGGGCATCATGCCTATTTGGGTAATTGCTTATGTATTTATATAATTTTATATATTATTTTTTCAATTATATGGTTCAAAAGCCTCCCAATACAGCTTCTAATGAATGAAAATCTGAGCTTATTATTCATGAATAAGGTCCCTAGTTATAAATTTTACATAAAATGTTCATGGCCAACAGATTGGTGAATATGTCTGGGGGATGCTCAGTGTTGACCTTGATAGAATACACACTGAGACCAACCAAGGGATGGATGACCTCGGAGAGCTGACCTTGCTAACTGCATACTGCCTGTACACCACTCTCTTCTCTCACTGTTTCTCTTTGTACTTTCCTTACACCCCCCAGAGAATAGCAAATTTCTACTAAGGAGTAATAAATTTTCTCATAACCTCAAAAAGGTAAAACTAGAAGAACTTCCTAACAGACGAGATTAGAAAAATCACTCAGACTCTTGTGTTCGAAAACAGGAGACATGATAAATTATTGCATTCAATTAACTTTTCTTTCACTTACTAAGCACACAGAAATTGCTTTAACACCCTGAGGTGTTAAAAGTAACGAAGAGTCACTTTTTAGAATAAATATACCATAAGGTACCCTGTTTAAATGAATGCTATTCTTCAATATAGCCACTCTTTTACACTAATTCAACAATGCTGTTATTGCAAAAAATATTTTTGGACCTTGTCCTTTTGAATTGCCTTTGGAAGCTATAAAACTGTAAAAGAAAACAGAGTCGTATTTACCTAAAGTCACACCATGTTTTTTTAATCAACTCCTCTCCAACCAAGAAATTTATTACCCAGATAGATTACTGACCTTTTCACCAGCCTTTGTTCTGCACTAATTTTTCTTTTCTTTTCTGATTTCAAAATCAGTTCTATACTTAAAAAAAAAAAATAACAATTTGCCATCAATAAGGGTATTTATTAATTTTTTAAAACTTAAAATCTTAAACTTAGGAAGTTACAAAAATAGTAGAATTTCCATTATTCTTCACCCAGCTTTCTCTAATGTTAACATCTACTTGAAGTATAGAGCAGTTCTCAAAATTAGGAAATTGTTATTGATAAATACTATTTGATAAATACTAGATAATACTATTTGCTAATCTGCAGACATTATTGAAGTCTCTCCAGTTCCCCAGTAATATACTTTTGTGTTTCAGGACGCAATCCGGGATCCCACACGGCATTTAGTTGTCATGTCTCTTTAAGACTTTAACTGTAATCTGTGACAGTTCCCAATAAGAACATTTAAAAGAAAGTACTCCCTTGGAAAAGAAGGCCATAGACTCCGAATGTAATTCCAAAAATATCTGTCTCTGTCACTGTCTTGTGAATATTTGCTATATTGTGGCCTAAAATTTGTGCTGACTGCTGAAATAAAAAGAAAAGTAGGATATGCTTGGACACAAAGGAGCTCACAGTGCATGAAAGCAAAAGACCTGTCTGTTAGGGTGCCAGGTGTATATCAAGCTCTGGATTTTTTTTATGATGCTCAGAGCCTCTTATATCTCTGCCTTCCTTTCCATTTCCTTTGCCGTACCCTCAGTTTAGACTCTCTCTACCTCACGCCTTATCTGTCACAATAATTTTCTACCTAGTCTAACTATAATTCCCTTCCCCCTTCCAGTTCACCTAAAATATCTCTTATATGTATCATCTCTCTATTCAGTAACTTTGTAGCTCTCCCTAAATTTAATTTCTTAATAACTTCTCTGTTTCTTAACTGGACAGCTCTAATGTTTGTTAATCATTGAACCTACTCTAATAGCTCCCTAATTGGTTGCCCTATATCTGCTCTTGTACCTTCGTATTATACAGAATGATCTTTTCAAAATGCAACTCTGACCACATCATACTTCTGTTTAACCCTTTGAGTGATGTCCCATTGTTCGTAGGATACCATCCAAGATATCTTTAGCAAGACCTATTAGCCCTTGTATGATCTGACCATAATATTATTGCCTCATAGGGTTTTAGGAAGGATTAGATGAGTTAGAACTCATAAAGCACTTGAAATGTCGTAAGCAGTTAATAAAAGTACAAAATCATTTCATTAAGAATGGTGAATTTTATAAAATACTTTTCATCATGTAAAGACATGCTAATATAATTTTTCTATTGATGTTCTAATATGGTAAATTATATTAATAGATTTCTTAACATTGGACTATCCTTATATTCCTAGTGTGAACTCTATTTCGTCATAGTGATTATTTTTGCAGGCATAATGACTGAGACTTATTTGTACTATTAATTTTTTATGTTAGTTTCTCATTCTCTAGTCTTTCTATGAGATATCTTATTTCCCTTATATAGCGCTTTCTGCTACTATAATTAGTTTTTGTCCAATTATTTGTTTGATGTCTTTTTCCTGTTAGACTATAAATACTTTGAATGCAAGAACCAAGTTTGTTTTATTCACCAGTGTATCCCTTACACTCAGGTCTTCTGAGGTGGTTCAGTGGTAAAGAATCCACCTGCCAGTGCAGGAGATATGGGTTTGATCCCTGAGTCAGAAAGATCTTCTGGAGTAGGAAATGGTAACCCACTTTTGTATTCTTGCCAGGAAAATCCCATGGACAGAGGAGCCTGGCAGGCTACAGTCCATGGGGCTGCAAAGTGTCAGATTTGACTGAGCACGCACAAACATTCCTTACACTCAATACAATTCTGCGAGCACAGTAGATGCTCAACAAATATGTATTTATTGAATAAATGAATTAATTAGTAATTATACAAGCGAACAGATACATTTTTTGCAGTGATGCAAGCGACTTTAGCTTCTTCCACCACTACTACTACAATAAGGGACTATGTAAATACTATACAAGTGTTTTGTGTGAAAGTCGTTCAGTTGTGTCTGAGTCTTTGTGACCCCACGGACTATTACAGTCCATGGAATTCTCCAGGCCAGAATACTGGAGTGGGTAGCCATTCCCTTCTCCTTCTCCAGGGGATGTTCCCAACCCAGAGACTGAGCCCTAGTCTCCCACATCATAGGTGGATTCTTTACCAGCGAGCCACCAGGGATGCCCGTAAGTGCTTTAAAGTTAAGCAAGTCCGAGAAAGGAGAATTTAAATGAATGGTGTCTATTTTCCCTGTTTCCTCTGCTCTCACAAATATTTGTGATTTAATGAAGAGGTAGAATAATCTTACAGGAGAAATTATTGAATAATTCCTTACCTATAACACTTCCAATCAGGCTGAAATTGTTATTTAAATAAAAGACACTGTATTTACAAAGATAAACGGGACAGAGGGCTGAAAAATTCAGCCCTTTGTCCCTTGTTCTCAAGATTCTGACCATTTAGAACTTCTTAACTTTGGCCACCTCATGCGAAGAGTTGACTCATTGGAAAAGACTCTGATGCTGGGAGGGACTGGGGGCAGGAGGAGAAGGGGACGACAGAGGATGAGATGGCTGGATGGCATCACTGACTTGATGGACGTGAGTCTGGGTGAACTCCGGGAGTTGGTGATGGACAGGGAGGCCTGGCGTGCTGGGATTCATTGGGTCGCAAAGAGTCGGACACGACTGAGTGACTGATCTGATCTGATCTGATCTGAACTTTCTGTTTTTCCTAACACTTACTTTTAAAGAGAAAGTTTAAGTGTTAGGGATGACCCACCACTGGCAAAGTTCATACTGAAGAGGAGAATGTGATTGGGCTTAATCTGTTTTCAGATTGGTAAGTGGGCACTCACCAACCACCTATGGATTGTGGATCCTGAGTCAAGTTAGTATCTTTCATCCATCTGACTGAGGACAGAATCATATGGTATAAACCTTGGCTGCTACCACTCAGCAGGGTGAAATAACATCTCTTAGAAGGATATTGGTAGGCAGTTGCCATCTGTGTGTCTACTACAACTTCCTACTACCTTGAATCATTGGAAAAGTTTCATAAATGGTCTGACTTTCAGTTTCTTTACTTTAAAAATAAGGCTAATAAGGCATGGTTACAAAGTTAGTGTAATGATTAGAGATAATATATGTAAATGCCTCGAACACAGCAGTACTCAGTTGTTATAGCTAGTGTTATTCATATGAGATAACATTAAAAAGTGTTCTAATTTGGAACACACAGAAGAAAGCTATAACTTCCATGGATTCTTGTTCAGTTGCTCATATCTGACTCTTTGCAACCCCATCGACTGCAGCACATCGGGCTTCCCTGTCCTTCATTATTACCTAGAGTTTGTTCTAATCCATGTTCATTGAGTCAGTGATGTTATCTAACGATCTCATCCTCTGCCACTCTCTTCTTTTGCCTTCAATCTTTCCCAGCATCAGTCCTTCCAGTGAATATTCAGGGTTGATTTCCTTTAGGATAAGCTGGTTCGATCTCCTTGCAGTCCAAGGGACTCTCAAGGGTTTTCTTCAGCATTACAATTTGAAGAGGTTAGGTAATTTTTTTACTCCGGACTACATAGTTTATATGTAGAAGAATTTAGTTGCAAAGTTTGTGCTTTTGACTACTATGTTGTCTTTCATATGAAGATACTTTTTAAAATATATGTATGTATATACCTAATTTGAGAGGCCAACATCTTGCTTAATAAGGAAACAGCAAAAGCATTTCCATAAAATTATTAAGACAATACCTCTATTCCCACTATCACTTAATATTGATGTAGAGATACTGGCCAAAGTAGTCTTATAAGAAAACAATTAGAGGTAAACAAAAAGTTGGAAAGAGGAGTGTTAATCATACTTTGAAGCTTATATATTGAAGAATTGGATATCTGGAAAAGTGAAGTGACTCAACTGAAAACCTGATAAAAATAAGAATGCATAATGACATGCTGAGAAAGAAGAGTATAGAGGTGAATTAGTCCATCTTTTTAATAAAAATATTGAACTATAATTTATGCTGATATAGCTGAGTGGAAAAGCCTGGGAAATTCAAAAAATCAATGTGGGATAAATAGACATACGTGGAAATGTCACAGATGATAAAATTGGCATTATGCTTCATAAAGGACAAGATGGAGGCTTTAATAAATGTTAACTTTCTGTAAAGAAATAAAGTTAACTTTTACCTTAAACCTTATTACAAAATAATTCATAATGGAACATAATTTAAATGTAAAGAATAAAATGAGAAAAATCTTTTCAAGATAAAATACAAAATCCAGTAGCCATGAAAGAGATGATACATTTATATACTTAACAAAATTTTTCATTGAAAATAATCCATCATAGCCAAAAGGCCAAGACAGAAAACAGCAAAATTCTGTAAAGCAATTATCCTTCAATTAAAAAATAATCCATTATATGCAAAATCAAATAACACATGAAAATCTAGAGAAATATCTTATGTATATATGTCACAGACCAAGGCTATTTTATTTATTGTATAAAGAGCATCTACAAATAAGTAAGAATACAATAACCAACAATCTGGTAGAAAAAATAGATAAGGGACAAGGACAGACAAAGTAGTAAATACTAATGATTTTTAAACTTAAAAAAAGATGTCCAATTTCACTTATATATTAAGTGAAATAACATCAGATTGTTGAAGATAAAGAAGTTTAATCAAAAGTGTATCGTCAAGGGTTTGAGGAAACAATTGGTCTCATACTTCTGGTGGAATGATAAATTGAAACAACTTCTGTAATGGTCAGTCTATTAAAAAAGAAAAACCCTTGAATTTGTGTATACTTTGATTAAGTAATGCCACTCTTATGAATTTTCCTACATTTGTACTTTCATTTGAGCAAAATGGCGACATAAGCATAGTTACTGCATTATCATTTGTAATACCAGAGGTTTGGAAACAACTTAAACATCTATCAGTAGGGGGCTGATAAATATATTATGATATACCATGGAATATACTATGCAACTTTTTAAAAGAATGGGGAAGTTCTACAGTGCTAATGGAACAATCATATTGTTAAGTAATAAAGCAAAGTTAGAACAGTAAATATATTATGCTACCATTTGTATAAATTACACACATGCAAAGCTTAGCTTATTTTTATAGGATTGTTTTTAGGGAGAGAACTGATGCTTGGGAAACAGGGAAAAGAAAGAGATTCTCTTTTCACTGCAAATCCCTTTGTATTTTATATCATGTGCAGGCTTTGCCTGTTGGAAAAAAATAAAATTAGCCATGTAAATATTGTGAACTTATTTTAAAAGTGAGATGATGTCAATTCATGGTTGCATTTCAGACTGTTATTTGAAAAGATCTACAAGCACAGGAATTGCGTGGAATTTCATTTGTTTCTCTTAGAAGGATAAAAGCTTGGTTAGACTTGGTCTGATTGGACTGTTTCTGTAGGAGCTAATATTCCAACATGATGTATTAGGTCCCTGGACTCTTGATTAGTGATCTATAGGTCAAGACCTATGATATGCTATTTAAATCATCTGGCAAATAGATGTTTGAGGGAAAGAACTCTCCCCATTTTTTAAAAAAGAAACTTAAGTTTGTTTGTGTGGTAAGCACATAGAAAGATTGGAACCATCATTTTGGAAACGTCCTTAAATGAAAGGAGGATATGTAAACTCATAATTCCATCCAACAGGGCAAGTCCAACTTTATTTTTCCGTTCCTTCCATGGAGCTGCTGGGTAACCCTGAGTAAGCAGTTTCATGCACTTTGACCTTAAGCAGTTTCATGCACTTTGACCTCAAGACTGTATATTCCTAATGGAGGAGCAGTTATGTTGGTACGTTTCTTATTCAGAGGGTGGCAGATTAATGAGACTTTGGGTAGTTTCAAGATTCTAGCCAAACGAAAAGGACTTTTGTATACAAGATGGTGTGATTTTTCACTTAGTTATTTTATTACATCTCTACTCTTTGAAACCCTATAAGAGTTTTTCCTAATTTAAAACACTGAACTAGCTCCTTAATGTCACTGAATTTGCAAATCATTTTGGTTCATTTTGAATAATGAATAGGTCTCATAAATTGTTAATAAAAAGAAGACAGATATTCTTATTCTCATAATAATATAAAGATGCAGTTGAAAGATTATATAACTTTCTCAAGTTCTCATGAGAAACCAGATGACAAAAGCTTAAGTTTTCTCACATAATGTCATTTTGGATGAGAAATATATCCTTGTTTAAAATATTATATCAGTGAGTCACAAGCTTTGTGGAGCTCTCCTGCCAGCAGTAACATTACTAAGCCCTATACTGGGCAAGCAAGCAAGTGGTCTGAAAATTGGATAGAGCTCTAGCATCCATTTACATAGCATTCAAAACAAAATTAATTTCGAGTCAGGCAAGTGGAACTGTAGAATTTCAGGGGGTGGGAAATGATTTGTGTTCACTTCTTTTTTTATCCTCTCGTTTTCTTTAGCTGATGTTCTTCTCAGATGCCAGAGAGACCAGTCATGGTTGCCAGATGACTGGGCCCTGCTGGCTCATTGAGGGACTGTGGCAGTGCTTGTTTCCATGAGAGCTGGAAGAAAAGATGCAATGGAAAAAGCACACGCAGTCATTTATAAGTAGCTGGCTACGTAATTCTCAGTGCCCTGTGCACCTCAAAATGTGAACTTAATCTGGGAATTCTTACATCTGGGGCATCTTTAATACAAATTCAAGTGCCTGAAAGCTGATACATGAGCAGTGGCAGAGCGCTTTGGTTAACGTGTACACATCCAGGCTTGTAGGCATAATCGGTGCCACTTGACTTGGGTCGATTTGATTGCCAGGAGTCTATGAGTGAGAAAGACAAAGTGCCTCCTTTCTGGAGATACTGTAATCATTTAGATACTTAAGAGATGTATTTTGTAAAGGTAAATCCCTTTTGGGTGATCAGAGTGTTGATCTTAACTATCATGTAATCTGCTATGAAATTTGATGGTAGGCTCTGTTCCGAGAATAGGAGTTCAATCAAAGCCCATTCTCATGGTGTTTTTTAGAAGTATATTAAATATGATAAGGTACCAAGGCCCCACAGGAATCACATAAAAGCAGAGTTTATAAAGAAGTTACTGAAATGATACCTTTGAAGTTGGTGTTTTCTCATGGCTTCTCTGTTGCTAGATCTGACATGAATTACTTGGCTACAATAATTGTAATGAAATGGAGATTGAATTGTAAACATCTATTTCTTATAGCCATGCAATTTCTTTGGGCTAATGATGTTTTTTCATGACAGAGTGACTGAGCACATACTTCCCATAGTAGCAAAAAAGAATCAGTTTCCTTTTTTGAATATTCATACTTCACTTTTTTTTTTAATTTTATTTTATTTTTAAACTTTACATAATTGTATTAGTTTTGCCAAATATCAAAATGAATCCACCACAGGTATACATGTGTTCCCCATCCTGAACCCTCCTCCCTCCTCCCTCCCCATACCATCCCTCTGGGTCGTCCCAGTGCTCTAGCCCCAAGCATCCAGTATCGTGCATCGAACCTGGACTGGCATCTCGTTTCATACATGATATTTTACATGTTTCAATGCCATTCTCCCAAATCTTCCCACCCTCTCCCTCTCCCACAGAGTTAGTTCATATGGCCTAATTTTCTGATCACTTTTACTTTCTTGGTTCTGCTGTGCATATTATTTTTCCTGGTGAGCCATTTAGTTCTTGTATATGCCAAAAAACATCTCACATTCAAGATGCACAGTTACTTTTCTTCTTAATGGATTATTCTGTTTTCAAGTTTTCTAATTCTAAATCACTGTCAGCAAAGATGAGAAGCAGCAGTCCAAAGTATTCTACTCCTTTGAACAACTAGATAAAACTGTATCAACCTGTCCACCTCCAGATGGGTTTTGCACTATCGTACATCTGATCAGTGTGAGATTGCTGCTGGACCGGACCAGAGGCTGTGCATCGACCCTCTCAACAGCAGAGGAATTTTTAACTTCCCTTATGCCTAATCTGAAGCATTTGTCTATACGCAGAAGTGACCAGCTTGTTTTCCAATCAAAATGGCTTTTTTCTGCAATTCAACCTTTTTTGGAAATTAGGTACACTTTCCAACATATATGTTTTGAGGCCCTTGGGTATTTGAACCATTTCCTAGCCCATTTTCCCAGACATAAAAGATACCATGTGTGAAATATGTGGAATGAGATTGTCAAGGTGTTTGGGTGGATTCTTTCTGCAGAAAATGTATTTGCTTATTGCAGTTTCTCTATAAAGACTTTGTGTCAGGGAAAATCTATAAGCACCTCTTCAGAACTGAAGCCATTTATGTCTCCCAGTATAAATAGAACTTAGAATATAAGCCAATTAGCCGCTGCAAATACCACCTCCTTTATGTAGCCTTCTTCATTCATTGCCTTTGTTGAAAAGAAAGCAGTCATCCCTTCTCCACTTTTACCAAGCACTTTCCATTTACAAAACAGTGCTTATCTCATATCTCAGTCTGCCTCTAATTAGGTTTTTATACATTTCTCTCCCCGTCCACCATTAAAGCAGGGTAGGGATTTTGTCTTCCTCATTTTTTATTTCTCCAACTGTTATATCCGGACCATTGATTGTAGCAATAGATCAGGCACCTGCCCCAACCTGCCTGATTTCTTCCTCTAAAAAGGTCTGTTTACTCCTTTGTCTCTGCTAGGATTATGTTCTCTTAAAGCACTACTCACACACTATTCCAATGACTTGCTTGCATAGGGGTTTCTCCTGTTAGATTTTGTACTCCCTGGTGACATGACTATGCCCTCCATCTGTATTTCCTCAGAGTCTATCATAGTGTTGGGACATACAGAGTACTCATTAAATTTCTACTGAATGACTGTTGGACTTAGTGAACAGTGGCCTTAAGTTATATGAATGGGAAAGATAGGGGCCCATTTTCCAAAGTTAGCTATACTGTGTAATAATAATAAAGCATAAATAACAGTTGCACATTGCAATACATATTCATGCTTTGGTACTTTTTGTCCCTGGAGAACTGTGAGTACTCAAGAAGTATTCTACTGTATGTTCATATCATCAAGACATGAGGCATATTTTGCTTTTAATTCTCACCTTAAAACCCAGAGATCTGTCATCTCTTAGAAGGTTAAGTAGAGTTGATTCCTGTCTTTTTGTCTGATCTGTAATCAGATTTAGACTTAAATTTTTGAGTTTTTATTTTATCAATTGATAGAATTGGCTTTCCTGGTGGCTCAGATGGTAAAGAGTCCGCCTGCAATGCAGGAGACCTGGGTTTGATCCCTGGATTGGGAAGATCCCCTGGAGGAGGGCCTGGCAACCCACTCCAGTATTCTTGACTGGAGAATCCCCATGGACAAAGGAGCCTGGTGGGCTACACTCTATAGGGTGGCAAAGAGTCTGACATGACTGAGTGACTAAGCACAGCACATTGATAGAATTGCCTGTTAAAGAAATGGTCTGTCTCTTCCAGGAATGTGCACACCCTGGGTGTGGAAACTGTGCCTCTTACTCCCAGGCTGCTAGCAGAGAGCCTGAAAAGTATGGTAGATGATCAATCAATATTGAATTGAATGTGAAAATAAATATGACCCAAATGAAATTAAAAGACGCTTGCTCCTTGGAAGAAAAGCTATGGCCAACCTAGACAGCATATTGAAAAGCAGAGACATTATTTGCCGACAAAGGTCCATCTAATCAAAGCTATGATTCTTCCAGTTTTCATGTATGGATGTGAGAGTTGGACCATAAAGAAAGCTGAGTGCCAAAGAATTGATGCTTTTGAACTGTGGTGTTGGAGAAGACTCTTGAGAGTCCCTTGAACTGCAAGGAGGTCCAACCAGTCAATCCTAAAGGAAGTCAGTTCTGAATATTCATTGGAAGAACTGATGCTGAAGCTGAAGCTTCAATACTTGGCCACCTGATGTGAAGAACTGATTGGAAAAGACCCTGATGCTGGGCAATATTGAAGGCAGGAGGAGAAAGGGATGACAGAGGATGAGATTGCTGGATGGCATCACTAACTCAATGGACATGAGTTTGGTCAAGCTTCAGGAGTTTGTGATGGACAGCGAAGCCTGGCGTGCTGCAGTCCATGTGGTTGCAAAGAGTTGTACACAACTGAAGCGATTGAACTAAACTGAACTGAATTAGAAACACCTATATGAATTATTTATCTTAATTTTCTTTTTCTTTTAACTTAAAAAAATTAACTAATTTATCCGCATTGGGTCTTAGCTGTGGCACGTGTGCTGTTTCTTTGCAGTGTGCGGACTCTCTAGTTGTGGTGCTGGGCTCCAGAGTGCACAGGCTTCAGCAGTTGTGGCATACTGGCTTAGTTGCTCCGTGGGATGTGGTATCTTAGTTCCCTGACCAGGGATCAAGCTTTCATTCCCTGCATTGCAAGGTGGATTCTTAACCACCGGCTCGCCAGAGAAATCTCTCTTTATCTTAATTTTCAAGTGAGAGCTCTTTTGCCTGCTTGGAAATGATCACTGGACAAAATGACTTTTGTCATTTCCAGATAAAAGTTGCAAAGATGGTGTCTTACTGCTAGAATATGGGTTGTCTGGTATTGGTTATTCCTAGGTTCTTTTTTTAGAAAATTGTGCTTCATTCCTTTAGAAGCTTAATCCTATTTGTTTCCCTATTTCTGTCTTAGATTATCATCCAGAGAAACAGGTTTTCAGAAAAGGTAATGTGGAGAACAATCAAATTAGGTCACAAGAATAAAGTTTCCTAGCAGTCACATTTTCTGTAACTTTCAGATCAAATGTGACAGAGGATCCTTTTCTGCCTATTCTCACATGAAAGTAATTGATATTACCCAGCTCTTAATAAGTTATCCCTTTCCTCTTAAAGTGACATGAATTAAATTTAAATTCTCAACCTAATTTTGA
The DNA here is from genome assembly GCF_003369695.1 of Bos indicus x Bos taurus. Taxonomy (NCBI): domain Eukaryota; kingdom Metazoa; phylum Chordata; class Mammalia; order Artiodactyla; family Bovidae; genus Bos; species Bos indicus x Bos taurus. The sequence goes on from NC_040085.1 coordinate 73,735,318, forward strand.
TAAGCCTCTAAAAGTTAACGTGTCATTGAAAATTAATTTCTCTTTACTCCCAAAGATAGCTTCCTACAGATGGAAAGATATCTAGCATTTTCTACTTCTTGTGAGATATTATGCAAATTAAGCAACTTGCAATATTATTTACTACTTTATATCTTTCTTTTATCATCAAGGGCATTGGTCTGGCCTCGGCAGGAATGATCTGTGAATGAGAAAGCCACACATAATTTAGCTGCAGAAGACCTTAGAGCCCATCCATTGTGCTTCATTTTATAGATGAAGAAATAAAGGCTCGAAAGTATTCAAAAATAAACTCAAAATGGATTAAAGATCTAAATGTAAGACCAGAAACTATAAAACTCCTAGAGGAGAACATAGGCAAAACACTCTCTGACATACATCACAGCAGGATCCTCTATGACCCACCTCCCAGAATATTGGAAATAAAAGCAAAAATAAACAAATGGGACCTAATTAACCTTAAAAGCTTCTGCACATCAAAGGAAACTATTAGCAAGGTGAAAAGACAGCCTTCAGAATGGGAGAAAATAATAGCAAATGAAGCAACTGACAAACAACTAATCTCAAAAATATACGAGCAACTCCTACAGTTCAACTCCAGAAAAATAAACGACCCAATCAAAAAATGGGCCAAAGAACTAAATAGACATTTCTCCAAAGAAGACATACAGATGGCTAACAAACACATGAAAAGATGCTCAACATCACTCATTATCAGAGAAATGCAAATCAAAACCACTATGAGGTACCATTTCACACCAGTCAGAATGGCTGCGATCCAAAAGTCTACAAATAATAAATGCTGGAGAGGGTGTGGAGAAAAGGGAACCCTTTTACACTGTTGGTGGGAATGCAAACTAGTACAGCCACTATGGAGAACAGTGTGGAGATTCCTTAAAAAACTGGAAATAGAACTGCCTTATGATCCAGCAATCCCACTGCTGGGCATACACACTGAGGAAACCAGAAGGGAAAGAGACACGTGTACCCCAATGTTCATCACAGCAATGTTTATAATAGCCAGGACATGGAAGCAACCTAGATGTCCATCAGCAGATGAATGGATAAGAAAGCTATGGTACATATACACAATGGAGTATTACTCAGCCATTAAAAAGAATACATTTGAATCAGTTCTAATGAGGGGATGAAACTGGAGCCTATTATACAGAGTGAAGTAAGCCAGAAGGAAAAACATCAATACAGTATACTAACACATATATATGGAATTTAGAAAGATGGTAACAATAACCCGGTGTACGAGACAGCAAAAGAGACACTGATGTATAGAACAGTCTTATGGCCTCTGTGGGAGAGGGAGAGGGTGGGAAGATTTGGGAGAATGACATTGAAACATGTAAAATATCATGTAAGAAACGAGTTGCCAGTCCAGGTTCGATGCACGATAGTGGATGCTTGGGGCTAGTGCACTGGGACGACCCAGAGGGACGGTATGGGGAGGGAGGAGGGAGGAGGGTTCAGGATGGAGAACACATGTATACCTGTGGCGGATTCATTTTGATATTTGGCAAAACTAATACAATTATGTAAAGTTTAAAAATAAAATTAAAAAAAAAAAAAAAAGAAAGAAAGACTCTGGGATGTTAACTGACTTCTTAGGATTACACAGTTAGACTCTGGTAGAGCCTTACTGGATCCTGAGTCCTTTGGCAGCTAGTCCAAGACTCTTTCTACTGTGCTTTATGGGTTTTCTTTATCTAGTAAGGCACGATGCTCACTTCCAGGTCCTTATTGCTAAAACTGACCATCAGAGTTGTATGAATTGAATTTTGGGTGGCTAAAATGTAACACACACAGCCAAGATGTAAGGATTTAAGTTCACTGTATTATTCTTTCACTGGAGAGCTAGATGTAGATACCACATGGCAGTGATCCCCAACCATTTTGGTACCAGGGATCATTTCTATGGAAGACAATTTTTCCACAGACTAGAGGTGAAGGGAGTGGTTTCAGGATGATTCAAGCATATTACACTTATTGTGTACTTTTTAATATTATTATTACATCAGCTCCATCTCAGATCTTCAGGCATTTGGTCCTGGGGGTTGGGGACCCCTGCCCTAGGGGAACAACAACAGTGAGGTGCCTCTTAGTTAATGAGGTAATGAATGTAAGGTTTATCCTTAGAGGTTAAACTACAAATCAAGAAGTACTGGAGCCCAGTGGGTATTTATACAACAGTTTTAAAGAGTATGATGCCAAGGCAAAAATAGATGACTACAAAACTAAATAGCATGTATTAACATCCCAGAGAAAGAGTGTATCAGTCAGAAAATATGTTGGCCAGCTGTTGAAGCATGGATGATCACAAGGTCAAGTTTCCTGTGCGTTAACCATCATGTATTTCTGTGGTTCCTAGACTGCCGTACACTTCAGTGTTAGCTAGAGGGCTTGTTAAAATACAGATTGTGGGACCCTACCCTCCAAATTCCTCTGGCCCAAGAATTTGCATTTCTAATAAGTACCTAGATGATAGTGATGCTGGCTGGGGGAGCTACATTTTGAGAATCAGGCGTTTATAGGTGTATTCGTTTTCTATATTTGTATAACACATTACTAAACTGTGGCACACTTAGCAGCTTAAAACAACCTGTTAGCTCATGGTCCTATAGGTCAGAAACAGGGAACGGCATGCCTGAGTTCTCTGTATTCAGCCCGAAATCAAGGTGTTGGATGGCAACATTCTCATCTGGAGCTCAGGGTCCTTTTCCAAGCTCATTCCTGTTATTGGTAAGAATCATTCCCTTGAAGTGATAGGACTGAAGTCTTTTTTTTTGCTGTCAGCTCTAATCGAAGTTGGGGCCTGCTCTCAGCTCCTGATGGTCACTCTCAGGTCCATAGAGGATCCCTACAAGGGAGAAAGTATGCTAGACCGATGGACTCAAATGTTCCTGGTCTATGTAGTAACTGATTTCACTCAAATGATTAGTAAATCAGTATCCTGATTATATCTGTTAGCTCCTGTGATCTTATTTGATGTGAATCTCATCTTAGTAAAAGGTCCCATTCTTACTGCATTTAATAGACGGGGGTTTGAGACTGCGTAGCCTCAGTTCAGATCCTGGATAAAAATAAACTCAACAAAATGGAAACTGATGTTGGGGAGCAGACAGGGCAGCCAGCCTACTTTCCTAGCGATCACCCTTCTCTATTGCTTTACATTTGTACTTGTTCTTCAAACGTTTTATTATGTAGCATATCCTAGACTAAGCCATGCTTAAAATTAAAATGGAAAAGTTCTCAGAAATTCGGACAAAACGTCCACTGATTTTTCTTTAGCCAGTCTCCCCAACATCTCTTTGTTGGAGTTGATTCTTTAGCTGAAGCCTTGCTGAGCAGTATAAAGTTTCCGAACTGAAGTAGGACGCTGAAGATAAAATGAGAAAAGGTGAAACAGTGACAGCTTCTCTTCGCTTACCTGGGAGATTCCTGAAAACACCAAGATGGAGAAGTACACGGCAGCTGCATATGATTGAGAGTTAATACATAAAGCTTTGTGATCTACTGGTTTTTAATACCATCTATGTTCCTAATTGTGCATGTGTGTCTTTTATTTCTGTTTTCCTAATTGTTTTTCTTCATCACTTAGGAAAAAGGGTATCAGTGGCCTAGAGGTCCTTTAATACGCATTTGTTGTTTTTGTTGAGTCACTAAGTTATGTTCATCTCTTTGCGACCCCATGGACTGCAGCAGGCCAAGCTTGCCTGTTCTTCACTAACTCCTGGAGCTCGCTCAAACTCATGTCCATTGGGTCGGTGATGCCATTCAACCATCTCATCCTCTATTGCCCTCTTCTCCTCTTGCCTTCAATCTTTCCCAGCATCAGGGTCTTTTTCACTGTGTCGGCTGTTCACATCAGGTGGCCAAAGTACTATAGCTTCAGCATCAGTCCTTCCAATGAATATTCAGGACTAATTTCCTTTAGGATTGACTGATTTGATATCCTTGAGTCCCAAGGACTCTCGAGAGTCTTCTCCAGCACCGCATTACAAAAGCACCAATTCTTTGGCACTCACTTAGCTTATTTTTTAATATAACTGAAATATTCAAATATAAAATTTTTATATTCCTTTAGTAAAGTTGATAATAGGACTATTCTTAGTTCATTCCTTTGTTAGATCAGGATAGGTTTGCATTGCAAGAGAATAAAGCTCAGTTCTATTTGCTTTCTTTCCTAAAGTCGGTGACAATCATGTCAGAACACTGGCAATAGTAAACCTTTGTAGACTAGGCTAGAATGAACTATATAATCCCAACAAGCTGAAATGTTACTCAGGTTTTTAAAAGTCAACTATATAACTCAGGGCAGAAAATATTTAATTTTATAGAAATTAGTATGAAAAAGACCTAAAATTTTAATTCCCTATCAACTCAAACTCTACCGTCATTCTCGTACACTTGTGACAGGGAATTTTACATGAACAATATTTCCATAAGCATGTGTCTGGCCCAAAGATGGAAATATTATTCTATCTCTGCTACGACCAGGCCACCTGTTTTTTGACTGTTCAGAAATTTTTTGATAAATGAGTTTACTTAGGAGGGAATCATTCAGGTTAGACATTGGAAGTCGTCACATAAAATAATACATTTTTAACAAACTGGGCTTGTTGTTCAGTCTCTGTCATGTCTGACTCATTGTGACCCCATGAACTGCAGTACACCAGGCTTCCCTGTCCTTCACTATCTTCTGGAGTTTGCTCAAATTCATATCCATTGAGTCAGTGATGCCACCCAGCCATCCTCTGTCTCCCCTTTCTCCTCTTGCTCTCAATCATTCCCAGCATCAGGGTTTTTCCCAGTGAGCTGGCTCTTCGCATTAGGTGGCCGAAGTATTGGAGCTTCAACATCAGTCCTTCCAATATCTATTCAGGATTGACTTCCTTTAGGACTGACTGGTTTGATCTCCTTGCTGTCCAAGAGACTCCCAAGAGTCTTCTCAAACACAATTCAAAAGCATCAATTCTGTGGTGCTCAGTTACATAATGTAAAAAGAGAATTTGAGGGGTGGGAATGTTTCAGTTAAGAGTCTTTGATTGCATAAACTAGGTAACTTTAACAATAATATACCTCATTGGAAGAGGGTCAAGGAATTTATAGACTCAGAGAAAATAGAAGAATCAGGTTACCAAAAAATGGGGTCTCAGCAGAGGTCTCAGTTACCCTGGTGGTCATGTTCCTCAGGGCTTCATTGCCAGAGGCATCAGTCCTCAGCAACCTTCAGCACTTTTGTGAAGATTCAAAACTAGGGATTCTAACTTGGGTCATGTACTCACTCTTTGGCTAAAGGAAGGCAGGATACCTTGACTCACAGTCCTACCAGGCTACATTCAGTAGGGGAGAGGTGATTTCCCACAAAGAATTGGGATTCTGTTATTGATATAGGGAAGTATGCTCTGCAGTCAAAAAGTAACAATTTTCCACAACAGGTTATGTGATCATGATCTTTGAATATTTGGAAAAGAGATGAGACTTGGTATAGATGTAGGACAAGGGTTAGCATGTCAAGGAGGTCTTATTGGATTTTAACTTGAGGAAGAACATTCCAACAGAGCTGTTAATAGGCTGCATTGTGAGGTTATGGACCTCTTATTTTTTATTAGGATCCTTTTGGTTGCATGCAGCAGAAATTTGTTTTGCATTAGCTTGGTAGAAAGAGAAAATTATTAGAAAAATACTATGACTATCTCATGTGAACAAGGGAAGGACTGACCAGCCAAAAGACTGTGGGAAAGGCAGACATCCCACTGGGTCTCAGAAAAACTAGAACCAAGGACTCAGATGCAGCGGGTCTTATTTCTGTTTCTCCCATCACTTGCTCTCTCTGAGTATTGGCTTCATTTTTTTTTTTTTTCCTCTGCGGACTCTCTCTCATGTGCATCATGTGAAACATGGTTGCTGAGTGCCTGAGTTTCACATTTCACAACACTGCAGAGAAGCTCTCTTTCTCTATCACATTTGAGAAGAATCTTGCGGAAAGGCTCTGGTCCAGCTTCGGCCAGATGTCCAGCTCTGGGCAAACCAACCAGCGCTAAGGGACAGGAGGGCTTCGCAGGTGGTGCTAGTGGTAAAGAACCTGCCTGCCAATGCAGGAGGCATAAGAGACACAGCTTTGATTCCTGGGTTGGGAAGATCCCCTGGAGGAGGATGTGGCAACCCACTTCAGTATTCTTGCCTGGAGAATCCCACAGACAGGAGCCTGGCAGGCTATATAGTCCATAGCATTGCAAAGAGTCAGGCACGACTGAAGCAACTTGGCACACACAGGGTCAGGTTACTCAGTGTGGTCAGCTATCTTCTCTGGACTGAATCAGAGTATGGGAGAAATTTGGCTCTTGGTAGAACCACAGTTGGGACAAAGCAGTTCACCACAGAAGAAAAAGGGGTGCTTGTGTTTGAAAAGAATGTGGTGGGCAGGTAAAACAATAAGAATCCATTGCTCTGTCACTGCATCTGTTTAAACAAAGGTTGGATCAGTCAGAGATATTACAGAAAGGATACTTCTGTTGGTGGAAATTTAAACTGGAGTTATTAGAACCCTAACTTCTAAGAACTTAGAACCCTAAATTCTTTCCAACTTGGAGATACAAACATTCCAACTGCTTTCTAAATAAGGCAGTCCTGTGTTAGTTTTGGGTTGTATCTGAGATTTTCTTTTTCTGTGTATTTCAGTTCCACAGTTATTCTGGTTGAAAACCAGGAAATATTTACCCAGAATTTTTTTTTTTTTTTTTAGTTTGAGAACAGAGAAAATATTGTATGATTTAAAAATGAATAGATTCCTGGTTCAGGAAGATCCGCTGGAGAAGGGATAGGCTACCCATTCTTGGGCTTCCCTTGTGGCTCAGCCGGTAAAGAATCCGCCCGCAATGCGGGAGACCTGGGTTCAGTCCCTGGGTTGGGAATCCCTTGGAGAAGGGAAAGGCTGGCTACCCATGCCAGTGTTCTGGCCTGGAGAATTCCATGGACTGTGTAGTCCATGGGGTTGCAAAGAATCAGACATGACTGAGCAACTTTCACTTGGCTTTCATCCAGTGGAGGAGTCATGTAAAGGTTTAAAAACAATGGACCTTAGGGACTTAAAATCACATAATTATCTTCAGAGGGCGAGAACACTCTTAAATCTGAATTATTTGTTTTAAGATGATTTTGTAAAAACTTTTCATTTTGAAATAATTATAGATTCACAGGAAAATGCAAAGAAATGTCCAGGGAAATCTCCTTCACCCAGCCTCCCCCAGTGTCAGCATTTTGCATGACTCTAGTCAATATCAAAACCAGGAAACGTGAATCAGTAAAATCCACTGAACTTATTTTTCACAGATGTTATATATGCACTCATTTGTGTGTGTGCATACATATAATTTTGCATTTAATCACATGTGTAGCTTTGTTTAACCACCATCAGAATACTGTACCGTTACCATAAAGGTCTCTACAGCCACACCCATGCCATCCCCAAGTCCCTCATCTCTGGCAACCACTAACCTGCTCTCCACATCTGTAATTAGATTATGTCACAAATGTTATATAACTGGAACTTCCACATGTACCATTCTGAGACTGACTTTTTTCGCTCAGTAAGGTTTCATTAAGGTTCATCCACATTGCTGTGTGGATATGTAATTCATTGTTTTTTATTGCTCAGTATTATTCTGTGGTATGGATGTACTGTAGTTTAACTGTTTACCCTTTTAAGGGTATTTGGCTAGTTTCTATTTGGGGGCTATTATGAATAAAGCTGCTTTGAACATTCATGTACAATTTTCCAAATGTAACTTTTATTTTCTCTTAAGATATATGGCTGAGAGTATTTATCTGGGTTGTTTGATAAATCCATTTTTAGTTTTAAAAGGTATTGTCAAACTATTTCCAGAGTGGCTATTCCATTTTGTGTTCCTGCCAGCAGTGTATGAGTCTTCTAGTTATTCATGTCCTCTTAAGCAATTGGTGTTATCACAAATTTTAATTTTAGCCATTTTGATAGGTGTGTAGTTATATTTCATTGTTTGATATTTTTTTTGGCCAAACTGTGTGGCATGAGGGATCCCAGCTCCCTGACTAGGAATTGAATCCATGCCCCATGCATTGGAAGTGCAGAGTTTTAACTACTTAGCTGCCAGGGACGTCCCTCGTTATGTTTTTAATTTATGTTTTTCTAATAGCTAATGATATTGAACATCTTCTCATGTGCTTACTTGCCATTTGTGCATCTTCTTTGCTGGATTGTCTCTGCATATCTTTTTGCTTATTTTCTAATTGAACTGTTTGATTTTTTAATGTTGAATTTTGAGAATCCTTTCCATAGTCTGCATACAAGTCCTTTGTTGGATATGTGGTTTACAGATGTTTTCTATCAGACTGTTAATTGTTTTTTCATCCTCTTAACCTGGTCTTTTGCAGAGCACAAGTTTTAAATTTTGATGAAAATGATTCTGTTTTAAATAATGAAAGAATATATTTTGCATATTTGTGAGTGATCTAAAGAATTTTAAGTTAGTAAATTACCTGCTCCACCTTCTCCTTTTTCTGCTGAGAAGCTGAGACATGGTTAAATTTAAAATGAATAAAATCATATAGTATACATGTTCAAATGTATTGGAATGCCTGTGTGTTTGACTCTATTGTGGACTTCCCTGGTGGTTCAGATGGTAAAGAATCTGCCTGCAATGCAGGAGGCCTGGGATTTGATCCCTGGGTCAGGAAGATTCCCTGAGAAGAAAATGGAAATGCACTCCAGTATTATTGCCTGGAGAATTCCATGGACAGAAGAGACTGGTGGGCTACAGTCCATGAGGTTGCAAGGAGTTGGACACGACTGAGTGCCTAACAATTTTTTACTCTAACACCTATTTTTTTCTTTAGTGATATTTTAATTAATGAAGAAAAAGAAAATTCAAGTCTTTTAAGGAGGTAGTTTCATTTTTAATTTAAGCAAGATACTACAGATTGGAGAGAGGACATGTAATTCTGCTTGTACCACTGATTTTGCAAATAAAGACACTTCACATTACTAGTAGTTTTCTCTCCACGCAGTCCCAAACACACCAGCAGGTGCAGCCACGTTCAATATTGCTTTGGTTATACACATTTGTCTTTTGGCTTTTCCTCTGGACAGTCCATTTGCTCAGTCTAAGATACCGCAGGACATACCAGAACCTCAGGACTGTGCTGGATTTAGGGTTATAATGGGGAACAAGATTCACATAGGTGCTGCCCTCATGGAGTTTACATTTTTGTTCTTATTTCTTGGTATTATAATATTTGTTCTTATTTCTTAATATCATAGACTTGTGTTGCTTGTCAGTGTTTCATTAATTAAATTAAATGTTCTTATTTCCCATCTCTTGTTACAGAATCTTTCCCACTTATCCAGTGTGTCCAAATTTCAGTGAATGATTTTGATGCTTTGGGAGTGGCTGCATTCCATTAAAATGAAAACTAAGCCAAACAAGTAATACTTACAAGCATACACATGAAAATTTGTTATGAGGATAATCCTCATATTTAGTTACTTTTTTGCCAATGGAGGAAATTTTTGGCAGAGCCTTAAGTTATCTTAAGTGTGATTGAAGATTCTAAATATGAGATCTCAAAGGCTCCCATTCACCTTATTCTATAAAATGAAGCCCAGCCATTTAAATGAGCCAGTTCATATACCATTTGAATGAACCAGTTAATATACTTTCTGCATAAGCTATGTTTTAAAAAATCTTGATCTTGTATCATTTATAAAAATTATGATTCCATGTTGATTTTATGTTATAAATAGGACACTTTTCCTGTCTATAAACTGGGTGACCTATTTGTAGTCTGGCTTAAATGTAACTTGCCCAAACATAGAGAAAATTCTAAAATAGCATCTAAAATGTATTAGTTAAAAATCAAAATTGGTTAAGAAACATTCTGAGTTGAAATTTTAGTTTTGCGTTAAATTCTGTGTTATTTGATAGGATATCAAAGTGATAGAATCAATAGAGTTAAGAACAGAGGGAGAAGGAAACTAAGATGTTCATATCTGTGACAGATGATATTCTTTTGCATTGTTATAGCTGAACTTTGGGACCTACATCAAAGTGGAAAGTCCTTGTAGATTTTTAGTACTGCACTGATCGATCAGAACCCTTTTTATGAGAAAGTAATAAAAAAATACAAGTAAAACTCTATCATTAGGTTGCATTTGGCTGTAAGTTACAAAACTTCTACTCCAAATGACTTAACAAAAGGGAATTTATCATCTTGTTATCTCACATGTTGAGAATACAGAGTTGGCAACAATTCAGCAGCTCATTGATTTCATTAAGAACTCCTATTCCATCCATGCCTCTACTCTGCCTTTTAGTGGGGAGGCTTTGCTGCTAGATTGACTCTCCTCATGTTCAGATGGCTATAACATTTCTATCACATTTTAAACCAACATTATCCAAAGACAGCAGAGAGACTCTTTTGCCCCTTTTTTAGGAATAAGGAAGCCTTCCCCAAAAGCCTCTTGACACACTTCCCCATATGTTTTATTGACCAGAATTCTGTTACATGGCCCGTTTGAAAATCAGTTTCAGGCAAGGAGAATGGCATTACCATGTTTGACTAGACTCCATGCCATCCAACAGAACTTTCTGTAGTGATGGCAATGTTTTGTATTTTTGCTGTTCAGTACAGTAGCCACTCACCACACGTGGCAATTAGTGAGCAACTAACACTAGTGCGACTGAGGAACTGAATGTTAAAAATTATTTTAAATTTAGCCACATATGGCTAGTGGATGCCATATTGAACCACATAGGGCTGGATCAGTCATTTGAGACAGTGGATTTTGGGTAGTCAACTACCATGTTCATCACATCTTTAAATGAAACAATGAACCAGTGATACACTAGTCTTTAGAACTTCAGTCGAACTACTGACCCACTAAGAAGGCTCTCTGGGAGACAGATAAACCACATAAGTAAAACCAGTGCACACAGGTGTGCATGCTAGCAGTAGCAGCCTCTCATAGGTGAAAAGGTAAGGTTGTGAGATGATGGGATGCCAGCACTGTGGCACGGTGTAATTGATAGTGGGGGTTGGATTGGGATATCGTTGGCTAGGAACTCAACTGGTGAGGAACTCCTCTTCTCCACTAGGATGCTGTTTTATTTGCAGTGCTGTAAACGGGGAATAAGGACAGCTCTTATTAATATAATAATGCCAAAGCCTTTTTGCCTTGGAAGTTGTACAGCCAGGGAAATGCATAGATGGCACTGGTACATCCAGTAAATATCAGCTATTTGCTGTGCTCCACATACTATTCTAGGTACTGAAAAGATAGTAAACAGGACTCAGACTAGTGAACAAGTTCCTGCCCTCATGGAACTTAGTTTTTACAAACAAGTAATATATTTCAAATTGCGATAAGTGTTAAGAAAAAAGCAAGATAATAGGTAGAGTGAATAAAACAGTCTTAACAAATGTCTAGATCTGTGACTGTCTTGTCAAAAGCTCGGGAGTTTTAAGTTTTTTCTCTGGGAAAAAAAGGACATTTGGTTTTATAGGCTTAATTAGTTTAACAGCAAAGAGAAACAAAAGGTCTTTGGCTTAGCTATTTGCCAAAATACAGGGAAATTAAATTAGTTTCTGAGAACGGTTTTCTGATTTTAAACTAAATTTTGCCTGAGTTGTTGTGGTATTGTAGGTGTGACCCAATTGTAGGATGAAGTTTATTTCTATTTTAACCGTTTTCTTCTGTATCCTTTGCCTTATCTGGAGAACTTTGGCTACTTTGTCAACTTCTAGGCTCCAGCTCTCTCAGCCATAAAATGGCATTATTTAATAATAATAATTAATTATATGGGTTCTGGGAAGATTGGCTATTATCAGAATAATTATGAAAATTTTATAAAATTGCAGGCCAAAGGAAACATTAAGCTTTTTTCATTAAAATTGAGCAAGTCCTTTAACCTCTCTGGGTCTTAGTTTTTCCAATGTTGAAACAAAGTAGTTAGTATTGTCAAGAATGTTAGCAAACAGATCCTCTCTTGCAGTGCTGATGGAAATTGTTGTTTAGTCACTCAGTTGTGTCTGCTGCTTTTGCGACCCCATGGGCTGTACCCCACCAGGCTCCTCTGTCCATGGCAATTTCCAGGCAGGAATGCTGGGGTGGGTTGCCATTTCCTTTCCCAGGGAACCTTCCCAACCCAAGGAGTGAACCCAAGTCTCCTGTATTGGCAGGTGGATTCTTTACCACTGTGCCATCAGGAAAGCCTTGCTTTCCTGGGATTGGTATATTCTTCCTCCAGAGCCAATTTTCAGAATAATTTCAAGTTCTTTAAAATGTACAAACCTTTTCCCCCTAGGAACAGAATTCAAACAAGTATTCACATGTACATGTTTAAGGATGTTTATCATACTATTGTTTATAATGGCAAACAGACCATAAATGGATGTTGAACAATTGAAATTTGGTTCAGTTATGATACACTCCCTGTGAAATTCTGTGCAGCTACTAAAGATGGTAGTATTAATAAATATTAATGTAATTAGATAGAAGTTCTCTGTGCCAACATATGTGGTAGTCTGCCTCTTCACTTTGACCTACTGCAGTCAAGGGAGTAATTAGGGTTGCCTAGAAAACAGTCTAGCAATAGTGAAAGATAATAATTGAGCACTCCAGTATCCTAGGCACCAGGCGGAACTTTCCTCACGTATCATCTCACTGAAGTTTCCATATTAACCCTACTGAGTAAGAACAGTTTGGAACCTAACTTTACAGATGAAGAAACCAAAGCTCAGAGGAACAAAGTACCTTGTCCAAGGTCTTAAATGCAGTAGTAAAGTCAGCCTTCGTAACCTAGTCATTTGACTTCGGAGCCTGCTTTCTGAAACTAAGGGCCAAATTGCCTCTCTCTAAACTGTCTTTGGATTCTTCTTGCACTGGTAGATTGTGGGAACTCCTTCACATCCTTTCCTGTAGCTGCACACTTATTCGAGAATACTTTGGCCTGGGACTATGGTAGAGGAATGAGTGGTTCATTGTTTAATACAGAGGCCGGCAAACTATGGCCAGAGTGCTGATACAGCCTGTGTTTTTGTGAATCAAGTGTTACTGCAACCCAGTCATGCTTATTCATTTAGGTCTTGTCTATGGCTTCCCTGGTGGCTCAGATGATAAAGAATCTGCCTACAATGCCGGAGACCTGGGTTCGATCCCTGGGTTGGGAAGATCACCTGGAGAAGGAAATGGCAGCCCACTCCAGTGTTCTTGCCTGGGAAATCCCATGGACAGAGGAGTCTGGCAGGCTACAGTTCATGGGGTTGCAGAGTCGGACACAACTGAGCAGCTAACAGTTTCAGTTTCATGGCTGTTTTTGCACTGCTAGGGCAGAAATGAGTGTTTCAACAGAGACCATATGGCTATTTGTATTATCTGGTCCTTTACAGAGAAAGTTTGTCGATAGAAATCTGGAGGGATGTGTGCTGTATTAGTTATCATTTTTCTTTCCTTAAAGAGAGTAACTTATAAGACACAACAGTGGCTTCTCTGGTGGCTCAGTGGTAAAGAATTTGCCTGCCAATGCAGAAGACATGGGTTTGATTCCTGGTCCAGGAAGTTCCCACATGCTGTGGAGCAACTAAGTCCATGTGCCACAACTACTGATCCTGTGCTCTAGAGCCTGGGAACCGCAACTATGGAAGCCCGTGAGCTCTAGTACCCCTGCTCTGCAATAAGACAATAAGAAGCCCATGCAACTAGAGAAAAGCCTGCGCAGCAACAAAGACCCAGCACAGCCAAAAATAAACTTATTAAAAAAAAATTTTTTTTAAAGGAGGCAAAACAGCTCAGTTTTAGGACCACTCTCCTGCCACAGGGATACAGGCTGTTGTGGGGTTTTCCAAGGCAAGTGAATAAGAATCTATTTCAGGACAACTGAAGGCTCTCTGTGTGCACGCTGACTGGCATTCTCTAACTGGGTCTTAGTTGCCTTGAAACCCTGCCTGCTGTTGCTCCTCTGAGATGGAATGTGTATTCACAAGTGAGGCGCTCCATTAGTCATGGTGCATTTCCTGGGCCCTGGAGACATGGGCATGACATCACCAAGGGCCAATGAGAAAGGCTTCCCCTGCCCCGCAAGCCCTTGAACCTCTTTAGAGTTCTGTATGGAGTGTGTGTTCTGTTCGTAGCCCTCAGGGTGTGATTTGAGACTGCCCTCCTCATCCAGCCATATTCTGGGCACAGAAGTTGAGCTTCCAGACCCCAGAGGCCAGGACAAGTTTGAAAATCTGCAGAGCTGGAGGCAGATTCCCATTTCGTACTTTTTTCCAGGGCTAAGGTTTTTATTCCCACAGTTTTCCACTCTTAATGACGTTGATACTTCATGTGGGGAAGGGAGGCTGGTGAAAGGCGCAGACTGTGTTAGATAAAAGACACTTGGCAGTTAGAGTTTCTGGGTAAGTATAGGTTGGTAACATAACAAAATCAAAAGCATATTTTGCTGTTTTGTTACATGGCTTTTGTGTGTAGCTTAACATTGTAAAACAACATCTTTTAACAGAAAAGGCTCCTGGCAAAATTAGTGTGGCTCAGAGTAGGGCAAGTACCAAAGGAATTTTACTGAGGGGAATTAGTCACTCATTAAATCTTTTATCTTCAGGAAGAAAAGAAATTTTTCTTTTCCAATTCTTTTTTCTTAGAATTTAAGCATTTTCGGTATACCCAGTGCCAGCACCCCCTCTTCCTAATTTGTGTATTTGTTTATTTATGAGAATGATTTGTGAAATTTAGTCTCAGGGATAACTACCAGAAAGTTAATTGAAAAAGACTTGTTTTCTTATGGATAACAGCTCAATCTCTTGCTAACAAGTCATAATCGTAAAATTCCCTCTTTAAAAATCATTCAAGGAAACAGGCTCAGGACTCAGGGTGAGGTTATACTGGACAGACTTTTATAGTTTAATTTAGGAATTGAGCCCAAACTTGTGTTTTCCAATCTTCATAGGCAACCTGTGGTTGAGTGAGAATGATTCCTTCACTATTTTTTCATGTTTGAACACTTTTTGAGGACATCTAAGAGAAATTATGAGGCACAGTCATTTTTGTTAGTATGTTATCTGTGGCTGCCCTAAGCCACCCCTACTGCTTAAAAAAATAATCCTCATTGTTTCTGCAAAGATGAAGATGATTTTACTTTATTAAATTGTAGGCGCTTTTAAGAATCGCTTGAAAGCATTTGAATTTATTCCTGTGGTCGCTAAGAGTCGGACACGACTGAGAGACTTCACTTCTAAGGACAAATATATAGTAGGTAAAGGAATTTCTTCTAGAACTGTGCTATATACCATAAAAGAGGGCTGTGTGTGCGCTTACTTGCTCAGTTGTGCTTTTTCGCATTTCAGAGATTCTCCCTTGAAGAACTCTATGCAGTTTAAAATATTAATGATTAAAATTTCCAAACATCTGTGGTATTTTTTCATGATATAGCTTTTATGGGTGAGGAAACTGACATATGGAAGGATTGAATCTCCTATCTTGTGTCATTCATAGAAGTAGATGCTGAATGCATAAATCATTCTTATCAAAACACTTAAGACATTCCTCTGTGTCTTTATACGTGGTTGTTCTTATTTTTTCTTTGCTAGCTTCAAGCTTTGCCTCATTAACAACAAATTGTGTTTTTCACAAGCTCTTTGACTGGGACAAAAGAGCAGGTTAGCCTGGGCAGACTGGAGCCAGCCTGGAAAGGGGCCAGTTACTATAGGGGTGAAGGTGTGGGGCCAGGCCTCTGGGGGATCTCCTACTGCCTTGCTCTTGGCAAAAGGACTTGATTCTCCTCAACCCCATCCCCCACTTTCTCACACCTGAACTAATATTTTGCCACCTCTCAGGGTTGTCATGAACACCGATGAGTTTCATGTCAAAAAAATGCCTTTTGGAAAGAAAGTCTATCTTATATAAGTAAGTACACAATTAGTATTGGCCACAGCACCTAGTCACAAGCCTCTTGAGTGGGCAGTAGGTACCCTTGAATGAAGTTAAGCAGATCCTCATTTTGCTGAGGACAGACTCTGGAGTGAGGTCTGCTGCTGCCTTGAGAGGACACATCTGGCTTAAAATGTTGAAAGCCAGGTGCTCCTTACAGCAGCTACACAGTAATGTCACTTCACTGCTTCTGTTTTCTGCTAATCTGGTGAGTAGCAGATGCCTCCTTCGGAATCCCTCCCAGAGCACTGGCATGCCATGGTGATCTTCTCACTAAGCCCTGCACTTCTCCCACGAGAAGAAAAGTCTCGAAAGACTAATTCAGAATATGATAGCGAGAAGTCTTGAGAGATAGTCAAATTGGTTTAGGAAAAGTTAAGGATGAGTCATGTTACTCCTAAAGGGCTTGGCATCCATTTATCACACTAAACCAAACACTGAAGGAAGAATGTCTTTAGTCTCATTAAGGAACCCAGACAAAAATCCCACTTAATCCATCTTGCTTTTCCTTTTCCTCCGACTCAGCTGGTGTGCAGGTGTAGGGCAGCTTGGCAGAAGCTTTGAACATTTGGAAAAGGGAGTCATTACTGAAAGTCACTGACACACACTTCCCTTGGAATGCTGCTGATGTCATGGAAAACTGGGACCTTAGCAGTAACCCCTAACAACCAGAGCTACAGTAAACAGTAAATGTTACCTCCACCAAGGCATTGGTTTTTAAAGAGTTTTAACAGGCTAGGGCTTGCCAGCCACAACTCATAAAAATGTTCTTATAATTTTACCCTACTCTCTAAAAGCACTGGATAACTGCTGAGGTTTCTCTGCCACTGGGGTATGCAAAGCCAAATGCGCGTCAGTTTCAAGGTTCACTATTCAGAATTTATGGTGCTTCTTTTCCATTCCTTTTCATACCCCCTGCCATGCTCACAGGGAGATTTAATACCTTTTCAAAAAAGGCTCTTGTCTTACTGAGTTGCCCCCATTTCTGATGATGGGGTAAATCTATGTGCTAGCTTTTGCCTAGTGTTTTATTAGCCTAGCGGTTAACCCAGTCTGGTTAATTTGTAGCCCTTGATCAATAGGTTATATTCCAACCAATTTGAGATATTTGGTTTAAGTGACACCTTGTAGTTCAAATTCTGAACTAGGTGAGTAACAAGAGAACAAGTAGCCCGTGCTGTCGTATAGAGGTGTCAAGAAAGGAAAAGTAGATATAGAGACCAGGAGATCAGGAGGACTTTTCTTCCATGATTGGCTTTCTTTAAGGAGAAGAATTTGGAGAAATATTACTTTGTAAACAAAACCCAGCGTGGCTTCTTTTAGACCTGTCCACACAGTGGGAAGAAGCAGAATGCTAGCACTACTCATGCAAGACATTGTCAAAACCATATAACTTACTGTCCAAACTGGATACTTGGGAGAGTGAAAGGGCTCTACTAATAATTACTCCGGGACAATGGGAATAAACCTGGATTGTCCCAAGCAAAGCCGGCAATGGGCACCCCCATCACTGTACCAAAATCCAAGCCCAGTCCCTTTGAGGAGGCAGTCTTCACAGTGCCAGAGAGAGTAGACCCATTCATGCAACCTGGGTTGTCTCAATTCCAAGAAGACAAATCCACTCCTAGAATTAGTGGCCTAGATAAGGAACTCTCTTACTGAAAAATTTCCCTAAGTTAAAACCTCAAGTAGAATAAGCACTAGGATATCTGTTAAATATACAGAAGGAAGGAAAGTTAGTTAATTTAGCTAGTTATTGAAGTCTCCAGCCCCCCAGCCCCCAAAATAGAGGGCATTTATTACATCTTTAAAATATCACAGATAGGTCTTAGGAATCATGAAAAAAGTGAAAGTGAAGTTGCTCAGTCATGTTTGACTCTTTGTGACCCCATGGACTGTAGCCTGCCAGGCTCCTCTGTCCATGGAATTCTCTCCAGGCAAGAATACTGGAATGGGTTGCCATTTCCTTCTCCAGGGGATCTTCTTAACCCAGGGATTGAACTCGGGTCTCCCACACTGTGGGCAGACTCTTTACCACCTAAGCCACCAGAGAAATCCAAGAATGCTGGAGTAGGTAGCCTGTCCCCTCTACAAGGGATCTTCTAACCCAGGAATCGAACTGGAGCCTCCTGCATTGCAGGTGGATTCTTTACCAGCTGAGCTGCCCAGGAAGGCTGGTTTTAACCTTTGTGACTTGCTAAATCAAAGCAGCTAAATTTGACATAAGTTCAATATAGTTTCCTTCAAGAATTAACTCATGTTTCTAGACTTGAGATACCCTGTGGATATTTTTTCCATGTTTTTTTCCCACCCAGGACATTGTAGAGTTCAACAAGAGACCGCTTTAAAAAAAATTGTTTTTAAATTTTTAATTGGGGGATAATTGCTTTCCAGTGTTATGTTGGTTTCTGCCATACAACAAGGTGAATCAGCCATAGGTATATATATGTCCCCTCCCTCTTAAACCTCCCTCCTACCCCCTACTTCATCCCACCCCTCTAGGTTATTACAGAATACCTGATTGAGCTCCCTGTGTCATACAGCAACTTCCCGCTGGCTATCTATTTTAATATGGTAATGTATGTATTTGAGTGCTACTCTCTCAATTCATCCCCTCTCCCTTCTTCCCCCCGCTGTAAGTGACCTCTTCTGAATAAGGATGTCAGCTGGGAGGTGGGCACGTACAGGCTTCACCTTAACGACCATAACAACCCCTGTAATGCCCTCGTTGGTGTCCTGTATAAAACTGCAGATGGTGCCAACTACAGCCAGTTCTTCGTGTTTCCCACTATTTGCCAATCCAGAGCCTCTTTTCCCTCCAAGGGCAACTGAGGTCTACATTGACGTGACTGAAGCCCCTCTGCAGGGTGCCTCTGGGGCCCTTCACAGTAACCATGTGGTGATGGTTACCGTCTATGTTCAGCGTGATGTGGACATTTTCTGGAATGTCGACAGTCTGTTGAGAATTGACTTCATTCTTACAGTAGATGCAGCAAAGGGAGGCATTTTTGTTTTTACGTTTTAATGTCATTTTAACATGGTTTCCGTAGTACTGAACAAAAATTTTTTTCTCAAAAACAAATCTGAGAAAAGACGATCGACTGCTTTGTTATGTACTTGTAAACTGATATTCAGTGGGCCCTGCGTATCCCCAGATGCGGAACTTGTGGATGTGGAGGGCCAACCGTACTGAGCCATTTTATATAAGGGACTTGAACATTTGAGGATTTCGGTGTCTGCACAGGATGTCCTGGAACTAATTCCCTGTGGATGCCAAGGGGCCATATTTCCACCCATCCCTCCACACTCACAAACTCCTTTTCAGAATCGGAACCTTTAAAGCCTTTAAAGGTTGGTTACTTTTTTCTGAGAATGTGATTTTTCTCAACATCAGAAATTATTTGTTTTGGCAAGAAGGGAAAAATTCTACTATATGTTATATATGTGTGTCCGTTTGTGTGTGTGTGTATATATATGCATACCACATCTTCTTTATCCACTCACTTGTTGATGGACAGTTAGGTTGCTTCCATGTCTTGACAGTTGTAAATAATGCTACTGTGAACATTGAGGCGCATGTATCTTTTTGAATTAGTGTTTTTTTTTTTCCCCCAGATATATACCTAGGAGTGGAATTACTGGGTCATATGATAGTTCTGTTTTTAGTTTTTTTTAGAACCTCCATAGCATTTTCCACTGTGGCTACAACAGTTCAGATTCCCACCAATAGAAAGTCCCATTTCTCCATATCCTTGCCAACTTTTGTTACTTGTGTTCTTTTTGATGATGGCCATTCTTACAGGTATGAGGTAACAACTCGTTTTGGTTTTGATTTGCATTTCCCTGTTGATTAGGAAACTGACTCATCTTTTCATGTGTCTGTTGGCCATCTGCATGTCCTCTTTGGAAAAAATGTCAATTCCGTTCTTCTGCCCATTTTTTAATTGGGTCGTATGGGGTGTTTTATAATGTTGAGTTGTATGAGCTGTTTATATATGCTGGACATATATATCTCCACATATGGATATATATGTTGAATATTATATATACAAATATAAGTATATATATGTATATATGAAACCTCTTATCAGTCATATTATTTGCTAATATTTTCTCCTATTAAGTAGGTTCTCTTTTTGTTTTATATATGGCTTCCATTGCAGTATGAAAGCTTCTAATTTTAAGTAGGTCCCATTTGTTTATATTTTTTGGATCCATCTCCTAAAACAAAGAAAGATATTCTGCTTGGTTTTAGGTTAGTCTTTTTTCTGACTGCAGTTAGTTATATGTCTCCAAGTCTCTTTTCCTTAAGACCTAACATTTTGGATAGTTACTTACAAAACTTATATGCAATTTTAAAATAAGTAAACAGAGAGAATATATCACAGTTCTTATCAAGTTCTCTTTTAAAAAGGGCTTGAAAAAAATTTTTTTAAATAAAAAGGTTTGGTGGGGGAAGATTAGTATTTTGTCTGAGATGGAGTCCTAAAGGAACACCGATATTTGTGGACAGGGAGGGCACTGACTGGATGGAATGGGAGAACTGGATATTTGTCCTGACTTTTGCTGCTCTCTAAATATTAGTATAATTTCAGCAGGTCACCCTGCTTTCCTTAGGTACTCTTTGTTTCCCCATCTGTAAAATCAGAGTGCATTAGATGGTCTTAAGGCCCCTTGCAGATCATCTTACTCTATAGTTTGTATTATACTGTCAGGACTTCTTGAAGTCCTTAGTTGACAAATAAGGTTTGGGCGGAAATGACAGAGTCTTGAATAACCAAAATGGATTTTGTCTACACACATGTGCTAATCCCCAAAAGAAGAAAAAAATGCAAACGAGCCAGGGGCCGAACACGAAAATGGTGACATTGAGAACATTGAAGCAGACAGCTGAAAGCTCCATTTCCTGGCCCGCATGAGAAAAGCTGAGACTGCCAAAGCCTCCAGGCAATCAAGGCCAGAACTTTGGCTCACTCTTATTTTGAGCTACCCCCACACCACACACACAAACCACACAGGAAAATTGTCTCTCTCCCTTCATATTTGTGCATTTTGGCTATATTTCTATTTATGCCAACTTCTTGCCTAATCCCCTTCTTCCAGCTGTCACTGTATTCTGCCTGCTGCTTTCTGGGGCTTTGGAGAGCAGCTGTAGTTGTCAGTGAAGGCCCAGAGGTGGTGGCCTTGGCAGTGGGCGTTGTCAGGGTGTGTGGACTCTTTCAGAACCCACAGTCACTTTTACCTGGTTTATAGGCAGCTTGAGCAGTGTTCTCACGCTCCTTCTTTGGCAAATGTCAGAACTGATGGCTTTAATTTTTTCCTCTCCTCTCTTTGGGGGAGATTTTTCCTCCCTCTGCATTCCTCAGGCTTTTTGTCTGCGAACATCTTATGGAAGGTTTGGTTTGTCTCAGGTTCTCTGCCCATCTTCTTCTTTTTTTTGCCTTTTTTCCACATAAAACATATTTATCTATCAGGAGAGCTTGAGTTGGATAGCCAGAGCTTACAAGCCTAGAAATTTGACCACTTCTCATCTCTGACAGTGTATCGTGTATCCCAAGCCATTAGGTTTCCCAAGGCCCAGAGAGCTCTTGGCTGGTCGCTGTCCATCCAGCCCCAGTTGTGGGGGTGGCTAGCTTTGGTGTTCTTTCACCTCTGGCTTTTGGTGTTTTCCCATTGAGCTTGTCTGCATACACCTCATGCTGGCTCTTAGTGATGGTGAATGAGCAAAGAGACACTTGGTTCTCATCATTTTAGAAAACTGAGCAAGAGTCAGGAAATCTGCTTGAAGAATCTTGGCTGAATATAAGAAGTCATGAAGGTTTTAAATCATTTCAGCATGCACAGACTGACCTTCCTGGCCTGAATATTGAAAGCAAAACACAGCAAAACCGCCTCACAGTCATCTTTTGCTGATAAGGAGAGCTTTTTTAGGTCCAATGGATTGTTCTCTGCCACTCTGGAAATGCCATCAACTATCTTGCCTCCTACTTGGCAGAACCAATTCACACTGTTGGTTATATAAGAAGAACTTTACATAGTTTTCAGAAGCTAGGGTAAAAAGCAAAACTAAAAATGTGTCTGTATTTGTATGATTTTTGTATTTTATTTCAAGGAATTTAAATGTTGCTGCTAAGCTAAGTCTCTTCAGTCGTGTCCGACTCTGTGCGACCCCATACAGGGCAGCCCACCAGGCTCCCCCGTCCCTGGGATTCTCCAGGCAAGAATACTGGAGAGGGTGGCCATTTCCTTCTCCAATGCATGAAAGTGAAAAGTGAAAGGGAAGTCGCTCACTCGTGTCCGACTCTTTGCGACCCCATGGACTGCAGCCCACCAGGCTCCTCCGTCCATGGGGTTTTCCAGGCAAGAGTACTGGAGTGAGGTGCCATTGCCTTCTCCAAATTTAAATGTTAGGTATGTTAAATTTAAATAGGTGAGTCTATTTGATAAAATCCTTTGGTGATAGGATTCTGTTTAGCTTTGTAGGAACTATGTAAAGTCTTTCCATTCATGTTGGGAATATAATACCAATATTACAAAGCCATTTTCTTTCAGTTCTATGTCTTTTTCTCAGTCCTGGACTTACTTGATGATATTGTTTCTTATGCCCAGTTAACCCTTTTCTCATTCATCCTTTCATCCAGTCCACATTTTTGTGTTGTCTATAATTCATAGAGCTATAGTTTGATAAAGCATTCGTGCTAGAAGGGCCCTTAGATGTTAACTACCCAGACTTCATTCCATAGATGAGAAGAAGCCTACAAAAGGAACAGGATTAGGCCAAGGTCACATACCTGCCAGAGCTTAGGCTCACAAGTATTTTTCCATTATACTACTCCAGACTCCATGTGTCAGGAATTTTCCAAATCACTAGACCAGTAATAACTGCTTCAACAGCCAGGGAGTGAATCCTCCTGGAAAGGGCAGAGGGTAAATTGGGCAAGTAATAAGTTTTTAGGGACTCTGTTTCTTCTTCTGTGATATGGGAAGCTGTCTATGGGGTCACACAGAGTCGGACACGACTGAAGCGACTTAGCAGCAGCAGCAGCAGCAGCAGCAGTAATAGTTCAGAGTTATTATGAATATTGCATTATCTGATCTATATAATGTGCCTGTTATACATGTGTTCAACAAATTATTATTATAAAACTCTACCTATCATAGGGAAATGTTGTATCATATATGTAAATAACAATTTATTAAAATAGGTATGTTATAATTAGCGAGTCTGAGCATCATTTCTTCAATATTCTCCTAAATTTAGCATTAAAATATGAATGGGGTGTATTGTCTGGAAATGAATTCCTGAAAGTTATTTATACCATGACAGTGATTCATGTATTTCCCTTTTCTTTATGGCTTTCATCTGTACTTAGCTGCAGTGTATCTTGTCCAAAAATTTTTGTGCAAGTTGAACTTAACTTAGGAAGACATCTGGAGCATCCTTGGGTTTGGCCCCTGGTTTTCATTTAGATAAACACTAGGGTATAAATCTAGAATATAAGCTATATGGAATGTTATATTCATATTTCTGAGAAACTTGAAATATTTACTGTTATCCTGAAACTCAGAGAACTGTGTGATGAACAGCTTTGATGTGAAATTATACGTACCTGTTTGGAGAATAGGCTGAAGTTATGTTCAACATAAAGGGGTCCAAGATCATTATGTTAAAAGGAAGTAAATCTATGTTTTTATTGTTGTTCTTGTTGAACCCTATGGCATGGAGAGGAGGAATGAGTTAGGAAACAAAAGCTAAGACTGAATTAGCAAAGGCCAGAAGCAACAAAAGAAGGTTTGGAAGCTTCAGAAGGAGTGATTCAGGGGAATTTCAGTTGAGGGCCTCTTGGGTTGCATTGATGTCGTTGGCTGACTGGAATGCACTTAAGTTTGAAGTGGATGGAAGGACCTTGAGAAACTAGACAGAAAGAATTTTGCTTCTTTAATAAAGAGAGGGCTTGGGATAAGGAGCTTTGGCTTAGATTTTAGAGAAATTAAGTGCAACTAGAAAGAAACACTATTTACTTTCCTCCATATGGAACCCTTCATTGCTTAGGTCCTTACAAATCCATGTAATTTGGTCTGTAACTATGATTAGATACATAGAAGTGTAGATGGTTTTTTTAAATTGCTTTTTCAGTAAGGAGAAAGTGAAAGTGCAGGAGTGGTAGAGAGCAGAATGGATATTCCTTGTGCATGTTCCTGTCCAGTGTCATATGTTAGGTTAAAAGCCTTAGCCTGGCAGTTTCTTAAAAGTAGACAAGAGTTTGGAGGAATATTATAACCGAATATGAGCAGGAAGTAGAAGGTGCTATTTTGCTCTAGTTTGGGTTCATCCAGATGGGATCAAACCAGAGGAATTTGGCAAGCATTGGGACTCACCACTTAGAACCGCACTGAAATAGTTGTGGTAGCAAAAGAATTTCTCCAGGAGACTTATTCCACTTGAGGCATAACAGCCAGAGATTCCTGACCCTTAAGGGGAGCGTGCCAAAGTTGATAAATTTTAGTACAATCAACTGAAGTCTATAAACGCAGAAATAGTTCAATTAGATGATACCGGGCCTATATTGTTTCCTTGATTTTCACACAAAGGACATATGATGAGAAAAATATTTCTGTAATCCACTGTTTAGAATTAGCTCCTCCCTAATATTATGTCCTTTCCTTGGGATTTATTATATTGCAATTTAATAAATGAGACAAGTCTAAAAGAATTTAACTTTAAGAATGTGTGTTTGACTTCTGTATTTGTGAAATTCTGACATATTAACCTTATCGTTTTTTTTTTTTTAAGACTTTCTGGAAGAGCTCTTTGTGATCTAAAATTTACCTTCCCGTTTAATTATTTTCTGAGGTTTTTTATAGTCTGGCAACATGAACTACACTTCATCATCATTGGTGTTGCTTATCCCTTGTCACCTGACATCTATCCCTGTATTGTCCAATTGTATCCCCTTCAAGCGCCCGGTCCACTGACTTAACATACATTAGGTTTTCATTAAATATTTTTTTATTTAGTGGTGAATGAGGAAGTATTTCTTTATATTTGAAACAACTGGCTATTGTGGAGAAAGCGCAACAGGAAGGAATTACTGTGAGTAAAGAGTCAAACGAGACTAAAAATGCGAGTGTTAAAAATTTTTAACAGCTCTATTGAATCATAATCGACAGTAGGCAGCACATCTTTA
Organism: Bos indicus x Bos taurus; assembly: GCF_003369695.1. Taxonomy (NCBI): domain Eukaryota; kingdom Metazoa; phylum Chordata; class Mammalia; order Artiodactyla; family Bovidae; genus Bos; species Bos indicus x Bos taurus. The sequence goes on from NC_040085.1 coordinate 73,760,497, forward strand.
ATGCAATTCAAAAAGATTTAACATATGTATACACCCATGAAGTCATCACCACAGTCAGGATAATGAATGTATCCATCATCCCCAAAAGTTTCTCTGTGGCTGTTTTAATCCATTTCTCTCATCCTTCCCCACCTTACCCTCTTCAAGCAAACCACTCATCTGTTTTTGTCACTATAGTTTGCATTTTCTAGAGTTTTATATAAACAGAATCATTTAGGGTAAACTCTTTTGGTCTAGCTTTTCCACTCAGCTTAATTATTTTGAGATTTATCCATGATGTTGCATGTGTCACTATTTTACTCATTTTAAGTAGTATTCCATTGTATTCATATAACACAATTTACTTATCCAGTCACCTAGTGATGGATGTTTGGGGTTCTTTTCCATTTTATGGATATTATAATTAAAGCTACTATGAACACTTGGCCACAAATCAGAGGTATGCTGTTTTTTGTTTTGTTTTTTTTTCATGGATAAATTCCCAGGAGTATAATGGTTCAATCACAGGATGATGTGTGTTAAGTTTTATAAAAAACTGACAAACTATTCCAGAGTGGCTATACGTTTTTGCATTTCTACCAGCAATGAAATAGAGTTCCTGTTGCTTCACATGCTTGCCAGCATTTGATAATGTCAGAGCTTTGCATCTTATCCATTCTAATAGATGTACCGTGATATCTCATTATTGTTTGAATTTTCAATTCCCTAATGACATATGAGGTTGAGCATCTTCTAAATAAATACTTATTTGTCACTTGTGTGTCTTATTTGGTAAGAGGTCTAGTCAAATCTTTTACCCGTTTTTAAATCAGATTGTTTAAAGGTTGTTTGAGTCCCTTGTGTGTTTTGGATATGAATCCTTTATCACTAAGCATTTTGTAAGGTTTTTGTCTCAGTCAGACAAGCCATTTCATTCTCTTAACTGTCTTTTGCTAAGCAGAAATTTTCAATTTTAGTGAAGTCCAGCTTGACAATTTTTTCTTTCATGGAGAGTGCTTTTGCTGTTATATCCAGAAAACTCATTGCCAAGCTCAAAGTCACCTAGCTTTTCTCCTATATTATTTTACCTTCCAGAGTTCTATGACTTTGTATTTTACATTTAGTCCTATCATCCACTTTGAGCTAATTTTTGTAAAGTGTAAGCTAAGTGTCTAAATTCATTTTTTAAAATGTGGGTGTTTGACTGTTCTAGCATCGTTTGTTGAAAAGATGATTGCTCCTTTGTCAAAATTCAGTTAACTATATGTGAGTCTATTTATAAGCTCTCTATTCTTTTCCATTGATCTAGTTATCTGTTCTTTCACTGATGGCACACTGCCTAGATTACTGTAGCTTTACAGTAAGTCTTGAAGTCAGGTCGTTTCAGTCCTCTGGTTTTGTTTTTCTTCTGTATTGTGTGGACTACTATGGGTCTTTTGCCTTTCTTTATAAGCTTTATTATCAATTTGTCCTTATCCATAAGGCAACTTATGGGGATTTGAGGAAGAGTATTGAGAATATTGGGTCTTCCTATCCATGGAATGTCTCTCCATTTATTTAGATCTTCTTTGAGTTATGTCATCAGAGTGTTATAGTTTCCTCATATAGATCCTAAGTATTTATACCTAAGTATTTCTCTCCCTTTCTCTTTCAGTGGCAGTATAAATGGTGTTGTGTTTCTAATTTCAAATTCTAATTGTTCATTGCCGGTGTGAGTGAGTGAGTAATAGTCGCTCAGTCATGTCTCACTCTTTGCAACCCCATGGGCTATAGTCTGCCAGGCTCCTCTGTCCATGGGATTTTCCAGGCAAGAATACTGGAATGGATTGCCATTCTCTTCTGCAGGGGATCTTCCCAACCCAGGGATCAAACACAGGTCTCCCACATTGCAGGCGCATTCTTTACCAGATGAGCCACCAGGAAAGCCCACCAGTATATAAGGAAGCAATTAAGTTTTGTACATTAATGTATCCCATCTTCCTTTGGATTAAGTATTTTTTATGATACCATTTTATATCCTTTATTGTCTTGTTACCTATAATACTTTATTTGTTTTTTGTGGTTACTTTAGAATTTATATTATAAATATAATATATTTATATTTTAAGTGATCACACTCTAGCTGCTGTTATGCTGCTTCACATATAGTATACAAATGTTGTAGTAGCTTTATTAGTAGTTGTTATACAATGGCACCCCACTCCAGTACTCTTGCCTGGAAAATCCCATGGACGGAGGAGCCTGGTAGGCTGTAGTTCATGGGGTCGCTAAGAGTCGGACACGACTGAGCGACTTCACTTTCACTTTTCACTTTCCTGCATTGGAGAAGGAAATGGCAACCCACTCCAGTGTTCTTGCCTGGAGAATCCCAGGGATGGGGGAGCCTGGTGGGCTGCCGTCTGTGGGGTCACACAGAGTCGGACACGACTGAAGTGACTTAGCAGCAGTATACGTTTTATTTATATGTGTTATACTTAAATTATGAATCACACGTAAAGTTTTGTTTAGGCAACCAATTTTATTTAAAATATATTTAAGTAATAAAATGTCTTATATACTTACTTGCTGCTGCTGCTGCTGCTGCTGCTAAGTCACTTCAGTCATGTCCGACTCTGTGCGACCCCATATAGGGCAGCCCACCAGGCTCCCCCGTGCCTGGGATTTCTCCAGACAAGAACACTGGAGTGGGTTGCCATTTCCTTCTCCAATGCAGGAAAGTGAAAAGTGAAAGTGAAGTCGCTCAGTCGTATCCAACTCTTCGAAACCCCATGGGCTGCAGCCTACCAGTCTCCTCCATCCATGGGATTTTCCAGGCAAGAGTACTAGAATGGGGTGCCATCACCTTCTCCATATACTTACCTAGAAGGTATCATTTTCATTGTTCTTTATTCCTTTGTATAGATCCAGATTTCAATTTGATGTTATTTCCCTTCTACCTGAAGGACTTACTTTATTATTTCTTGTAGTGTAGGTCAGCTGGTGATGAATTTTTTCAGCTTTTGTATGTTTAAAGAGCTCTTTATTTTACCTTTGTTTTTGGAAGATAGTTTTCCTGGGAATAGAATTCTCAGTTGAGTTTTCACTTTCAGTTTTTTGAAGTTGTGCTACTGTATTTTTACTTTCGTTGTTTCTAACTAGAAACTGCACTTATTTTTGTTTCTCTGTATATAACACATCTTTTTCTCTTGTTCCTTTTTCTTTCTTTTCACTTGTTTCGAGCAACTTAATTGTGATGTACCTTTATGTCATTTTCTTATGTTTTTTATGTTTGGGATTTGTTGAGCTTTTTGATATTTGGAGTTACAGTTTTTATCAAATTTGGCAAAATCCTGACCATTACCTTTTCAAAAGTTTTTCTTCTCTTTTACTTCTTTTCTCCTCCTTGGAGACTCCAATTACACATATAGTAAGCCACCTAGTATATTCAAAGGCAGAGACATTATTTTGCCAACAAATGTCCGTCTAGTCAAGGCTATGGTTTTTCCAGTGGTCATGTATGGATGTGAGAGTTGGACTGTGAAGAAAGCTGAGCACCGAAGAATTGATGCTTTTGAACTGTGGTGTTGGAGAAGACTCTTGAGAGTCCCTTGGACTGCAAGGAGATCCAACCAGTCCATTCTAAAGGAGATCAGTCCTGGGTGTTCTTTGGAAGGAATGATGCTAAAGCTGAAACTCCAGTACTTTGGCCACCTCATGTGAAGAGCTGACTCATTGGAAAAGACTCTGTTGCTGGGAGGGATTGGGGGCAGAAGGAGAAGGGGACAACAGAGGATGAGATGGCTGGATGGCATCACTGACTCGATGGACGTGAGTCTGAGTGAACTCCGGGAGTTGGTGGTGGACAGGGAGGCCTGACATGCTGCAATTCATGAGGTTGCAAAGAGTCGGACATGACTGAGCGACTGAACTGAACTGAACTGAACTGAAGCCACCTCAGGTTGTCTCATAGCTCAGTGATGCTCTTTTCATTTTGTTGATTTTTTTCTGCATTTCATTTTAGATAGTGTATGTTGCTATCGCTTCTACCATTAATCCTATGCAGTGTATTTGTCATCTCATATATTGTAGTGTTTATCTATAAAAGTTTGATTTTCAATCTTTGTGCCATCTCTATTTAACTTTTCAAACATACAGAATATAGTTAAAATAAGTATTTTAATGTTCTTGTCTACTCATTCTAGCATTTATGTCAGTACTGAGTCCATTTCAGTGACTGATTTTTCTCCTTATTATAGGTCTCAACTTTGCAGTTTCTATACATATTTAGTTATATTTGATTAGATGCTAGACATTGTGAGTTTCACCTTCTTGGGTGCTGTATTTTTTTGTACTCCTGTAAATGTTAAGTTTTGTTTTGGGATACAGTTGAATTATTTGGAAACAGTTTGATCCTTTTGTATCTTGCTTTTAAGATTGGGGGGTTGGGGTAGGGGCAGAACCAGAACCATTTGGTTTAAACCTAATTATTCTTCCCTATCAAGGCAAGATCCTTCTGTATACTCTATTCAGTGCTCCATGATTTATGAAATTTAGTCTGGTTGATGAGGAGATAGGCATTATGCCTGGCTTTGTGTGAGTACCAGGCACTTGTCTCTTTGCTCCTATCAAATCTTTTTTTCTACAGCCTCAAGCAGTTTTCTCACATGCATGTATTGAGGGGGATTCTTCACAGATCTCTCCTGAGAACTCTAGCTGCCTTGTTCTTCCCAGGTCCTAGGCTTCATCTCGTCAACTTGAGGGGTCTGCTTGACTCCATCTGGGCTCTATCTCCTTGTATCATAGCCTAGAAATTATTTCAGGGCAGTATGCTGGGGCAATCATAGAGTGTTCTTTGTTTTTCTGTCTCTGAGGGATCACTCTTTTTCACTGCTTGATGTCCAATGTCTTGGGAGGGAGGGAGAAAGTTGTTTCATGTTTCATCTTAAAACTTTTCTTTTTTTTTTTTTACTATTCTAGGTGATGGGGTAAATCTGATCCCTATTACTCCATCTTGGTCAGAAGCAATAAAGCTTTTAAGTTTTCAGTGGTGGTTATAAAAATGACCAATAGTAAAACAGGGAGTCTCTAACCAAAATATCCATGGTATTTTTTCATAACTTTAGAAATTGGAAAGAGAATTAATCTCAGAATTATCATTATCTATTCTTTCTTCCACTCATATCCATCACAAACATTTACACAACAAGATTCGTTGAACAAATAGTCAATCACATCATTCAGGGAGGGGAACATTGAATCTAAGAGGAAAAGCCATCACAAGCCACTAGAATTATAAGTTTCAAAGAACATATTATGTAAAAAGGAAATGATGTCAAGTGAATTGAGTTGGTATCATAGTACAGTACTATTTTAATTTCTTTATATCAGTAAATAGCTGTGAGATTTTTGGTTTTGTTTGTTTTATTTGTGCTTCACAGGGAAGCCAAGTGATTTTTGCCAAAAAAAGAAGCAGAAAAAAATAAGAAAATGCTAGAGAAATGTAGGTTATCTCTTACATGTTCTTATAGCCCCTATAATGTCAGCTTAGTCAATAAATGTTTGCAAAAATCCAACTAGAATGTGATAAGGTAGTTGCTGTAGCTGCTTTCTCTTTTCCTACTTTTGTAAAAGTAGGAAAGTTCATGGATAAATGGTAGTAATTAGCATGCAATTGTGAATCTAGGTTGCAATTTGCAAGTGTGAGTTTCAAACTGACTAGGCCCTCAGAACAGAAAGACCCTTCTAAGACTGGTACACAAAGACTTGGAGTTCATCTGCCCAGTTTATATGACTAATTAGCACTTAGGGTTTTCTTCAATAGGGGCTAGTGAAATAAGACCTAAATAATATCTTGTAAGATTTTTTTTTTTTTTTTCTATCTGTACTTCTTAGAAGAGGGGCTTGTTGAATTGGAATGGAAAAATTAAACAGATTTTTAAATGAAGCCCTGATATACTGGCTGCTTGCCTGCTCTATTGGGACAACTCTGGTTCCAGGGAAAGAGAATGCTTTTTTTGTTTATTTGTTTGTTTCCAGACAATTTCCTGCGTCATCACATTTTTTGTGAGAGCCAAGTGTTTGAGGTTGATGATGTTGACAGAGCCCTTGGAGAATAGAAGGAGTTCATCTCCACAGAGAAAAGCTTTTGTATTTCAAGTTCTGAAATCCCAGAATATTTTTCTATAGCATTGTTATTGCTAGCTTTTTATGTCTTTTTATTGGAGAAGACTGATCTCCCTTTTATCTAGTCATCAGCTTTTTAGGTGGATTACTCTTTTAAGTCGAGAAGGCTTTTTAGAAAAACTATTTCTCTTGGTATTTATGAAACTCACAACCACGTATCTTGCTCTATTTGAGTCTGTCTGGCTGGTTGTACATGTTATAATCCCAGAGGCTTAGAGTTTCATTGTAACTATAAATTCTATGTTTATTCATATTTAATTTTCCTATAATAGAATCATTGTTTAATTAATGATATTATCTCTTGAAGTGTTTGGGAAAATATAAAATATGTTTGAACTATAATGAATTATAATGGTTTCCATTTATTTACAAATTTACTTTTCTGAATAATGTACCCAAGACTATTTTTGACAATTTGAAAACAGAAACTTTTTATATATGTGTGTACACACACACACACACACACACACATGTTTTTCTGGTAAGATTTGGGACTCTGACATAAAGGTATAAAGTCTTATTCATAATTGAGTTCTCAGTCTGGTTCCATAGCATCTCTGATTCAAAGAGAGTGTCACAGTTTGTAAAAAGACTTACCTTTGGTAGCTGAGGTGGTGATTTTGGAGAAATTGTGGTAGAGGGGGAAGTGTTAAGTACAGAAATATTTTTCTAACATCTATTATATGCCAAGTGCTGGGCCAGACATCTGTATGTTATCCTTTTATAAATTGTCATTTCTGAGTCTCAGAAAATGACCTGATTAGGTGGGATTTATACAACTAGAAAATCTTACTGTTATTTCTTTTTTAAGCTAGACCTATAAAAGAGCATTAAAAATTCTTTTAATAGGAGTGCTTTTTTTTCTCTGCTTCAGATTTAAACTGTTATTCTATAAGCTAATCAACAGAGGGGTAATTAATATTTTAAAGCATGTTATAGGAAAGGCAAGGCATTATGAAAAATGGAGACACTAAATAAAATGTAATGAATAGTAGGTATGAAATCCGGTAGTCTGAGAACTATAGAATTAAAAATAATCTTAGAAATCGCTTGGACCATATATTTCACCTGACAGACTAGAAAATTGCTGTCCTTGCTGGGCTGGATGAAGCTCAAACTGAAATCAGGATTGCCAGGAGAAATATCAATAACCTCAGATAGGCAGATGATACCACCCTTATGGCAGAAAATGAAAAGAAACTAAAGAGCCTCTTGATGAAAGTGAAAGAGGAGAATGAAAAAGCTGGCTTAAAACTCAACATTCAAAAAATGAAGATCATGACATCCAGCCGCATCACTTCATGGCAAATAGATGGGGAAACAATGGAAATAGTGACAGATTTTATTTTCTTGGGCTCCAAAATCACTGCAGATGGTGACTGCAGCCATGAAATTAAAAGTCACTTGTTCCTTGGAAGAAAAGTAATGACCAACCTAGACAGCATATGAAAAAGCAGAGACAGTACTTTGCTGACAAAGGTTCGCCTAGTCAAAGCTATGGTTTTTCCAGTAGTCATGTAGATGTGAGAGTTGTACTATAAAGAAAGCTGAGCACCAAGGAACTGATGCTTTTGAACTGTGGTTTTGGAGAAGACTCTTGAGAATCCCTTGGACTGCAAGGAGATCAAAGCAGTCAATCCTAAAGGAAATCAGTCCTGAATATTCATTGGAAGGACTAATGCTGAAGCTGAAGCTCCAATACTTTGGCCACCTGATGAGAAGAACTGATTCACTGGAAAAGACCCTGATGTTGGGCAAGATTGAAGACAGGAGGAGAAAGGGACAACAGAGGATGAGATGGTTGGATGGCATCACCAACTCGATGGACATGAGTTTGAGCAAGCTCTGGGGGTTGGTGATGGACTGGGAAGCCTGGCATGCTGCAGTCCATGGGGTCGCAAATAGTCAGACACGACTGAGTGACTGAACTGAAGGAACATGTAGCTCATGGCAGACTATTCTCATCACACCCTTCCCATAAACTTTTTTTTCTCCCTCCCCCATATCCCATTCCAACCTGCCTTGACAAAACACAGTGAACAGGAACCATTGTATGAATCGGAAGGAAAATGCCTTAAATATATGAGTTATAATGACTTGGTAAGTGCTATAAAAATACTCTGTAACTGAGTTGGAAGTTGCATCATCCATGCCTGTGGCACTATGGACTGGGCCCAAGTGGTATAATTCTTTACTGTAACACTGAAGTAATGTTTGCATCTGCCAAGTAAATAGGTTAGATTTCAAACCCGTGAAATGGCCAGCTGTAATTGTTCAATTCCAGTGAACCACAGGTATATTTTGTTTACTTTATTTCTTACTGTCTTCTTTAGGTATGCTGAGCCATCTAATTAAGATTGTGTTCTTATATGAATCTACAAGGTGAGCTGTAAAGTCACTCAATGTATTTGAATGCCTACATATTATACAGCCCTGCTGTCTTAAATGTACAAACTCTTTAATAGAGTATAAGTCCATTTCTATACAGAAAACAATAATTTTCATCTACATATGTCATGGTAATGGTAGAAATGACATATTGTAATAATAGAGCATGCTGCTGCTGCTGCTGCTGCTAAGTTGCTTCAGTTGTGTCCGACTCTGTGCGACCCCATAGATGGCAGCCCACCAGGCTCCCCCGTCCCTGGGATTCTCCAGGCAAGAACACTGGAGTGGGTTGCCATTTCCTTCTCCAATGCAGGAAAGTGAAAAGTGAAAGGGAAGTCGCTCAGTCGTGTCTGACTCTTCGCAACCCCATGGACTGCAGCCCACCAGGCTCCTCCGTCCATGGGATTTTCCAGGCAAGAGTGCTGGAGTGGGGTGCCATTGCCTTCTCCGAATAGAGCATGAGAAATCAGAAATTTTAGATTCATCTTTTCCCTTACTGTCAATTTTCATTGGATCTGGCTTGAATCATTTCCTTTCTCTTTAGCTTCTTTATCTGGTGAAGGTGAATAATAATACTTTCATTTGCCCCACAGAGGTGCTGGGAGAATGAAAGATAAATTTTTCCAAAGCATTTTGAGCTATTTAAAACAAAGATTATTTGTTTATTTGATTATTATATTGTTATTTCTTACATTCAAATACCACAGTAAGTGTTAGAAGAGGCTCAAAAGATTTGGTTGTTTTTCATAATTTCGTTTGTAGTAGGTAAGAAGGTGAGTATAATGGCCTGCATCTTATAAACAAAGAAACTAAGGCCCCCAAAGATTTGTTTATTGTGGCACTTAAAATGAATATCCCTTTATGAGAACTGGGAGAAATCAGTGAGGGTATAGGCAATAACACTGGCCATGAGTTGATAATTATTGAAACTGTTAATGGGTATATGGGGGATCATTATACTTTCCTGTACACCTTGTCTGTGTTTGAAAGTTTGCATAATACAAAGTTAAAAATATATTGATTTTAAAAAACGAATGGCCACTGTTTTTATTTACAAAGTCCTTTTCAAAAGCTACTGAGTCCCTTTATCTCCTAGGCCTGGATAATTCTTTATTTCATAGGGTTCAGCAAAAAAAATTAACATGCTTGGATCAGAGCACAGGCATTTTAGTTTTTCATATTTAGTGTTTATGTTCCATTTCCTCATGGCTCAGCTGGTAAAGAGTCCTCCTACAATGTGGGAGACCTGGGTTCAATCCCTGTGTTGGGAAGATCCCCTGGAGAAGGGAGAGGCTACCCACTTCAGTATTCTGGCCTGGAGAATTCCATGGATTGTATACATGGGGTTGCAAAGAGTCAGACACAACTGACCGACTTTCATTCACTCTTTTTCCATTGCTTTTTCAGTCACCTGCTACTTTTATCACTTTAATGTAATCGATTATTTTTTAAAGAATTAATAGATTACTTTTTTTCTTACTCCTATTCCAGATACTTGTTAGCTTCTCTTTGTTGTTGTTGATTTTAGATTTTCCTTTTCCTGTTTCTGAAAATTGTTGGGAATTATAAGCAGTCACTTATTAACCCAATTATTTTATGCTTCAGCAGACTTGTCAGTGGGTGGGCCATATGAATTATTTCAGCTTTTAGCGACACAGATCAACCTTGCTACTCCATACCCACAATGGAAAGCTGCTGACCTCCCCACCGCAGGATCTTATAATCAAATGGCATGTGAAACATGTGAGAGCACTCATATTAAACAAACAAAAACAACCCTCAACCTGGGTTATTTTCACTGGTAGACTTGAATGCTTAAAGCTTGTTATTTCATAGGCTCCTAGATAACACGAATGCTGGACTGAAAATGCAACATAATAGTATTTATTTGTTTTTAGACATCAAAGAAATTAAATTTAGAATATAATCATAGGACTTTAGAGTTAAGAAAGCTCAGTTTATGTGTGAAAAAACTAAAGTCTAGAATGGCCAAGTAATTTTCTGGGTTACGTAACTCAGTACTGGCAGAGCTGGTTAGCTTTCAATTCAGAGTTCTCAACTGGGTTGCCTCTCAAGAGCATTTAGGTCCTTGATGTTGTTTGTGAACACTAGATCTGCCTCTGCTTTTTCTATTAATAGCTTAGAAATTTTACTGTTCTGGAATGCCATGATGAGCCATTTTGAAGCCTGGGGCAAAGGAAAAAGTCAATGATGTTGACCTTGCCTTTATTTAAAATTCTGATATTTTCTTCATCATGGATTTTTGGCATTAATTTTGAATTTTAAATTGTGCATTAAAATATCATTAATCTTGCTTCTATTTTGATTACCGAGTTTTGCATCTAAGGTAGGTGTCTCACTCGACACACCCTAGTCCCAATCATGATATTTTGATGATTAAATCCAGTTTAACCCCTCTTTCAGTCTTCTGGAAGTTATTAAAAAAAAAAACTATTAATATTAAATCATTATACTCAAAGCAAACCTTTACTGTTGGCCACCTAGAAATGTGGCAACAAAGAAAAGAAACCAAATTTGCATGTGCTATTCATTGACATCATAGTAGGTAACTCAAAGCATAGTAATTTTTGGCTCCATGAATTTAAGCTCTTTTAGACTCTATACCAGAGAAGGCAATGGCAACCCACTCAAGTACTCTTGCCTGGAGAATCCCAGGGACGGGGGAGCCTGGTGGGCTGCCGTCTGTGGGGCTGCACAGAGTCAGACACGACTGAAGCGACTTAGCCGCGGCAGACTCTATACCAGTTTATTGAAAAGAACTCAAAGCCAATCATGGGTTCTGATCCTTGACTGCATTGTGTTTTTCAGTCTTATATAATTGTGTTTGTTTTGATTTCTATAAAGTGAGAACCAGAGGAAGGAAGCTCTTTATAGGCTTATTGTGTTCATTATTTTACTTGGTCTTTTCAACAACTGTTTGAGATAGGTAACTCATAGGTTAGGACCTTTTTGGTTCCAAGTGATAAAACCCAACTCAATCCTGACTTAAGTAAAAATAAAAGGGAATTCATTACCTAACGTAACTGAAGAACGTAAGGGGTAGATCGAACTTCAGGTATTTTACATCGTCTCATCAAGGCTTGGTCTCTCTCTGTCTCTTGACTTTATTTTCCACTGGGTTGATTTTTCCCACACAGAAGCTCTAGGCTTATGGTCCTACTCGCTTAACAACTTCAGGAGAAAGACAATGCATCTTTCCTCTTTCTCCAGCAAAATGCCTCAGAATTGAGTATAATTGGCCCAGCTTGGGTCACATGCCCATCCTTGCGCTATTAATTAATGCCTAGGACATGCATTTATTTCACTGGTTAGGCGGGCCTCACATGCTCAACCCTGGAGCACAGGAATATAATGAGAGTGGAAAAACTGTTTCCTCCTAAGGAAGAGAGGACTGGGCTGGAGGGCAAAGGCAAATGTCTACTAGGATGTTGTTATACCTGTTTCATTAATGAGGAAGTTGAGGCTTAATTAAGTTGATTTTCAGAAGGCTACACAGCTATTGAGTGATAGTCCTAATTCCAGTCTGCGTAACTCTAAAGCCCATCTTCTTTTCTTCGTAACTTGTATCCCTAGAATACTGTGCTTCTTCCCTGATGGCTCAGGTGGTAAAGAATCTGCCCACCATGTGGGAGATCTAGGTTTGAGCCCTGGGTGGGGAAGATCCCCTGGAGAAGGGAATGGCTACCCACACCAGTTTTCTTGCCTAGGGAATTCCATGGACAGAGGAACCTGGCATGGGGTTAAGCAACCAACACTTTGACTTCACGTTCTCCTGAATAAAACTGTGATGGTTGTCGTTCCTTTATAGCAGTTGTTTTCAGCTGGGGTGATTTTGCCTTTAGGGGAAATTTGGTGATGTCTGGAGACATTTTTTTGGTTGTCAGAACTGAGCAGGGAAGTTGAAGAGATACTGCTGGGTAGAACGCAAGGATGCTGCTGAACATCTGTGCACAGGACAGCACCTCACATGAAGAATTACCCAGCCCCAAACGCCAATGTAGTGTGAAGGTTAAGAAACCCTCCTGTATAATAAGGTTCCAGTTCCAAGCTATTACTATTAAGAAAAATTTTGAAAGAAAGGTATGATACAGAGCAAGATTTGAAGGATTCTGACATCTAGGTACAGTTCAGTAGCCAATCAATTCAGAAAAACATTTATTTTCATAACAGCCAATATTAGAACACTGATTTCTCTTATTTAATGGGTAAAATTGTCATATTAGTGAAGTAAATCAAACAGAGAAAGCAAAATATCTGTGATATCACTTATGTGTGGAATCTAAAAAAAATTATACAAATAAACTTACTTATAGAAATAGACTCACAGACTTAGAGAATGAGCTTATGGTTCTGAGCTATGAGCCTGGGGGAAGTGATAGTTAGGGAGTTGGGGATGGACATGCACACACTGCCATATTTAAAGTGGATAACCAACAAGACCCTGCTGTATCGCACAGGGAACCCTACTCAATGTTGTGTGACAGCCTGGATGGGAAGGGAATTTAGGGGAGAAGGGATACAAGAAAACCTATGGCTGAGTCACTCTGCTGTGTACCTAAAACAATCACAACACTGTTAATTGGTTATAATCCAACATAAGATAAAAGGTTAGAAAAAAGTTTAAAAAAATTGTTCTATAAAAGCTTTAGCTAATTTTTCAGGTATAATTTTTATTTCATATAAAATTTCTTTAAATTTAAATTTAAATAATCTAGGGTTATTTTAAATCAAATACTGAATGCTTTCAATTAAAAAATCTTCACAGTATTTATCTCCATTTGTTTAATCTTATTTTATTGCTTTCATGAGTTTTGGGTAGTTTTCAGCATACAAATACTGTACATGTTTTGTTTGATTTACATCTAAGTACTTCATTTATTTTAGTGATGATAAATAGTATTTCTCCTAGTTTTACTGAGGTATAATTGACAAATAAAATTGTATATATTTAAAGCATACAACATGATTGATATATGTATACAATGTAAAATGATTACCATAGTTAATTAACATCCATTACCTCACATAGATACATTTTGTGTGAGTGTGGTGAGAAAACTTAAAATCTATCCTCAGCAAGTCTTAAGAATACAGAACAGTATTCTTGACTATAGTCACCATGATGTGCGTTAGATCCCCAGGACTTCATCTTATAACTGAAGGTTTGTGCCCTTTGACCAACATCTCCCCACTTCCTCCACCCACCATGGCGACCATGATTCTGCTCTCTGTTTCTCTGAGTTGGACTTTTCTATTTTTAAATTCCACGTAATGGTGAGATCATACAGTGTTTATCTTTCTCTGTCTGGCTTGTTTTACTTGGCTTAATGTCCTCCCTGTTCATCTATGTTGTCACAAGTGGAAGGATTTTCTTCCTTTTTTATGGCTAATTGTGTGAATGTGTACACGTGGGTGTGTGTATATCACACTTTATTTATTCTCAACATTGAGGTTGTATATCTATCTTGGCTATTGTGAGCAGTGCTTCCATGACCATGGGAGTACAGATATCTTGCCCAGATACTAATTTCATTTCCTTCAAATATACAACCAGGAGTAGGATTGCTTGATCACATAGCAGGTCTGTTTTTAATTTTATTTCAGTATCCTGTGTACAGGCTTCTCTGATGGCTCAGTCAGTGGTAAAAAATTTGCCTGCCAGTGCAGGAGACTTGGGTTTGATCCCTGGGTCAGGAAGATCCCCTGGAGAAGGAAAATGACAACCCACTTCAGTGTTCTTGCCTGGAAAATCCCATGGACAGAGGAGCCTGGCAGGCTACAGTCCATGTGGTTGCAAAGAGTCAGACATGACTTAGCAACTAAACAACAGCATCCCTGTGTACATGCTAATATGTAGAAATGATTTTTGATTACTTGTCTTATATCCTGTGACCTTGCTAAACTCACTTATTAGTTCTAAGAGGGTTTGGTGGGGGTTTTGGTATATTTCTTAGAGTTTTCTTTTTCTTTCATTGAAATATAATTGATGTACAGTATTATGGTACTTTCAGGTGTACAGCATAGTTATTTAACATTTACATACATTATGAAATGAAAAGTCTAGTAACCATCTGTCCCCATCCAAAGTTTCTACAGTATTATTGATGATATCCCCTAGGCTGTATATTACAACTTGTGACTTATTTATTTTATAACTGAAGTTTGTTCCTCTTAATTTCTTTCACTTATTTCTTTTATTCCCCTGGCCCTTTTCCTCTGGAAACCATCAGTTTCTTCTCTGTATCTATGAGTCTGTTTCCATTTTTTAAAACTCATTTTGTTTTTTAGATTCCATATATAAGTGAAGTCATAATTCCACATGTAAGAAATCTGACTTATTTCATTTAGCAAATACCCTCTAGGTCCATCCACATCTTCACCAGTAGCAAGATTTCATTCTTTTTATGGCTGAGTATGGGCTCCCCTAGTGGCTCAGTGGTAAAGAATCCACCTGCCAATGCAGGAGACTAGGGTTCAATCCCTGGGTCAGGAAGATCCCCTGGAGAAGGAAATGGCAACCAGTAACCAAATACTCCAGTATTCTTGCTTGGGAAATCTCATGGACAGAGGAGTCTGGTGGACTACAGTCCATGGGGTCACAAAAGAGTAGGGCACAACTTAGCAACTAAACAACGACAACAGCATTCCTTTGTGTGTGTGTGTGTGTGTGTGTGTGTGTATATATATATCTATCTCTTGGAGAAGGCAATGGCACCCCACTCCAGTACTCTTGCCTGGAAAATCCCATGGGTGAGGAGCCTGGTAGGCTGCAGTCCATGGGGTCGCTAAGAGTCGGACAGGACTCAGTGACTTCACTTTCACTTTTCACTTTCGTGCATTGGAGAAGGAAATGGCAACCCGCTCCAGTGTTCTTGCCTGGAGAATCCCAGGGACGGGGGAGCCTGGTGGGCTGCCGTCTGTGGGGTCGCACAGAGTCGGACACGACTGAAGCGACTTAGCATATATATATCTGTATACCATGTCGTCTTTCCATTCATCTTCCGTTATACATTTAGGTTGCTTCCATGAATACTGAATAATTTTAAAACAAATATATAAGTTTATCTTAGATGCCTTTTAAACCTTTCAAATAGAAGATTCTATATGAGGGGAAATAATTATTTTTTAACCTCTCAGCCAAAGCACTTTTTAAAATTATGATGCAAATAGGATATTTAATGTGCTAGAAAATGTACAGAATTTTATTCCCTTTAATCAGCACATGTTTTGGGGGAAAAGGAATGAAGGCAGAAGAGTATATTTAATATACTGTAGCTGCTAGTTATAGGGGCTTTCCTGGTGGCTCAGATGGTAAAGAATCTGCCTGCAGTGCTGAAAACCTGAATTCAATCCCTGGGTTGGGAGGATCCCCTGGAGAAGAGAATAGCTACCCACTCCAGTATTCTGGCCTGGAGAATTCCGTGGACAGAGGAGCCTGGCAGGCTACAGTCCATGGGGTCGCAAAGAGTCAGATACGACTGAGCAACTGAGCTGCTAGTTATGGGGCTTAGCATTTCAGAGAAATCAATCTGCTTGTTTAATGACATGAACATACTTCCAACAGTCCATCTCCTTAGGACTGCAAGTGCTTTCTGGATTGTGCAAGTCTGAATAACGTAGGAAAGCTGTACTTCTCTAGTCACACGTCACATAGTATTCCAGTAGAGTAATGGAATGAGTAGAGGGATAGTACAGAAGGCATTGACAGAGAAGTCTTTAACAATCCAGCAAATCAAATTTATTATTGGAATTGGAAGATTTGGGACTTTTCTCATTTTGCCTGTCTTACCAAATAATTTTTCAGTATCATATTCCAGGTGCCTCACAATTCTGTGCATGCACGGAATTACAGATCCATTTCTCTCTAATTCTTTTCAGCTTCACTGAACCCAAACCAGATCAACAGCATTTTCTCCAATTTCAACCAAATAATTCCTACTTGCCTTGGTATCTCACGTGGAAGACCCTCCTTCTGTCTTGCTTTAATCACTTGAGGTCCCTTCAGCCCATGCCTATCACCCCCTGGTTTGGCTTCGTTTTTTAACTCACCATCCACCCAGCTCTATGATTGCTTCTTTTGTTCCTTCTGTTTTCTTTTGGCCTCAGTTCCCTCTCCTTTATTATATTTCCTCCATGCAGATTACTCTTACTTCCTTTTGTGTCCCAAGCCTTAAATGTTGTTGTTGTTTAGTGGCTAAGTCATGTCAGAACTCTTTGCAAGTCCATGGACTGCAGCACGCCAGGCCCCTCTGACAATGAAGCAAGAATATTAGAGTGGGTTTCCACTACCTTCTCCAGGGGATTTTCCCTCCCCAGGGATCAAGCCTTCCTCTCCTGCTTGGCAGGTGGATTCTTTACCACTGAGCCACCTGGTAAGTCCTCAAGCCTTATTTACTGGTTTCATATCCCTAGATATCCCCAATTCATAGTTCGTGTCCTCACCTACTAAGATGTGTAATGTCTACCTGTCTAGCATATGTTAGTAAGGTATGGGTGTATAGATAAGCCATCTATTCATTGTTCATAAAATCCAATTTGCAATTTCCTGGGAAATAAGGCAACTACTTATCTTCAAACCACCCAAGGTCTTAGTCTCCAGAATGCAAGTCCTCCTGACACAGTAGCAGGGGTAATAATTGTATGTCTACAAAACATTTTGGGAAAATACCTTTGTAAATGGTACTGGGTAAAATGTTACACTTTATTAGTATAGTCCTGCTAATTTCCTTGAGAAGAAATGTTCTTGGAGATTTGGAATTTCTTATCTCTCCATTTATATGCATTTTCCTGGTGCTGTCAGAAGTTTACTCCTCCCCACAGTTTTGTGGGATATGTTGGTATTCTCAGTTTACAGAGCAGAGAGAAGAGAGGTCACTTGACTAAACGAGTCATCTGACTTGTTTAGAATTTTACAGCAAGCTAATTGCAGAGTCCTTGAGTTTCCTGGCTCTAGTTCCTGTGATATAAATATAAAATGATTTATTTTGCATTGCTTATTTATATAAATGCCTTAGAGCATTTCCTTTCCTTCTAATAAAATTGTAAAAACTCTTACCTGGTAAAGATATTGTTAGTATAGAAAAGAAATGAACTAGGGCCAAGGTTACCTCAATTTGATTACTGCCTCTCCAGCTGACTAGCTCTAAAGGATGTTGGTTCCTAGATTCTCCTTTCAAATTGTGAAAGCTGTACGCATTTTATTCTACACTGGTGATGTCCCTTGAAGTCCTTTAAGAAAAAACAAAACAGAAAACTTAAAGTACAAAGTGTTCTTATTGATTAACTTAAAAGGACCCTTGTTTGTGTTGCTAGGGCAGGTGATCCCATGGGTTAGCATTGTGGAGTGTGGTGGGAACTAGCCAGGTCTCAGTAATTTCTTTTGGATTTCTAGGACTGTCTTTCTGTGGAGTTGAAGTGGGGAAACAGCTTGTGGAACTGCTTTTGGTGCTGCCATGAGTGTGTTTGGGAAGAAAAGGGTGCATTCCGATGGTATGTTAGGGGGATGTTAGCTGTTCAGGAAAAATAACCCTTACCAAAGTTAATGGCTCCCACTAGCATTTTCAGTAACATGTACCAGATGTGGGTAGTTAATTATTCTCAGATCTGATAAGTACCTGCCAGCCAAGGCTAATTTTATTTTCAGTAAACAGTGGCCAAAGGTCCTAGCTGTTCATTTGATAGGATAGGGCCTGTTTGCACTTATCTATTAATAAAAGCACAACACTCCTTTAGTTTTCCTTTCCCAGGGCCAGATAAAACATTTCAGACACTCAATGTATTTGTCTTAGTAAATCAGGCAAAGTAAACAAATCTGGTGGATTAACTTGGTAAACAGAGAGTGGTTAAGTGTTACCTTTTGAGTTTAGCTCAATGCCATATAAATAGCATTAATCGCATGGTATTTTCAATAACCTTTATGGAGCAAGACAGAAGAGGCCTTTTTTTTTTTTTTTCTTTCTTTCTTTCAGTCACAAGGGATATGGTGTGTTTCTTAAGTACTTTCAGATGTCCTTCTGTAGGAAGATTTGAAAATCACTTTAAAATGAAATTTATTCTTTTGTCCCATTAATAACGCATCGGGAAGCTTGCACCAGTTAATGTGTGTAAACCTGGAACCCTCCATGGATCCTCTTAGAAAGTAAGATTGCACAGTGGCATGTGGGCTTTGCCACAGAGAGATAAGGAACATCTAGAGGTTATTGATTTGGATGGAACAGTGGAAAGGGGACCACCTTTATGGTGGAGAAAGGGGCAGGGAGGCAGAAATTCAGACTTTATTCATCCAGAATTTTTCTCTTGGACAGAGTCCTATTAGGGTCAGGAGTGCTATTTATTTTGTGGTGTAGATGCTTGTCTTGTGAGAACTGGCATAAAACAGATCAGTTATTTCATACTAGCCAACAGAGCACCATTATATCAAAGTATCTTCCAGTTACACCAGGCCTGGACTGGATTTGTACTGGTGCTCCAGTCTCTCGCCAGCTCTCTGTATCATCTTGTATCCCTCGTTAAACTTTCTTTTTTTAGTAATGATCAAAACCAACTCTCTACTTATACAACACACACACATATATATTTTGCACTGGGTTTATACTCAAGGTTGTATGTACTTTATAAAATGCTTTTTAAGTTTTGCATGCTGTAGAATAATTCATTTAATTTGGTAAACATCATGCATAAGAGAAATAGCTGAAAGGCCTTAGAGACAATTCCCTACTCACACCTCCACCCCCATTCCTCTGCATTAATACCTTATTCTACAAAAGGGTGATCTGACCCAGTGCTGTGAATACAGTGCCAGGTGAACAGAGTACAAGGTACCCACCCAGTGGTAACATCCCGGATGTGACTGATGATGATAGAGTGGAAGAGACAGTGAAAGCCAGGAATTTAGATCTGTTCTCTCTTTTCAGCTTCACTTTATTGACCTACTCAGGGACAACTGAATGACTGCAATTGTCTTCTTGCCACCAGACCTATCCAACTGCAGTCTATTCTCGGGCCATTTCTAGATTAGCCTTCCAAAATACAAGTCATAAAGTGTCACTTTCTCACTTTAAAAAATTTGGTAGTGGATTCTTGTGTCCTTACAAGATAAGACTTAAACTTCTGATATTATCACGGTCTTAATTATTTTTACCTTGTTTCTAGCTTGGCATCCTCTCGCTGGTTTATGCTTCAACCATATTGAATATTTGTGTGTTATTAAACATACATGTTGTTGAACACTCTACCCTCTCTCTGTCCATTTCTTTGATCGATGAATACCCGTTGATTTTTTAACACCCAGTTTCAGCATAAAGTCTCTAGTGACTCAAATGGAATTGATTAATCTTGCTTCATCGTACCCTGTGCATATTGCTTACATAGTTCCTATGAAACCTATGGCACGTACTTTGTGTATTGCCTTTTCTTCGTACTTAATTACCAGAGGGATTGTATCTTGTCCAGTTTTGTATTTTCGTGTCCAGCTGAGTGATTGGCACAGAGCTAGGACCTGTCTGGTTGGTTGGATGGATGGATGGATAGATAGTTGAGTGTATGCATGGATGGATGAAGTAAAGTCCCATAACCATATCTCCTTGCTCAAATTCCACTCCCTTTTCAGTGTTGCATGGAAATAGCCCTTAAAAGTACCCAGATTAAGATTTGATAGGTATACCTGGTCTTTACTTGTGTGAGTGAAGGATCAAGAAGAACGCTCCCATACTCCTTGTACTTACCCAGAGATTTCATAGTCTGAAATTTCACCTTAAAGACTCATTCATCAGTTTTCTTATATTCTGTCTACATTTCCTGCCCTCTTTAGAACTTTATACATAGTTGTGAAGTCCTTCCATAAGCATTGTCTTATTTAGTTTTGAAAAGGACTTTATTAGATAGATTTCTATTATATATATTTTAGAGGTAAAAGAATATAACTTCAAAGCAATTCACTGATCTGCCTAAGGTCATTCCTTTGCCATGGATGAGCTAGTGCTGAGCTGAAGGCCTTTGACCCTGGCATCCTCTTTTCTTTAGCCCCTTGCCTTAGAAGGAGACACAGATCTATTAGTCATTAAATACTTTAGGATATTAATACTGTTTGATATTAATCAAACAGATCACTGTCTCCATGCCAGCTCACCAGATTCTGAGGAAAATAAGAGTTTTGATTTCTAAATTGGGAAGGAGAAGTAATATGAAGAGAAAAAATGAAGGATAATTTTAAAGACTGGGTCAAGCACAAAGAGTTTGGTTAGATGTGACAGTGGCCCAGGATGGACACTATCTTAACGTAAATATACCAAATTTATATTTCTTAATTCACCACTTCTTTGTTAAACTACATTTTCACTAATAAAAGGGACATAGACATTTCTATCATCATTATATTGATATTCATACAGATCTTATCAAAGTACAAGGTGCCAAATATTGAAAATCGTATCCTTAACATGCCCAGAAGTGCCCTTTAAGCATCTTTAATATAGTTGTTTCATTGTTGTTGTTGATGTTCAGTCACTAACTTGTGTCTGACTCTGTGACCTCATGCACCACGGCTTGCCAGGCTTCCCTGCCTTTCACCATCTCCTGGAGCTTGATTAAACTCATGTTCATTGAGTTGGTGATGCCATCCAACCGTCTCATCCTCTGTCATCCCATTCTCCTCCTGCCTTCAATCTTTCCCAGAATCAGGGTCTTTTCCAGTGAGTCAGCTCTTTGCATCAGGTGGCCAAAGTATTGGAGCTTCAGCTTCAGCATCAGTCATTCCAATATGTATTCAGAGTTGATTTCCTTTAGGATTGACTGGTTTGATCTCCTTGCTGTCCAAGAGACTCTCAAGAGTCTTCTCCAGCATCACAATTCAAAAGCATCAGTTCTTTGGTGCTCAGACTTCTTTATGGTCCAACTCTCCCATTGGGAAACACAAACTGTTTTTATGACACAGGTGACATGGATGGGATTATGATTTGCTCTTTATCTCTCATGGTGGAGGCTTTCTTTCAAAAGTCTGATGTTCTTTGGCCCTCTGTGTTGAAGAGTAAGAGGTGCATGCACATGCATGGGCATCACATGTTTGTACCACACACACAGGTGCTTTAGGTACATGGGCAGTTTTGTTGACTGGTGTCTTTATTAGACGGTTTATGGCATGGAAACAGTGTCTTGTGGGTGGACCTCCAAATGTCTACGTCTGTATGTCTTTTCTCTACATAGAAAAGAAATCTTTTTGTCCAGAGAAGACGGTTTCAATTTTCTTTTTGAGAGTTAAACATCTGGTTGCCAGAGTTTAGGGAGCTGAGGGAGAGAAAGAGGCTAAGGTGCAGATGTTGTCTGTCCCAGGATGTAGACTCTTCCTTAAATCTTCCATTTCAGTTCAATTACCTCCTCCAGCCCACCCTCTACTTTTGTGTCCAGAACTCCTTTACATCCATTTCATTGGGAATAAACCCCTGAAGTATATGTTAATTGTGGGTAGGATTTAAACACAAGGCGATCAGAAAACCTTCCTGCAAAAAGAAGAAAGCAGGAGAATGTAAGGCTGAGTCCCTCTGTTGGGCACCTGAAACTATCATAGTGTTGTTAATCGACTATACTTCAATATAAAATAAAAAGTTTAAAAGAAGAAAAATGCAAGCTAAGACATGAATTTGGAGGAAAAAAAAAAAAACAATGAATGGGAAATAGCCAATAATTCACTTCACTTTGTGTGAAGCACACATGAAGATCTGTACTTAAGAAGAAATGAACGTGGGAACAGAGACTAAAGCTTCAAAGACTAAGAAGCCTAGACTTCTGGAGGCATCAAAGAGCCAGCTTCTGCACACTCATTCATTCATTTGTTCAGTCAGTTTCCGAGAGCCTGGTAGATCGTTACTGGAGTTTTAAAAATGAGTTAGATCGGACTGCTGCTCCGTGACTTTGACTCAGTTCACTATTTTTCAGTTGAGGTCTCAACATGGAAAGATTTAATATTTCATATATATAATGTTGGAGCTCACAGATTCTAAGGAGGTTATCAGGCTTGGGAGACTTGATGTTTTTTGAGATCTGCATTTCTTTCTCCAACAATGAGATCATTTTGTTAGAGTATGAGAGCTTGGAAATATCTTTTATCTTCTTGTCAGTGAATGTTATTACTTATAGCACAAATATCACTTCTTCAGGTGGGCCATATGACCAAGGATCCAGGTGGGCCATATGACCAAGAGGCTCGAATGAACATTATCGCTTCATAAATGGAATTAAATTTGATGTTTAATAGAAATGGACTTCTAGAATTTTTTGCCATCAACCCAGGACCAAAATACAGGACAAAACTATTGTACATTGCCTAACATTGTGCTCAGTTCTGCAAAGTCCTTTTATGCTGTTGATGATAGTGGTGAAAATTTGTAAGTAGTTTTTGCCCACATATGTATGCCATGGTAAAGCAGTTTTCTTCCTTAGCAGTCTAGGAAGAACATTATTATATTTATAGACCTCAGTTACAAATTCTCTCCTTCAGACTATTGGCCTGAGCTTAAAAATATGACATGATTACACAAGCACTCTGGAATTTAGATTAAACAGCATTCAATTTGAAAATCTAATCATATTATCTAAATATCATGAAGTTATAATAGGCTGATTGATAGGGACCAACGGTGTCTTTTCCTGGCGCTACATGCCTTTCACTCAGCCAGCCTTTTCCAGCTAAGATGTTGATAAAGGCGACTATAAATCTTAATAGTTGCAGACAGTTTAAAAGCATAGTTCACTGGGTAAGGTCACACCCACTTAAGTGATCTATTTTGTATACTTTTCAAAAATAGGTTAATTAACTTAATAGAAATAATAGGACTCTCGTATTGATGTGCAATTACTACTAAAACAAGTTTTTTCTTTCTTTTTTTTTTCCCAAGTGAACATGATGTTCATGAAATTGAGGGCATAATAGCCATGACAAGAACCAGGCTTAGCAAGGCAGGTCACATTCAGCGAGTATATTTCAGACTTGCCCTTTAAAACCTGCCTTTATTCCCGTCCTAGGACATGGGCATGCCTCCACCAACGCATTTCATTCCTGGCACTCTCCTCTTTCAGTTTTCAGGAGGGATTATTCTTGCTATTTTGTTTCCCTAATCACTCTCACAGTCGTTTATATAGCCCCTGTTCCCTGAAGACTCCAACGTGCGTAGGATGCTCTATGAATTTGGGTCTCTGTTCTTTTTCATCTGGGGCTGTTTTCTTCACTCTTCTAACAAATGATTCATCTGGTACCCTGGGAGAAGCATGGTTTCAGAGGAGGCTGCAGTGAAGGACGACGAGGGAGGGCCCAGGCCAGAGTCATGTTTGGGACAAGTTATATTGTCCTAAAATGGCCTGGTTTCATTTTATTGTTTAGTGCCTGGTTCCAGCTTTCTACACTCAAAGTGATTTACCCTACTCTAAGACCTCTTGCTGATGGCTTAACCTTCTTATTTTATTATTGGTCACTCACTTTGCATAATTTGATTTTTTCCATTTATTTAGTCTTTAAAATAGACCTTACAGTTTTATATCTTAAATCAAGTGTATGGGTGTTTATTATATTATTTTTCAGAACACCTCAATATATTTAAAATAGCATATTACGTTTTAAGATGTGCATCCCTTCCTTCAATGTGGTATCTTATATCACAAACAGCTCTCTCTGTGGATATTGCTGAGTCCTCAGGGCTTGAATTCTCCTGTGGCCTAGGCGGTATAAGAGGGAGTTGGTTGTTGTTTAGTTGCTAAATCATGTCTAACTCTTTGTGACCCCATGGACTGTAGACCGCCAGGCTCCTCTTTCCATGGGATTTCCTAGGCAAGAATTCTGGAGTGGGTTGCCATTTCCTTCTTCAGGGCATCTTCCCGACCCAGGGATCGAAGCCACGAATCCTGCTTCGGTAGGAAGATTCTTTACTGTCTGAGCCACCTGGTTAGTGATATCTGTACATATGAGGGCAGGATGCATTTTGAACCAATGGGCATATTTTGAACTGGGGATCCCAGGTGGATTCCTAGTTTATCTTACGGCTGTACTGTTTTTCCACGTCCTTACACTGCCCTGCCAACACAGCCTTTTCTAAACAGAAACAAATCTTGTTGGTACGTATGTGTGAATGTACATAGAAAAGAGCAGGTAATACTTAGCTGGGGTAGAAAGAACCTTTTAACCATCTCCCTGCCTTAGGTTCATTAGAGAAATGCCTTCCTTACAGATGGTTGCAATGACTGTGAAGTTCAGTTTTCAGACTTAGTTTTCTGTTGAGCAATAAAATGGTTCACCTGCAGTGCAGGATGGAACCACCCCACTTGAATATGCCATATTCCTCTGTTTCCTAGGTTAATGTTAGTGGTTTTCCCTCCCAAGCATTCTCTCTAGAGTTTAGCAGCATTCCTTTCTTGAAAGCAAAGACCTCATTTCCTATTTCTTTCATATCCTCTAATTTGCCCAGTACAGGGTCCAATTGAGAACAAGCGTTTGTTAAAAACATTTTAGGTAATTAACTAGAAAACGTCTGGCTTGGGTTTCAGAGAGCATGAGAGATTGGGCACGGGAAGTTCTGGCAACGGAAGAATTGAACTCAAAGGGATATCTTTTTTTGTTACTATTTTTCTTTAATAATAAAAGAATTATAAGTACCTTGTACATATAAGATTTGGGAGCACAAAATTGTTTTAAAAACGGATCCATCTGCTCCTAAGAATACACTTAAAATAATTGAAAAAAAGTTGTATACAAATGTTCATAGCATCATTATTAGTAATACCCCCAAAGTGGAAATACCTTAAATATACATCAGTGGATGAATGAATAAACAACAGGTGGCATGTCCATACAATGAAATATTATTTGATGGTAAACAGAAATGAAGTACTGATACATGTTACAATGTAGATGAACCTTGAAAACATTATGCTAAGTGAAAGAAGCCTTTCACCAAAGACCGCACATTCTAAGATAACATTTGTGTGAAATGCCCAGAGCAGGGAAATCTATAGAGACAGAAATTAGGTTAGTGGTTGCTTACGGATGGGAGTGGGTGGGCTTGTGGATGATAGCTAAAGGGTACAGGATTTCTTTTTGAAGTGATAAAAAGGTTCTAAAATTGATTGTGGTAATGGTTGTACCACTCAGTGACTATTTTAAAAATGATTGAGAATTTTCCAATGAATGAATTGTATAGTATGTGAATTATCTCTCAATAAAGCTATTATAAAAAAAGTTAATGATCTAAAAACCCATCCTTAAATATCTACTGTTAATAATATTATATTTCCTTCATCTTTAAATATTTAAATTTTTACACACTTTAGCTCATAGTTTACATAATCTTGTATAGTGTTTTCATTTGCCATTTCATCATGATCATTTTCTCATTCTATTAAAAAATTTTTTGTAAACAGATTTTTAATGGCCACAAAATAAATTCTCTCATTGTAGCATAATTTCCATCACTGTTCTTCTAGATGTTGTACATTTAGGTTGTATCTCTTTTTCACAATTAGAAAGTTACATTTTGGAAAGACTATGAAAACTTTTATTCTCATTTGTGAGCATAAAGAGTTGAAGTAAAAGAAAAAAGAAAAGTGTAGTGAATAATGCCTTCATTGAGTTTTAGACTAAGGTTTCCCAAAATAAAAGCTTTATGTCTTGGTTTTAGCCTTTGGGTGCTGCTGCTGCTAAGTCGATTCAGTCGTGTCCAACTCTGTGCGACCCCATAGACTGGCAGCCCGCCAGGCTCCTCCGTCCCTGGGATTCTCCAGGCAAGAACACTGGAATGGGTTGCCATTTCCTTCTCCAGTGCATGGAAGTGAAAAGTGAAAGTGAAGTCCCTCAGTCGTGTACGACTCTTAGCGACCCCATGGACTGCAGCCCACCAGGCTCCTCCGTCCATGGGATTTTCCAGGCAAGAGTACTGGAGTGGGGTGCCATTGCCTTCTCCGAGCCTTCGGGTAGAACAAAGTAAATTTTCATTAGGAGTCATTAGAAGAGCAAGGCCCACCTGCCCAGGGAGAGTTTTAGGTCAACATACAAATTAGCTCCTCCTCCATACCCTGGCAAGTAGCAGAAGTCTCTTGCTTTCCTGTGTGAAGAGGTGGACAAGTTCTCAGCCTGACTGAGTTCATATCTCTATACAGTAGGTTCTTTTTCCTAAGAGATTCTACCTTATTTGATCCTTCATCATTTTCTGTTACTCTCGAGCCTGCAGTATGAAAAAAAAGTAAGAATTTCTAGAAAAGAGTCTTCTCTAGAGAAAAGGATTAAAGTTTTATTCACTGTAAATTTTCATTTTGTTATTTTCTAAAGAAAAAATTAAATGCAGTGTTTTAGGCAGTTATAACCTTTCATCATATTTATCATATCTCATATTCTTATTTTAGGCTGATGAAAATATTTAAAACTCATAACTCTGTTTAAATTTGTATACCCACCAGCCAGTTTTAGTATGCTTCTTTCCATTATATTCTGTTTAGTCTCTAATTTCAATTTGTACCTTCCCTTCTCCCTTAAATTGTCCGGTTCTAATTCAGAAGGGTAAGGAAATGCTTGGTCAGTTGTTGAGAGGAGGGTGTTGATCCTGTGTGTTTTTCTGTCATTTCATTCTTAACCTATTACATGTATTAATACATTTGTCCTGTCCTCACTGACTTGACCTCTGATCACATTGCAAAGTACAAACATCTTCTAAGGAAGGGAGAGCCAGGCGCTAATGAGCTTGTGCCTTTGTTAGCCAGGGCTCAATTCAGAATTTCTGTTTTCTAACTTGGGGGAATAAGAAGCTTAGCTAGATTAAGAGACTTGCCTAAGTCACATAGCAAGAAGCTGAGATCAGGACTGAAAGCTGTTGCCAAATTCTTCCACTAAAATCTGTAAACTTATGGAAGCTCACTCATACAATATATAAATTGGTGTAGGGAAGAAAAATAATTATGTATCCAGGTTGAACTGATCTCTCTCAAATTTCAAGTGAAGAAAGACCCTTTAAGGAAGAATTTAAGAGAATTAAAATGATGTGAACCTGAACCATGGTTCCTTTCTCATTCAATTATTTCCTTTTAACCACCGATGGCTTTTTGTGCTTGGCTGGGTATGTTTTCAGCTAGTCAAGCCTATGTTATGAAAGAGAAATAAGACACTTAATCCTGTGAATGATTAACCTGCATTGGCCTCCCTCCCCAGTAGCTTGCCCTTCCTGTATTGTAGTCTGTTTACTCACTTCTGAGCCAAATCTCCAAGGTCTCTTCTTATTGAGTGTAGGGCCATCTGGATCAGGAGTAGGGCCTTGCCTTTGTTTTATTCTGGAGATGATGTGACTGATTATACAGCTCCAGGCATTTGCATTTTTCAAAGGAATTTTTAAGTTTATTGCTTGCAAAAACCCAGTTACAGTAAAATATCAGTTAAAAAAGTTTACGGATGAGGAAGTTGAAGCCAGCGAAGTTTTGACTTTCCGAAAAAAGTTCCCCAACAAGTCAATGGCAGAATTCAAATTGGTGTACACTCTTATATAGTTAGTTCAGTGTCTAATTTGTTGAGGTGTGTTTTTTATTCTTATTTATAAAGCCAAGTAGAGCTGGCTTGAGTCATTTGTAGTTAATAAGTTTTTGTGTTTGATCTGTTGCTATTGCAACCCAGGTCAGGCTTAAAGATAGTTATATTCTCTACATTCTTGGCAAAGAGCTGTTTGCTATTTTGTCATAATGTCTGAGAGAGAAATTCAACCTGAGAACCAAAAATTTATTCTCCAAGATGGCTGTCAGTAGGTTCACTGAGACCTAGGGAATAACCTTTGGGCTGTAGATTTTCCTTCTGTGAACTGGAAGGCCTAATTGGGCTCCCAGAGGCGACAAGAACAGACTGATTACTCAGTGATTTAGATTCCAGGACTTGGGCATTTTAGTGGGATAAGAATCCCGTGGAATATGAGTAATTTTGTGTGAAGGTCTCTAGGACTTAGTCCAAGGGCATAGACTCTTAGTTCCTTAGTAGAGGGAACTAAGGAGAAATGGCTTTCACACTGTCATATTGAAAAGCAGGAGCAGAAAGAAGCCAGATTTCCTGGCTTCTCTCTTTGGGCTGTAACCATTAGACTGCGTAGATAAATATTTACTCAAGGAAGAATGCATAGCACTGAAAGAGCAAAGTCTTAAAATGGGTAAAATATACAAAATACTCCAAGGTAGGTTATTATATTGACATTTGTGGCCACATACTGGTCCATGAAGGGGAAAGTTCTAGCCACTGAAACCTCAACCACTAGAAACTTACTCTGCAGGGCGTCTTTGTAATTATGGCACTGACTAGCCCATGTTAATTAGCAACCCCTATTAATTCCTCAGTTCAGTTCAGTCGCTCAGTCGTGTCCGACTCTTTGCAACCCCATGGACTGCAGCATGCCAGGCTTCCCCGTCCATCATCAACTCCCGGAGCTTACTCAAGCTACTCCTTGTGTTATTTTCCTAATGACCCTTACAAAGTTTGCTATCTTCTTACTTTGCACATTAAGCTTCTGGTGGAGGTGCTGGTGAGTTCTACTTTCTGGTAGATTTTAGAGTCCAGATAGTCAAGAAAGAAAGAACAACAATGAGAAAGAGGAAAAAAAAAAAAAAACAACATCAATTTGACTAAGACAAGGATATAGTGTTGATGGGCCTCAGTGACCCCAAGCTAAGATCAGAGCAACTTAGATTTAGTGTTAAAAGCTCTTTAATGGAAGCTATTTAAAACTAAAGCGTATGAACCTAAGACAAGCTGTGTTGGCAAGAGGGAACAATGCTGGAGCAAAGCCAAGAGCACGTGGTGAGACTCCATCCAGTGGGCCCGAGATAGGAGTGTTGGGTTGGATCAAGGTTAGTGGCGAAAATGCTCTTCTCCTTGATAACCACATGACTAACTCCCTCACCCTCTCCATTCTTTGCTTTAAATATCATCTTGTCAATGAGACCTACACATCTATTCTGACCCATCTATTTGAACTTGCAGTGAATAAAATGAGTTAATTAAACCTCATGTTGATTAATCCTGAATTACAGAAGAAAATTTAATGCTATAGATGGTTGAGCTCCATGGTATTATAATCCTCATCTTGGTTTTTAGTTTAATGCTCCTTGAAAATACTGGTATTCAATTAGTGTAAATATTAAAAAATATTTGCCCATGAGAAAGGAATAGGATGTGTATTCCCTTTCTTCAGCCATACTTTGAATCCTGGTGATCAAGATTTTCCTGAAAGATTAAAAATGAAATAAGGCAATACATTGATTTTGTTACATGATCTTTTTGTATACTAATATACTGTATTTTCTCATTTCCTTTCTTTCTTGTCCATGTTTTTTTTTTTTTTCCTAGCCAATGGAAACTCACAATCTCAAACTCCTTTTTCATCCTTTTGCTGTCAGGGGTGAGGGAGAATGGAAGATGCTTTTGCTGAGCTTAAATGTAGTTAAATGTTTATAATCAAAGTAAAGCATACCAGTGGAGAAGGAAATGGCAACCCACTCCAGTATTCTTGCCTGGAGAATTCCATGGACAAAGGAGACTGGCAAGCTACAGTCCATGGGGCCACAGAGTTGGACACGACTGAGCGACTATCACAGAGTGTGCCAAAGAGGCACAGTATTAGAGTTTCATCAGTCATGTAGGGTAATTTAAGTATGAAACGCATCAGACAGCTTATTTCCGCTTTCTTTGTTATAGGCATAGCTTAAAAAGACTTGGTAGATGTACTTGTTCATGGCCTTCCCACCTGTGTTTGGGATGAGCTCATCATGGTTTATAAACATAGCTGACATGAGGTAGTCTTTACATGGAATACAACTAAGAAACACCTATTTTGGGTTGCATCAGGTGAGCTATTGCTGACTCACCCTGTGATGCTTTTCTGTCTAAATCATTGCTGGGGCTTGATACTAAGTGTGCCAGTGCTCACCAGGAAGACCAGAGTTCTTTTATGGTTCCTAAATCAAATTCAGGTTCTGGAATTTATGGTGTCTGTTTAAATTCCAGGTGGCTGAGATAAGTTCTCAGTTAACATTTACACACTGGATTGTCATCTTCTAGTAAATTCATAGTATTGATAGAAAATGTATGGATTAGTCTGACCTAGGTTCAAATCTTTCTACTGCTACTTATTCTGTTGGGTAAACCTCTTTGTGCTTCTACTTCCTCATCTGAAAATCTGACAGTTCAAAGATGATGGCTTCATGATTCTTGACTACACATTCACTTTTTAGAATAGTTGCAAACAATTTGCAATATCTGTCATTGAGGTGTTACCTGTTTTTCCTTCCTTTGTTCTTCTATTGCTGTAACTGATATAGCAGCCTGTTTACTGCAGTCATCAGGAAATTGCTAGTCTTCTAATTGACTGGCTCCTCCTGGTGAGCTGGGACTCCATTTGGGTGTTGTGTTCTATTTGTTGTTGTTCAGTCACTCAGCGTGTCCAACTCTTTACGGCCCCATGGACTGCAGCACACAGGTTCCCCTGTCCTTCAGTATCTCCCAGAGTTTGCTCAGATTCATGTCTGTTGAGTCACTGATGCTATCTAACCATCTCATCCTCTGCCACCCCTTCTTCTTTTGCTTCTAATGCTTTCTCAGCATTAGAGTCTTTTGCAATGTGTTCACTCTTCGCATCAGGTGGCCAAAGTATTGGAGCCTCAGCTTCAGCATCAGTTCTTCCAGTGAATATTCAGGGTTGATTTCCTTTAATATTGGCTGGTTTGATCTTCTTATAGTCCAAGGGACTCTCAGGAGTCTCCTCCAGCACCACAATTCAAAAGCATCAATTGACATTCAGCTTTCTTTATGGTCCAGCCCTCACATCTACACATGACTACTGGAAAAACCATAGTTTTGACTATATGGACCTTTGTTGGCAAAGTGATGTCTCTGCTTTTTAATATGTTGTCTATGTTTGTCATAACTTTTCTTCCAAGGAGCAAGGGTCTTTTAATTTCATGGCTGTGTGTTCTATCAGCTGCGTTCTGAGTACGTGTTGACTTGCCAATCTATCTAGTCCTTAACTCTGGGAGATGAAGAGACAGATTTTATTTCTTCGGTGTATGCATTTTGGGAAACATCAGCTCACACTTACCTACTTTTCTGGGACTTTGTGTGAAGAGTAGAAAGTGAAAACTAGAGGTTATGTCACTTATTCAAGATCCACAATAGTAAACAGGGAAACAAATTCAAACATAGGTCCAACTAGTTTCAAAACCTGCACTCTTAGCTCTCAAATACTTGGTCATTTCTAAAACTAATGTGATAGAATCTAGTGGTGAAATAGTGAATCAGGAAATTAAGATTTCACTTCTCAGCGTCACCATTGCCTTTACCTCGGCAACTCAATTATCCTTTGATGATTTGTCCATAAGGATAATGAGGAATGTAATGTCTGTAACATTAAAAGCTAAAACAAATTAGCATCAGAAAAGACTTTCAGTCTCCAGAGAGGATGAACATTGCATGAATTTATAGTTGTTAATGTTTCATATTGAAGACTTCTGAACACATCCCTTTTAAATACAAAAAGGTAAACTTTGGACCATGAATATCCAGATTCTGGGAATCAAATGGTAACCAATCTTGAAATAGTTATAACAGTGCCCAAACAGGCTAGGATAACAGAACAATGTCACCCAGGTGACTACCAGAGGAGGCTGCTGGATCGTTTCAGTTAGCAGCAAGAGTATGCATTTCTTGGGCCCAGAGCATATTAATCAACTGCCCTGTGCCAAGACTTGAGTTCTGTTTTTTTGCTAGAGACCTGTTCTAAATCACTTTGTTCATAATATTGTCATCAAGTTTGCCATCCACAGTTGAGGCATGTCACGAAATGAGCAAAGGAGCTTTTTTCTCCCAAGCTATAACTACAAGAATGAGCCAAGAAAGACAATTTTGAGGATTTAGACTTGTTTCTGTGAAAGCTTATTCTTTTAGACTCTAGAATGCCACGGAGTGTACACTGTCACATCTCCCTTCAAGGGCAAACAGCACGTAATGCTATACTCATACTCAGTGATGTTTCTCCTGGAAACCTTTAAAAGTACCACCTTTTCCTGGATGCTGGAAAGACACTCAGCCCACCAGCAGCTGCCTCTGTTTATGCACGTGTGTGCACATAAAGGCACTTAGGTTCTTGTTTTTAGAGAAGGATCTTTTTTTTTCCTGAATGATCTTGTTTTTTAGAATGATCCTGTTGCTGCCCATTACCAGAGTAATCTAATTATGTATGCTTTACTGATCCCCATCTAGCAATATCCATTTTTCAAGTGTAACTAGGGTTCTTCAATGGTTCTTTAAAAACATGTGATGCATCACAGGTAGTTATCATTTCGCTTAGAGCTGAAGTCCTTTCATAAGGAGAAAATATAAAATTGTTTTAATTTTGGCATTACCATTGAAGTTTCTCCAACAATTCTAAATTGAGAGAGAGAAAAAGAAAGAGAAAGGAGGATGGAAAGGGAGAGAGGGGAAGCAAAAGGGAGAGAGAAGGGGTTAAAAGAATTGAACTGTCCAGCCAAAAGGTTCAAACCTTCTGACCTTTGACCAACCTTTCACCTGGTCTTATCTGTTGTTCCTTGAGTCACTGTTGAGCTGACCAAGATATCTAGGGGCTGAGAATACTTTAAAGAAAGTTGCCTTACTGGAGAACATTTTCCTCCTCAAAATCTTTAACAGCTCAGTGCATATGACCTTGACATTACCTGAAAGGGCAGCTCATCCAAGTGGGTAGAGTACCAGATCATGTCTGCACAGCTTTCATTCATTACGACACTTTCCTAGCATTGAGCTGGTGACTATGTGCCGCCTTCATTTTGCAAGAATCAGGGTCTTCTCCTTCTTTTCTCACCCTCCTTCCCTGCCCTGAGGCTGTTTTGACAACGGTAAGCATAAACTGGAAACCCATCTCTTTGCAAAGACCTAGAATCAATTAATTGATAGGCAGCTTTTTAGTATTTAACTTTGGACTCATTTATCAAAATTCTAACTAAGACTCTTCCTTGGTGATCCAATTAATTGGATTATGCTTTCTAAAGCTGTTGGAGAGACTATTACTGCTTTATATGCTTTTCTGTGACCACTTCCCATGTTGCAGTGTACTGTACACACTTTCTTGTCACCATCTCCCTGCCTATACTGTTGGTTTCATGAACGACTAACTGGGGTTAGTACTTGACCATAATCATGTGAGGAGCTGGCATTGGAGATTGGATTAAGATTTCGGTCATCCAAGTAATTAAACTACACACAGCTTATTTAATCACATTCCTTTCCAAATCCTTCTTTGTTAAAAGTTTGAAGGTCGGGATGTTTTATTTTCTCTTATTCCTATAAGTCAACCAAGGAATTTTTAGGCTGCATTTGGACTTCTTCCCAGTCCTGGCCCACAGCTAACATATGGGAAATTGGCAAAATGTAGGGTCAAGAGAGAAAGGGGTTCTCAGTAAAGCACCGTGACAGCTTTCCCCACACTAACACATCCATTTCAGTGCTCCTGTTTTGTGTGGCTGGCAATTGATGTTGTTTGGGTTGTAAAAAAATCATTTTGCCCAAGTTTTTCAGGCAGACACAAGACAGGATTCTTTGAGGTCAGAACTCGAGCAAAGTATTTGGTTCTATTGAAGAAGTTGAAATAAAGGGCACTTTGAATGAGATGCATAGATGAAAATGTTGCTCTGGTCTGAATCACAGAGAAGTGTGTGTTTTGTCAGAGTATTGTGGGAGTACATTGGCGTTTTGGACATAGAAGCAGGTGAGATTAGTGCCACCTTCTTGCAAAGTACAGTAAAACCCCTTCTTCCTTCATTAATATTTTTTCCTTTGAAGATAAAGGAGCTACTTCCAGTATGTGTTAGCATTCCTTTTATCATTAAATTACTGTTTATTGGTATGTGATTTCCTTGTTACTCTAGAATGTGATAGATTCTCCTCATATATAATCCCTGG
Organism: Bos indicus x Bos taurus; assembly: GCF_003369695.1. Lineage (NCBI taxonomy): Eukaryota > Metazoa > Chordata > Mammalia > Artiodactyla > Bovidae > Bos > Bos indicus x Bos taurus. The sequence continues at coordinate 73,794,995 of NC_040085.1, forward strand.
ATTACAGGCTTTGTTTTTAGGATAAGGCTTTGTTGTTATTATTATTTTTTTCTTTCTTGACAAGAATCTGCTTGGGGATAAAACAGATTTCATTCAGCAAATTAAAAATAAATATTTAAATTACTTTTTTCTTCACCTAAAAATTTCAAAGCACTTATAGCTAATATTACGCTCAGGTCAATCCAAAGGGATAAATATATATATTTTATCTCTGACCTATAGGTAGGAAATTAAAGAGCAGAATAATAAAGGCCTAGTTTCACTTACTAGGTTGCACTTACTAAGTTATCATTAAATGTTTGAAGCTTACTGAATGGTAGGTTTCTTTCTGGTATTAGTTTAGAGCAATGCTTCTCAACCTTTCTATGCCATGATACACAAAAATGCGTACTAATTACTGGAATATTTTTTTCAAAGGACATCTCTAGTGATAACATAATTTAGATAGGAGAACAACTTGAAAAATATTATGTTATATTATTATTGTATGTGTTGGGTGTAAAACTGCCAAAGGGCTCATGCATTAGAGTGCTCATCTGTGACATGGGTAAACAGATAACACATCCTTTACCCCATAGGAGTGTTATGCCAGACATCAGGCTAAAGATACAAATGGCTTACAAGGAGCCACAAAGACTAGGATTCCAGCCAGTTCAGGTCTTACTTCAAGACAATTGATGCCTTTACAAATGGTAGACAGTGTCTATGTGTGTATTCCTCCAAGGCATTCTGTGACTAGAGCTGGGCCTTTGACACCAACAGTTTCTCAGTTCTGAAGAACATGTATAGGCCAGAGCATTGCCTAACTCAAATAGTCATCCTTAGTATTCTTGCCTGGGAAATCCCATAGACAGAGGAGCTTGGTGGGCTACAGTCCATGGAGTCACAAAGAGTTGGACATGATTTAGCGACAAAGCAACAACAGTCAAGGAAAGGAGTTTCAGCACCTGTCACCTTAAAATATGTCAAATTTGGGTAGATTCTGAACCATCACCTGCATTTTTAGAGCATTTAGTTTCATGGAGTACAGAGTATTTAGAGCGCTTCACCCCATTCATCTTTATTTTGCCTTTGACTAATACTTTGCCCAAACTTGTTTATCCTATAGCATGCTTACAAGTACCTCCATTTGCCTTTGCTCACTGTGCTTTGCAAGTAGCAGCTCATCTGTCCACTGATAGATGAGGCTGTACTGGTAACACTACATTACTATACTGTACTATTAGAGGGGACCAGTTAGAGGAATGATCTTTTTTAAAAAAGTACTCAGCATTAGTAATGGAAGTATTGTCATGTTCATCATCGAGCATTACGACATTTTAGACTCTGCTATAACATTGTGTGTTGATCCTTTAAAAGAATATTTTAGGTTGGACATGAGTTTGAGCAAGCTCTAGGAGTTGGTGATGGACAGGGAAGCCTGGTGTGTTGTAGTCCATGGGGTTGCAGAGTCGGACACGTCTGAGCAACTGAACTGAAATGAACTGATAGGTGATTTACATCATTGTGCTTATTTCTGCTGTGCAGCAAAGTGATTCAGTTATACATACTTGTATTCTTTTTCATATTCTTTTCCATTACGATTTATCACAGGATATTGAAAGTAGCTCCCTGTGCTATACAGTAGGACGTTTAAAATTAATCCATCCTATACATACTACTTTGCATCTGCTAATCCCACACTCCCAGTCCTCTCCTCCCGCATCTCTCCTCCCTCTTGGCAACCACAAGTCTCTTCCCCATGTCTGTGAGTCTTTGTTTCATAGACATGCTCACTTGTGTCATATTTTAGATTCTGATATAAGTGATATCATATTGTGTGTGTCTCTGTCTTTCTGGTTTACTTTTCTTTGTGTGATAAGCTCTAGGTCCATCCATTGTTTCATTCGTTTAGACAGCTGAGTAATATTCCATTGTATGTGTGTATCTTCTTTATTCATTCATCTGTTGACAGACTTTTTAATTTTTAAAATTTATTTATTTTAATTGGAGGCTAATTACTTTACAATATTGTAGTGGTTTTTGCCATACATTGACATGAATCAGCCATGGGTGTGCATATGTTCCCCATCCTGAAGCCCCCTCCCACCTGCCTCCCCATCCCATCCCTCAGGGTCATCCCAGTGCACCAGCCCTGAGTGCCCTGTCTCATGCATCGAACCTGGACCAGCGATCTGACAGACACTTAGGTTGTTTGCAGCTCTTGGCTATTGTGAATAGTGCTTCTGTGAACATAGGCGTGCATGTATCTTTTGGAATTATAGTTTTTTCTGGGTATATGCTGAGCAGTGGGATTGCTATGTCATATGGTAACTATTTTCAGTTTTATGAAGCATTATGTTTCCTATAGTGTGTTTTTCAACAATGTCTTTTCTCCACAGCCTCTCTAACATTTATTATTTGTAGACTTTTTAATTATAGTTATTCTGACCAGTGTGAGGTGATACCTCATTGTAGTTTTGATTTGCATTTCTCTAATAATTAGCGATGATGACCATCTTTTCATATGCCTATTGGCTGTCTGTATGTCTCTTTAGAGAAGTATCTATTTAGTTCTTCTGTCCATTTTTCAATTAGCTTGTATTTTTGTTATTGAATTATATGAGCTGTTTTTATCGTATATTTGATCTTTACAACTCTACGAGGTTGCTGGCATCCTTATCCTCATTTTACAAATTAGGAAACTGAAGCAAAGAGAGGCTGAGTAACTTTTCCAAGGGCATGCAGGTCATGAATTTGCAGAGCCTAGAACATTTAACTCCAGAGTCCCTGGCCTTATGCACTATTTCTTCTTTACGTAGATGGGAGTGGGGAGAGATACCTTAGGGAGCAGATGCAGAGAATAATAGATACTCACAGTGGTGGGGTGAGCCCTTATGCTGAGTTACATACTTCAAGAGGTAAGGAAAAGATGGGGAAATGTGGAAAGACAAAAGCGTTTTTTTTCTAGATGAGAGCAGCCATGTGGCCATCATGGTGAAGTTGGATCCTGTCTGGTGTCTACTGTGAGCATTCCTGTCCATATACATTGGGAACACTAAGATGGGGAAGTGGCAAGACAAGCCAGCATCACCTCCATGAGGCTGATGAGGAAAGGGAGGCAAACAGTAGAAGCATGGAGTGTCTTGTATTTAGGTGAGCACACAGCCTAATGTGAAAACTCACTTATTATTACATCAACATTTGGATGCTCTTTGAAAGGCTTCTGGGAGGGTTATGAGAATGATTTGAGGGTGGGTTTTGGTCTTGACCCTGTGCCACAGCAAACAAAATGAAACTCTCCTTGAGCTCAAGGTAATCAAGATGAAAGTGTGTTTACATAGATGAGCAGTGGGATTTATCCTGCAACTCTGGAAGGTAATCCCAGGGTTCAGCGCTCCATGAATACCATGCCGTGTTCCTAAGCTGGTAAATTACTGTGAGCTTTTATGAGAATGGATTGTGGGAAGCATCTAGATGAAATTCAGCCTGTTTCACCTCAAGTCCAGGGCCCACTAATGCACTCCAGGTGTGCAGGCTGCCCAGGCTTTCTGCCTTGGAAGCCTCAAAGAAGAACTTTCATCCCACAAGGGAAGCTTTGAAGAATACCAAGGGCCTTTCTATCTCTCCTTGTTTTTTTGTATTCTGTCTGCCCACATTTGGTAATTGGAGATATTTGTGGTGTTAAAGCCGGACTTGTTCCTTCTCAGCCTGCCCCTCCAACAGTGAAATTTTAAGCCTGTGGCTTCAATTGTGCACAGCAGTGATTTCTCTGCAGTGTCCCTCAGATGTAAAAGGAGAACGGCTGAAATTCTAGAAAGGGGGATATAGGAAATCACCAAACAACAATTTTCCACGTCTATAGATCCTTTCATCTGAGGGCAAAAGAAGCTGGAAAGGGTCCCTCCAAGAGGACTGGCGGGGGTTGGGGGCACAATTTAAAACTCCCTGGTTATGGGCTAAGGAACTAAGATCAAAGGACTCTGTCCTCAGAATTACACAGTGAGTCACTGGAAAAACTCTGAGTAAAAGTCAGGCATCCTGTTCTCCAATCTTATATGGCTAATAAGTACAATTGACTTTAAACAGTACGTTTATTTTTTTCATTTAGATCCAATACCTTCCTAAAGAATATAATTATATGTGCATTATGGATGAAGAATTTCAAGCCCTGGGGCAGTCTGAGGGATTTTGCTGTGATGATACAGTAGTTGAAGGGAAAAGGGACTTGAGAAGCCGTGTGTCTATTGTGTGGTCCCTGTGCTCTCCTGGGTTGTTGGCCCCCCTTACAAACCACTGCCATTATTCAGGCCATCTTGTGGCTTCCATTTAGAAGTTCTCCTTTAGGAGAGATTTTTCCAAAGCTAAATTAACAGCTATGAACTGTACTGGGTAAGTCTGTGATTTCCTTTTTCCAGTTTTGACTGCTGTAAGCATTTCAGTCTGGTGCCCACTAGTTCAGATTAGCATGTCGGTTTTAACTTTATCTCCAAATGCACTGCTTTCACATAGTATAACAAATGTGTTTGTAGATTTGAGGGCAGCAGAGTTGGCTTGAACAGGGACTGTATAAGTTCTGTAAATATTTTAATATCCCATTTAATTTGGATTCTTTTTTCATAGGTCCTCCTTTTTAAAAATATTTTTGGCCTCACCATGTGGCATGTGGGGTCTTAGTTCCCTGACCAGGGATCGAACCTGAGCCCCGTGCACTGGAAGCACAGTCTGAATCGCTGGACCACCAGGGAAGTCCTCACACGTCCTCTCGATGTATGTCAGTTTCTGATGATGGGTGATCTGGCTTCAAGGTCAGGTGCCTTGAAGTGCAGGTGGCTAATATGTGCATGTGCCCACATGAAATGTTCATGTGGTAAAACTGAGCCAGAGCTGTTAATCTTCTCACTACCTGCCAGAAGCTGGAAGAAAACATCCACTGCAGAGATGAGTTCTAAGTATCTTCCCCAAGCATGTTCTAAGAGACCACCTCCTGGGGAAAATGTTGAGGGCTTTGCCTCTTTGTTTCTTGGAGATTTAAAGAGCATTGGCTCTCTGACTGTACCTAGGTTGGTGAGACACAGGGCTGTCATCTTTGGGGTCATCCAGGAAGTGTATTAGAGTCAGAGAGACTTTTGCAAATCCCTTGAGACGCATACAGATATATAAAGGTAGCAAGGACATAATGCAAAGAGCATGAACTTTGCAGTGAGACAGATTAGGGCTTAATGCAGGCCGCACCACTTCCTGGATATGTAACTTTCAGTTAATTACTTAATTGCTATCATCTTGATTTCTTCTTTCATGAAAATGAGAATAATAATAAGTACCAGCCAGATTTGTTGTGAGACTTAACCAAGAATAAATATGTGAAAGTTTCTAGGACATGGTAGAGTTTCTCTAAATATTAGTTTTATTTCACCTCTGTCATAGCCCCCTTCTCACTCTATCCTCATATGACCGGCAAGAAGAAAAGAAAGTTCTTGTGTTTCTTCCTGTAAGGGCGCTAATCCCATCATGAGGGTTCTACTCTCATGACCTAATTACCTCCCAAAGGCCCCATCTCCAAACACTATCACATTGGGAATTAGAGTTTCATTATGTGAATTTTGGGGGGACACATATATGTCCCCTCCAATTCATACCACTTTCCCTTTCTCTCTTTTGCATATCTGATTTGAAAAATCTATATGCTATCAGTTCAATTCAGTTAAGTCGCTCAGTTGTGTCCAGCTCTTTGCAACCCCTTGGACTGCAGCACACCAGGCTTCCCTGTTCATCACCAACTCCTGGAGCTTGCTCAAATTCATGTCCATCAAGTCGTTGATGCCATCCAACCATCTCATCCTCTGTCATTCTCTTCTCCTCCTGCCTTCAATCTTTCCCAGCATCAGGGTCTTTTCAGATGAGTCAGTTCTTTGCATTAGATGGCCAAAGTACTGGAGTTTCAGCTTTAGCATCAGTCCTTCCAGGAATATTCAATATTCAATGAATACTGATTTCCTTTAGGCTGGACTGGTTGGATCTCCTTGTAGTCCAGGGGAATCTCAAGAGTGTTCTCCACACACCAGTTCAAAAGCATCAGTTCTTCAGTGGTCAGCTTTGTTTATGGTCCAGTCGTCACATCCATACATGACTACTAGAAAAACCATAGCTTTGACTAGATGGACCTTTGTTGGCAAAGTAATGTCTCTGCTTTTTAATATGCTGTCTAGGTTGGTCATAGCTTTTTTTCCAAGGAGCAAGGCTACAGTCACCACCTGCAGTGATTTTGGAGCCCAAGAAAATAGTCTCTCACTGTTTCCATTGTTTCCCCATCTATTTGCCAAGTGATGGGACTGGATGCCATGATCTTTGTTTTATGAACGTTGATTTTTAAGCCAGCTTTTTCACTCTCCTCTTTCACTTTTATCAAGAGGCTCCTCAGTTCCTCTTCACTTTCTCCCATAAGGGTGGTATTATCGGCATATTTGAGGTTATTGATATTTTTCCTGGAAATCTTGATCCCCCAGCTTGAGCTTCATTCAGCCCATCATTTCACATTGTACTCTGCACATATATTAAATAAGCAGGGTGACAATATACAGCCTTAACGTACTCCTTTCCCAATTTTGAACCAGTCAATTGTTCCATGTCCAGTTCTAATTGTTGCTTCTTGACCTGCATACAGATTTCTCAGGAGGCAGATAAAGTGGTCTGATATTCCCATCTCTTGAAGAATTTTCCATAGAGTATTGTGATCCACACAGTCAAAGGCTTTGGTGTAGTAAATAAACAGAAGTAGATGTTTTTCTTGAACTCTCTTGCCTTTTCTATGATCCAACAATTGTTGGCAACTTGATCTCTGGTTCCTCTGCCTTTTCTAAATCCAGCTTGAACATCTGGAAGCCCTTGGTTCACGTACTGTTGAAGCCTAACTTGGAGAATTTTGAGCATTACTTTGCTAGCGTGTGAGATGAGTGCAATTGTGTAGTAGTTTGAACATTTTTTGTCATTGCCTTTATTTGGGATTGGAATGAAAACTGACCTTTTCTAGTCCCGTGGCCACTGCTGGGTTTTCTAAATTTGCTGACATATTGAGTGCCACACTTTCACAGCATCATCTTTTAGGATTTGAAATAGCTCAACTGGAATTCCATCACCTCTACTAGATTTGTTTGTAGTGATGCTTCCTAAGGGCCACTTGACTTCACATTCCAAGATGTCTGGCTCTAGTTGAGTGATCACACCATCGTGATTATCTGGGTTATGAAGATCTTTTTTGTATAGTTCTGTGTGTTCTTGCCACCTCTTCTTAATATCTTCTGCTTTTGTTAGGTCCATGCTGTTTCTGTCCTTTACTGTGCCCATCTAGCATGAAATGTTCCCTTGGTATCTCTAATTCTCTTGAAGAGATCTCTAGTCTTTCCCACTCTATTGTTTTCCTCTGTTTCTTTGCATTGATCACTGAGGAAGGCTTTCTTATCTCCCCTTGTTATTCTTTGGAACTCTGCATTCAGATGGGTATATTTTTCCCTTTCTCCTTTGCCTTTAGCTTCTTTTCTTTTCTCAGCTATTTGTAAGGCCTCCTCAGACAACCATTTTGCCTTTTTGCATTTCTTTTCTATATGCTATAATTGATTTTAATTATGCTTTTCTCACCATAAAATGCGATCAAAGTCTTCTAAAAACTTGATTGGACATTTGGATTTCATTGCATCTTTTCATGATTTGCTTATAACATATGTATGATTCTATCATTTGACTTTCTTAACCTATGTGAAATTCAGAGTATAAATTCACTGACAAGAAAGCATTCAATGTGCGGTTAGCATTTTCCTATCAAAGTCTGGTCACAGTTAATGGCCCTGGATTAAGGAAGAGAGGCTTATCCACGACTCGGTCAGGGTCTGGCCTTGCGCACTGGGCCTATTGGATTTGTCAGCTAGCACTAGTTGTTTTCATGCATAAACTCCTAAATCTCAATGACTCAGTGAATTCAAATTTATTTCCTGCTCCCATCAAATTTAATTAGATGTTCTTAGTTGGTGGAAAGCTCTTCTCCAAGCAGAAATTCCTTCCACTTTGTAGCTCAGTCATTTTCAACAAGTGACGTCCAAGGTCACTTTGGAAGAAGAAAGCACATGAAGATTTGTAAATGGGAGGTTTTTAGAGGTCAACCCTGGAAGTGTCTCAGATCAGTCCCATCCATATTCCATTGGCTTGGACTTAAACGGCCGTAGTGAACATAAGGACAACTAGAAAGTGTGACATAGCTATGTGTCCAGGTAGAAGAGGAAATAGGTTCTGTGCACAATCAGCCATCTCTGACATATGTATTTGTTGATTCAACCTCATCCTTCTGGACTTGTCTTTCCTCAGTTGACCCCTGTTCCAACTTATGACATCAGTTTGTAATTTTGACTCTAATTTTATTAACACCTTATTTAAGAGATTTTGACTTACTTAATTTGTCCTCATCTTATATCCTTTTGACTCTGATTCTTGCCCCTGCCCTCTGGCCTTTTTTCATTCAGAGAAGATTGGAATTGTTTCAGAGTTAAAGAGAATTTTAGAGATCATTGAGTTCAAGAATTGTTTTCTGTGCTTCCCTGGCGGTCCAGTGGTTGGTACTCCCTGCTTCCACTGCAGGGGACATGGGTTCGATCCCCGGTCAGGGAACTAAGATCTTGACTGCCATGCAGTGTGGCCAAAAACAATAAATAAATAAAAAGAATTGTTTGTTATACTAGAGGTGTCTATTTCCAAAGACCATTGGTAAGTTTACATAGTACATGGAAACAAAATATGAACGTATCAGAATCTTTTTCTGCAGCTTTCCTCTTTTCTTAAATATTTATTTTATTTATTTATTTGGCTGTGTCGGGTCTTAGTTACAGTTTATGGGATCTAGTTCCTTGACCAGGAATCAAACTCAGGCCGCCTGCTCTGGGAGCATAGAGTCTTAGCCACTGGACCCCCAGGGAAGTCCCTGAAGCTTTCTTCTTTATAATGCTTGGGCATTGTGAAAGGAGCTTCCTGGTGTGATGGAACGTGTTCATGAATTTCAGCCCTAGTTTTGATGTTGATTAGTCATGTGAAAATTTTCTCATTTTAAAATGGGCTTAATAGGAAATGACAACCCACTCCAGTACTCTTGCCTGGAAAATCCCACGGATAGAGGAGCGTGGTAGGCTACAGTCCATGGGGTCGCAAAGAGTCAGACATGACTCAGCAACTAACACAATGCTTAACAGAATGTAGAGAAGAATTATTAGACACAAGGAGTAACAGTGTTATTTATGTCTGGTGGTAAGACTATGAATGATTCTTTGGCTTGGTTCTGTTTTGTTTTGTTTTTCACTTTTTTTCCTCCAGATTTTATGCACTGGGAATGCATTCTTTTTCTCTTTACTGCCCTTTCCCAGCTGAGTATCTCTTCAAATGTAAAAATCATGAAGAGCAAAAAGATGGAGATAAGTTCTAGCTCTAACTATCTCATAGAGTTAGGAGAATCACATGAAATAAGATGTAAGAGTACACTTTGAAAAATGAAGGCTAACTATATAATAAGGTTATTGCTGACAGGTTGGACTTGGCCTTAAAGATTCAGAATTGCTATGCAGGGGAAGTGGAACACATGAAGACGTATTTTTTTTAAATTACTGGTTTATTTGGCTGCTGCCAAGTCTTAGTTGGGGCCCACGGATCTTTAGTTGCGACCTGCTAATGACTATAAGACATCTTGTTGTTGTGTTAGTCACTTAGTCGTGTCTGACTCTTTGTGACCCCGTGGACTGTACTCCACCAGACTCCTCTGTCTATGGGATTCTCCAGGCAAGAATGCTGGAGTGGGTTGCCATTCCCTTCTCCTGGAGATCTTCCCGACCCAGGGATCAAACCCGGGTCTCCTGCATTGCAGGTGGACTCTTTACCGTCTGAGCCACCTGGGAAGCTAATGATGCATCTTGAATGTCTTCAATTCACCACTTCAGTTTATTGCTCCTCCAAGAGGAGGAGATTTGGCAGACCCAGCATGAATATTTGTTTCTCACAAAGACAAAAGCTAAAAATCATTTGCTGCTCATACAGACTAACAGTAAAATATTCAGTATTAAAATAATCACTGCTCATACAGACTAACAGTAAAATATTCAGTATTAAAATAATCACTTGAACGTCCACATTTGGGGGGGAAAAATGACCTTAGGAAGGAATTACACCATTTTCCTGAAGAAAGTGAGGAGATAAATAAGGATTGTCTGCTAATCTAGAAACCCTGCCTTTGATATGTTATGTTGGCCACATAGAAATGGGGCAGACCTGCTTGTTAGTGGTGACTGTCACATGGAAGGGCTTTAGTTCACTTATCTGGCTTCCCACAACCTTTGTGATTATAGGCCACTGTCAAAAGGTTTTATTTAAATCAAATTGATCCTTCAGTGGTTTTTCTGCTTGTAAAAGTAGTACATACTCATAAAATTCAGACTTTTAAGAACTGTATTATGGGGAAAAAGAACTAGTCCCCCATTATCTTAGACTTAACTACTGATAGCAAGTTTGTGTATAGTCCTTTACATTTCTTCAATGCATATATGAATGCATTTACTATGAATTTTCTGAACAAAAATGTGTTTCTATGTTACATACTGTTTTGCACATTTTTTTCCTCATGTTACATCATTACATCTTGAACATATTTCATAGGAGGATTTTTGATACCCATTTCCCTACTTTTCTCATTTTCTTTCACAGACCCTTAGACCCTGATCTGGATGGTAAATAACTTACAGTGTGAAAAACAAGAGAGCCGGAGAGTGATTCAAAAAATAAGGCAAAACCTTTTTTAAAGTCAGAGCTTTTTCAGTTTGGCCATGGCCCTACATTCTTATTGGCCAACCTATTACTTGTGACTGTTGTATTGATAGTATGAGTCATGAATTAATGACTTCAGAAAAGTAATTTTTTCCCCCCATCCTGGCATTCTTTCCAGCACAGGGCTTGTGAAAACTAATTGGATTTAAGGGTGATGTTGATCTGCCCTGGAAAGATGGAATGAGTTATCCACTGAGAAATACATCTGATCCAGCCACTCTCCAAAAACATCTCTCAATTTCTCTTCTACAGAATAGAATCCAAACTCATTAGTTTCATAGGTCAGATTTTCTTGGCTCATCTCTCCAGTTTCAACTCCCAGCATCCCATTTCATGTACACATGCTTCACAAACTGCCTTTCTTGCTGACTCTTACCTTTGTGTTTTTGCATTGACTTACCCTTTGTGAAGATGCATTTTGCTAGCTTTGCTTGGTGGAGGGCTTCCCTGGTGGCTCAGAGGTTAAAGCATCTGCCTGCAATGCGGGAGACCTGGGTTCGATCCCTGGGTTGGGAAGATCCCCTGGAGAAGGAAATGGCAACCCACTTCAGTATTCTTGCCTGGAAAATCCCATGGACAGAGGAGCCTGGTGGGCTATACTCCACGGGGTAGCAAAGAGTCGGACACGACTGAGCGACTTCACTTGCTGGGTGGAGTTTGTATGCTCATCAGCTCTTTGGTGAGATTTTGCTGGACTCCCTAGGCAGAGTAAAGAACTCCTCTCTCTTCTCCATGCTGGTTCTATTTCGGTGGTTCTGATGCTAGAGTGAAACTTACCTTACCAGTCTGAATTCATACCTGAACTGTAAGCCTTTAGAATTTAAGAACCATATTTTATTCATCCTTTCTCTCCAGAGATACTCAATAAGTGCTTCAGTGAAATTAGTAACACTTATAATTTCCTCAGTCCATCTAGTGTTGATTTCTCTATGGGAAGGGGACAATAAAGGTTTTGTTTTGTTTGTTTGTTTGTTTTTTAGGACTGTGACCAAGTATATTTGTTTACTTCCTTGCCACTAGCCTCAAAAGTGAAGAGATATAACTCAGTACGAATTTCCTTAGTAGGAGTTATGGATTGTCAGTAGCAATTATGGATCCATGAACAAAAACAAATGTTATCCATTTATCTATCCACTTGATGAGGCTTCCTTGATGGTTCAGTTGGTAAAGAATCCATCTGCAATGCGGGAGATCCTGGTTTGATTCCTGGGTCAGGAAGCTACCCTGGAGAAGGGATAGGCTACCCACTCCAATGTTTTGGGGCTTCCCTTGTGGCTCTGCTGGTAAAGAATCCGCCTGCAATGCAGGAGACCTGGGTTCGATCCCTGGATTGAGAAAGAGAAGAGAAAGGCTACCCACTGGAGAAGAGAAAGGCTACCCACTCCAGTATTCTGGCCTGGAGAATTCCATGGTTAGTCCATGGGGTCGCAAAGAGTTGGACACGACTGAGCGACTTTCACTCACTCACGCACCCATTTGATAAAGTTTTACTGGAAAATATAAATCTTAAGACTTGAGGTATTAGCAGAGAGACATGGTTAGGATCAAACTGCCTTCCCCTTATTATTTATTCCTTGTAGTAAAAAGCAACTGTGCCTTCCCTTTTAAATTCCTAAATCTAGATTTAGACTGCTTAAGAAATTGGAAATGGATGTTTAATTTCAAAATTGCTTATCCCACTAAGAGTTGCCAACATAGTAAAGGAGATAGTACTTATGTATGTTTTTTTAAGCTAAATATCAGAAAACTTGCTCAGAGTAATTTGACTTAACAAAAGGGTTAGTAATCTTCCTTGAAAAATGATCCTGAAATCAATTCCTTTAATTTACACTAGGCTCTCCAAGGAAATAAACACACTTTCCTATTTAAAATGAGGCTGGCCCAGATACCTTTTCTGAGCTAGAAAAATCCAGGCTGAAATAGTACTTTACATTGATTCCTTTTATAAACTCTTCTTTGGGACTTCCCTGGTGGCTCAGATAGTAAATAGTCCGCCTGCAATGCAGGAGACTCAGGTTTGATTCTTCCTGAGTCAGGAAGATCCCCTGTAGAAGGGAACAGCTACCCACTCAAGTATTCTTATCTACAGAATTCCATGGACAGAGAAGCCTGGCTATAGCGCATGGTGTTGCAAAGAGTCGGGCATGACTGAGTGACAAACTCTTTCACTCTGAAAAGTATATCTAGAAATAGCTAAACAATAGAACCAAATGGGCATGTTTTTTTCTGTCCTTATGAACTCAGATACCTTTTTCCCTTTTCAGCCTTAGTTTTATTATACAACTGCCCTTCTTCCATTAATTAACTAAGCAATCAATCACCTCATTCATTCACGTTGTCATTGTTGATGCCTCTTTGATGTGCAAGACACTCTAGATTTGGGAACACAAAGGTACCAAGTTCAGGTTAGACTTTTATCTCATCTCTCTATTCTTAAAAAATTAGTTTTTACTCCCTGTGACTGACTGCTCAATTTAATGAGTGTCCATTTAGGATCTGTTCTGTGCTCAGAACTGTTCAAAACCCTAATCCATAATCTTTCTAGAAGCTAGCAATTTATCCCATAAATTTAAATGACTAATAAATTTGAAGTTCTTTCTGTGGTTAATGTCATATGTTTCTTTTTTTAATTTATTTTTTATTGAAGTATAGTTGATTTACAATGTAGAGTTAGCATAAGTTATACAGCAAAGTGATTCAGTTATATATGTATATATTCTTTTTCAGCTTCTTTTCCCATATAGGTTATTACAAAATACTGAGTATAGTTCCGTGTGCTACACACTAGGTCCTTGTTGTTCATCTACAGTAGTGTGTATATGTTACTCTCAAATGCCTAAGTTATCCCCCCCTCTGTTTTTCCCTTCAGTAACCAGAAGTTTGTTTTTCATGTCTGTGAGTTTCTGTTTTATAAATATATTGTGTATATTTGTATCATATATTTCCTTAGTAATAATGAAATGGAAGATTTATGGAAACTCTTATTTCCTGTGAAATATATATCTCCTTAGTTCTCAATATTGATTATCCAAATGCTTTTAGTTAATGCTCTATTACTGTAGGCTTTTTGAAATATGCTGAAAGAATGTATCTGTGTTAGACAAATGTTATTGTTCATTTTTAGACGGACTGAGTGGTTTTGTTAGCAGAGTTGGAAACAGAAATGTGATTGCTTAAATCTTAAATTGTGTTAAGATGTGAACTGGTGATAAACAGACAAAAATTAATCATATGTGCCATGATTATGGTTTTATAGAGGTCATAGATCTGCTTTATGGAAACTGGAGTTTCTGTGTAACAGTTTGAAATTATTGCATAATCAGGCCACTTAATAGGACAACCCAATAAAAGGTAATTTGAGGTCTATGTTAAGAAACTGAAAACTAAGTGATATGACTACTTACCAGGTGAAATGAGAAAAGTCAGTCTCTCCTTTAGTTTCATCTGTTGTGGGCAGGGGAAAAACAGTTCTTAGAATCAGGTCTTAGCTTATCTAAGACTGAGAAGACACTGGCAGCTTCTCAGTGTATACCTTCTAGGGAAGCAGATAATGAAAGACCCTTTCTTCCTTGTCTTGTATGATCTCTCTTTTAAAGCCCAGGTCTTATTTAAGCATAGATTCTCATACTCAGAAAAACTCAGACTGTTTTGGTCTTAACCTATAAATCAAGAGGTAAAGCCTTTTCCTGCTCTCCTGAAGAGTTCTGCCCTCAGTAAAGGGCAGAGAAAGAGTTTATGTCATAAATCACTCAGGAGTTGTTTACCATGTTAATCTAGAGGGCACTTGCCCATGGCAGGCAGTAAAGTTACCTTGGTTGTTTAAAAATAACCTGAGTGGTTTATTCAGACTGTTCACAAATGTTTGGACATTATTCAGGGGCTGTCTTAGACTGACCAATTACCTTTATTTTTCACTGCTCTTCTTAGATTCACCCTTACACCATCCAATCACATTGAGTGGAGCAGGGGTTCCTGAAATTGCAACATTACTGACTTTCCAGCCATGTGATATAGCGTCTCAGACCCTGAGTTAAATTTCAACCCAGGCATCTCTCTTCAATTCGGGTCACCTACAGGCCAGACAAAAATCAAGGTCATGTTGAACCAATGTAAGGAGTTTTTTGTTGGTTGCAATAACTATAATGTTATTCACTGTTTGAAATACTATGCCATGGTTAATCATAAGTTGCTGCTGTTGTTGCCTTTTATTTATGAGCCCTTAATCAAGAGGATGCAGCAAGGGCCACTGTTTGAAAGGAGCCTTTCATGAGGTCTTCCTTTTGGATCTCCTTCATCTTTCATTGTGAAAAGAGGACTTCATGTGACTTTCAAAAGTTATTGAATATTGTGTATTGGCCTCTTGGATAACAGATTTTACTCTTCTGAATTGAAATGATCGTGTTATAAACTTTATGTTTCAGCTGATAACCAATAGAACACTAAGCCAGTACTCTTCAGACTATTCCTTTCAGTTGGTCCCAAACTTGATTAATTCTTATATGTCAGTCACTATCACTAAAAGTTATATATTGGTTCTCTGAAAGCACATTTTGCTATCTAGAATTCAAGTTGTCTGTTTTTAACCATATGTTTCTGCTGATGTTAATGTAAACAGTCAGACCAGATCCCTCCAGGCAGCCCTTTTTACTGCCCCTCCTCCCCCACTCCTTCAGACTAATGGTTGAGACCTTAAATGTCAGTCTCTCTCTTTTTTTAAGCTTTTATATCCTATTTTATGAGAATTCATCTTGTGAGTTACCCTTGTTAAAAGAGGGGGTGATATCCAGGAATTAGAATAGGATCATTTTGTGAATGAATTTTGGAATTGATCATGCATGTGAATGAATATTTTTAAACCTAAGAATTGAGTAAGAGGTTATGCTCTCAGACTTGTTGATTTGTCAACTTCATCCTAAATTGAATTTGGATAAAACTAAAGCTTGGGTAGCTGCTTTTTCTTTGAGGCACTCAAAATGTTTCCAAAGTTTAAAATCAAATTTATTTTTTACTGATAGCTTTTTTGTGGATAGTGATATGAAATGATATGAAATGATATGAAATGAAATGAAATGATAGCTCATTTCATTTACATGAGCTTTTAACTCTTCAGTTGATCCCTTGTGAGCCCTCTCCATGGGCCACACTAATTTCATGTGGTTCCCTAAGTATAGCACACACTCCTGTGTGGCTTGGCTTTTGCTGTTACTGTTACCAACCTGAGTTCTTGGCCTCCTTAATCAATAGAAATAGATAAGAGGCTAGACAGGAAATTCAGGCAAAGCATTATCAGGGTTCCTGTTGTAGCAGGAAGGAGTGAGCACAAGTAACAGGTTCCCTTGCTTGCTCACTCCCTGAGGTGGGACAAGCTGGTTCCTTTTGTGAAGTGAGGGTAGAGGTGGGTTCAGCTGTTGGGCCTGAGGGTGGCTTAGGTGTTTTGCCCATCCTTTTGGTGGTATTGTGTGCAGGGAACATACATAGTACCCTGTTTTTGCTCCTTCCTCTTAAGAAGTGGCAATTGGGTTTTTGGTCTTTTTGTATCTTGTTGTCCATAATTTGTCCCAACTGCTCATGCATGTGGTTATTATTAGTCCCTTATTTCTTTTGTTTTGTTGCTTGAGGAGACATTTGTCCAGGATCAAGCATGCTAGCAAAGGGTCCCAGGTCTCGGTCCCAGCCTGTCTCATTACTTCAGGCTGGTGTTCCACAGTACTTGACATCCTTGGAGGTAAGGCTGAAGTACTCCTTCCATCAGTACCTTCTGCCTCTGCTTACCACCTGGACTTAAATGCTGCTCACTGAACCATTTTATTTGGCCTGTTACTGAAGCACTTATTTCTCTCTACCTTGTGTTTTAATTGATTTTGTGCACATTTACTCCTCTATGAGAGGCAGACTTATTGAGGAGCGGGACTCTATCTTCATGCAGCATCCAAATGATTGACTTGATACAAAGCTGTGTGCATCTCTCGTTTTTTCATTAACATAAGGAAACTTTTCTCATAACATTTCTCAGAACTGCTGTGAGGAAGGGCTAAGAGATGGAGAGGAAAACTCTTGATCAAATTCAGAAGTCTCTTTACAATAGTGTTGATCTGAAAAGGAACACCTCAAGTTTTCAGTGACAGAGTGTGACATAACAGCTTTGCATTTTTCTAAGATACCCAAAGATCAAGATGGATAGTTGGCCAGAACAAGAGGTGATACCTGCCTCCAATCTGTTTGACCAAGTCAGGTTGAGACAAGAATGCTGGAGAATGAGCTTCTCCGACTGAACATGCTTGTTTAGGCCTCCTTCAAGCTTCTTACCCCTGGGCTTCCTCTCTCCTGGTACCCACATTTTCAATGCTCTTTTTACGTAGAATGGCATGTTAGCTGTAAGAGATAATAGGGATCATATTCATTGTGCCAACAATAGTCTATCTTAATGTGATCACACGCACTAGACAGATTATTACAGGAACTTGGGGTAAATAGCGTGGGACATTAAAACAAACAAGCCAAGAGGGCTGTCTGGGACCAAAGGAACAGAGTTACTGGATTTGTTTAAAGAATTAAGCTTATGAGCTACACTTTCCCCCTTTGCAACACAGATAAAAATCTTTACTTGAGGGACATTTCAACATCACAGCTGCAAGTGTAGCTTACAATGGAAAATGTTTTTCATTTTGGAAAGAGGCAATTGCTATTTTGTAATGGAAGACATGCTATTTTGCATGCATAGCCAATACAGTTTGATGAAGGAAGCAGAGTCTAGTGTATCAACCTCTAAGTCAGGAGATCAACATTTTCATCTTACTAGTCCTTCAGTCAAGAAATCTTAAGTGTCTCCTCTGTTTGGAACTGCTAATATCATGGACAATATAGTAAAAGTAGAAGACATTATGTCTTCCCCAGGAGGGAGAGGAAATGTAATAGGCAGCTCATATGTACCCAGGTCAACAAAGTATGTTAGTTCAGCTGGGTCTTATCAAAGTGTCACATGACTAACTACGACCAGAAGGCAAGGAGTGGATTGCTGTGGATTTTACTGCTAGGTGGCTTTAGATTCTTGGATCTTCTCCATGACTCATAACTTCCATTTAA
The DNA here is from genome assembly GCF_003369695.1 of Bos indicus x Bos taurus. Taxonomy (NCBI): domain Eukaryota; kingdom Metazoa; phylum Chordata; class Mammalia; order Artiodactyla; family Bovidae; genus Bos; species Bos indicus x Bos taurus. The sequence goes on from NC_040085.1 coordinate 73,812,905, forward strand.
ACTAAAGATTATACCCACTGTCTACCAAGTAATGGAAGTAATCAAAGTAATGTTGAGGCTGTGAATTTAGAACCTGAGTCTCTTGCACTTTGGTACACAGAAAGAGGAAATATGACAGTGTGGTAGAAGAGACTCTTGAAGATTGATGAGATTCATGTTGATGTATGGCAAAACCAATACAATATTGTAAAGTAATTCAGTTCAGTTCAGTCGCTCAGTCATGTCCGACTCTTTGTGACCCCATGAATCTCAGCACGCCAGGCCTCCCTGTCCATCACCAACTCCCGGAGTTCACTCAGATTCACGTCCATCGAGTCAGTGATGCCATCCAGCCATCTCATCCTCTGTTGTCCCCTTCTCCTCCTGCCCCCAATCCCTCCCAGCATCAGAGTCTTTTCCAATGAGTCAACTCTTCACATGAGGTGGCCAAAGTACTGGAGTTTCAGCTTTAGCATCATTCCTTCCAAAGAAATCACAGGGCTGATCTCCTTCAGAATGGACTGGGTGGATCTCCTTGCAGTCCAAGGGTCTTCTCCAACACCACAGTTCAAAAGCATCAATTCTTTGGCACTCAGCTTTCTTCACAGTCCAACTCTCACATCCATACATGACCACAGGAAAAACCATAGCCTTGACTAGATGGACCTGTGTTGGCAAAGTAATGTCTCTGCTTTTGAATATGCTATCTAGATTGGTCATAACTTTCCTTCCAAAGAGTAAGCATCTTTTAATTTCACGGCTGCAGTCACCATCTGCAGTGATTTTGGAGCCCTCAAAAATAAAGTCTGACACTGTTTCCACTGTTTCCCCATCTATTTCCCATGAAGTGATGGGATGCCATGATCTTCGTTTTCTAACTGTTGAGCTTTAAGCCAACTTTTTCACTCTCCTCTTTCACTTTCATCAAGAGGCTTTTTAGTTCCTCTTCACTTTCTGCCATAAGGGTGGTGTCATCTGCATATCTGAGGTTATTGATATTTCTCCTGGCAATCTTGATTCCAGCTTGTGTTTCTTCCAGCCCAGCGTTTCTCATGATGTACTCTGCATGTAAATTAAATAAGCAGGGTGACAATATACAGCCTTGATGTACTCCTTTTCCTATTTGGAACCAGTCTGTTGTTCCATGTCCAGTTCTAACTGTTGCTTCCTGACCTGCATACAGATTTCTCAAGAGGCAGATCAGGTGGTCTGGTATTCCCATCTCTTTCAGAATTTTCCACAGTTTATTGTGATCACACAGTCAAAGGCTTTGGCATAGTCAATAAAGCAGAAATAGATGCTTTTCTGGAACTCTCTTGCTTTTTCCATGATCCAGCAGATGTTGGCAATTTGATCTCTGGTTCCTCTTTCTTTTCTAAAACCAGGTTGAACATCAGGAAGTTCACGGTTCACATATTGCTGAAGCCTGGCTTAGAGAATTTTGAGCATTACTTTACTAGAGTGTGAGATGAGTGCAACTGTGCAATAGTTTGAGCATTCTTTGGCATTGCCTTTCTTTGGGATTGGAATGAAAACTGACCTTTCCCAGTCCTGTGGCCACTGCTGAGTTTTCCAAATTTGCTGGCATATTGAGTGCAGCACTTTCACAGCATCATCTTTCAGGATTTGAAATAGCTCAACTGGAATTCCATCACCTCCACTAGCTTTGTTTGTAGTAATGCTTTCTAAGGCCCACTTGACTTCACATTCCAGGATGTCTGGCTCTAGGTGAGTGATCACACCATCGTGATTATCTGGGTCGTGAAGATCTTTTTTGTACAGTTCTTCTGTGTATTCTTGCCATCTCTTCTTAATATCTTCTGCTTCTGTTAGGTCCATACCATTTTTGTCCTTTATTGAACCCATCTTTGCATGAAATGTTCCCTTGGTATCTCTAATTTTCTTGAAGAGATCTCTAGTCTTTCCCATTCTGTTGTTTTCCTCTATTTCTTTGCATTGATCACTGAAGAAGGCTTTCTTATCTCTTCTTGCTGTTCTTTGGAACTGTGCATTCAGATGCTTATATCTTTCCTTTTCTCCTTTGCTTTTCGCTTCTCTTCTTTTCACAGCTATTTGTAAGGCCTCCCCAGATGCCTCCAATTAAAATAAATAAATTTAAGTTAAAAAAAAGAGTGCTTTTATAGTATGATTTTAATTAAAGAGATTCTTCTTTTAGTTTTGTAAAATGTAACTTTCTGTTAATAAGTGGCAACTTATTAGGAAGATCTATCAAGTTGATTTGTTGTTCCTTTAAGAAATACAGGACATTTTATTTTCCCATAAGACTATTTTTTTTTCATTTTTATTTTACTCCATTCATTAATTCATTCAGTTTGTAATTACTGAGCACGTATGCTTTACTTGGCAGGAATATAAATCTGAAGAAGACATGGGCCATGTTGCTAAAGATCTCATGTAGAGGAGACTGAAGAAACCAAGGAGAGTTTTTACTGTTTTGAGTAGTTAGGATCATTTTTGCTTGTTTTCAACAGTTTGAAGAAAACTCCAGATTTTAGCTAGGTTTACTGTGCTGTCTTCATTTGTTCATTTTTTTCCAAGTTAATGGGTACTAGACACCTGATCTTTCTTGACATCTACTTTTCATTTCCCTCGAAATACAAGTGATCCCCACGTCCTTTTGATGCCTGTCTCCAGGAGATGTGTGAATCTGTCCCCTTCTCAACTTATTCACCCTCTTGACTACTCCATTCACCTTCTAACTGGTTTCCGAGGGTTTGCTCTTAATCCCTCTCATTAGAGGCTTTCGACTTTTTTTAACTATGACTCACAATAAAAAAATACATTCACGAGACCCACAGTACACATATGTCTGTGCTTTGTTTCTATCAGTAACTCTGAAATGAGAGAGTCATGAAATAATACTTTTACTCTGTATGACACAGTCTGATATTTTTTTAATTCTGTTTTTTTTTTTTTTTTATACTGCCATGGTCAACTAAATTCACTTCATGATCCATTAATGGGTTGAAATACACTGTGCTGATCCTTTTCAACACAGTGGCCAGCATGATGGTATTATCCCACTTCTTGTTTAAAACTTTTCATTGGCTTCCCATTGCACGGATGATGAAACCTGGAAATAACAGTGCCATCCGTGAGGTCCTGCATGATCCCACTCCTGCTTCTCCTCATTCTTTCCCATTTTTCAACACCTTTTCAGTTCAGTTCAGTCACTCAGTCGTGTCCAACTCTTTGTGACCCCATGAGCTGCAGCACGCCACGCCTCCCTGTCCATCACCAACTCCTGGAGTTTAACCAAACTCATGTTCATTGAATCAGCGATGCCATCCAACCATCTCATCCTCCGTCATCCCCTTCTCTTCCTGCCCTCAACCTTTCCCAGCATCAGGGTCTTTTCAAATGAGTCAGCTCTTTGCATGAGGTGGCCAAAGTATTGGAGTTTCAGCTTCAGCATCAGTCCTTCCAATGAACACCCAGGACTGACCTCCTCTAGTTTGGACTGTTTGGATTTCCTTGCAGTCCAAGGGACTCTCAAGAGTCTTCTCCAACACCACAGTTCAAAAGCATCAGTTTTTCTGCACTCAGCTTTCTTTATAGTACAGCTCTCACATCCATACATGACTACTGGAAAAACCATAGCCTTGACTAGACAGACCTTTGTTGACAAAGTAGTGTCTCTGCTTTTTAATATGCTGTCTAGGTTGGTCATAGGTTTCCTTCCAAAGAGTGAGTGTCTTTTAATTTCATGGCTTCAATCACCATCTACAGTGATTTTGGAGCCCCCCAAAATAAAGTCAGCTACTGTTTCCACTGTTTCCCCATCCATTTGCCATGAAGTGATGGGACCAGATGCCATGATCTTCGTTTTCTGAACGTTGAGCTTTAAGCCAACTTTTTCCCTCTCCTCTTTCACTTTCATCAAGAGGCTCTTTAGTTCTTCTTCACTTTCTGCCATAAAGGTGGTGTCATCTGTATATCTGAGGTTATTGATATTTCTGCCAGCAATCTTGATTCCAGCCTGTGCTTCTTCCAGCCCAGCATTTCTCATGATGTACTCTGCATGTAAATTAAATAAGCAGGGTGACAATATACAGCCTTGACGTACTCCTTTTCCTATTTGGAACCAGTCTGTTGTTCTATGTCCAGTTCTAACTGTTGCTTCCTGACCTACATACAGGTTTCTCTAGAGGCAGGTCAAGTGGTCTGGTATTCCCTTCTCTTTCAGAATTTTCCACAGTTTATTGTGATACACACCATCAAAGGCTTTGGCATAGTCAATAAAGCAGAAATAGATGCTTTTCTGGAACTTTCTTGCTTTTTCGATGATCCAGAAAATGTTGGCAATTTGATCTCAGGTTCCTCTGCCTTTTCTAAAACCAGCTTGAACATCAGGAAGTTCACGGTTCACATATTGCTGAAGCCTGGCTTGGAGAATTTTGAGCATTACTTTACTAGAGTGTGAGATGAGTGCAACTGTGTGGTAGTTTGAGCATTCTTTGGCATTGCCTTTCTTTGGGATTGGAATGAAAACTGACCTTTTCCAGTCCTGTGGCCACTGCTGAGTTTTCCAAGTTTGCTTACATATTGAGTGCAGCACTTTCACAGCATCATCTTTCAGGATTTGAAATAGCTCAACTGGAATTCCATCACCTCCACTAGCTTTGTTCGTAGTGATGCTTCCTAAGGGCCACTTGACTTCACATTCCAGGATGTCTGGCTCTAGGTCAGTGATCACACCATCGTGATTATCTGGGTAAAAAGATCTTTTTTTGTATAGTTCTTCTGTGTATTCTTGCCATCTCTTCTTAATATCTTCTGCTTCGGTTAGGTCCATACCACTTCTGTCCTTTATTGAGCCCATCTTTGCATGAAATGTTCCCTTGGTATCTCTAGTTTTTTTGAGGAGATCTCTAGTCTTTCCCATCCTATTGTTTTCCTCTATTTCTTTGCATTGATCACTGATGAAGGCTTTCTTATCTCTCCTTGCTATTCTTTGGAACTCTGCATTCAAATGGTTATACCTTTCCTTTTCTCCTTTGCTTTTTGCTTCTCTTTTTTCACAGCTATTTGTAAGGCCTCCCCGGACAGCCATTTTGCTTTTTTTGCATTCTTTTTCTTGGGGCTGGTCTTGATCCCTGTCTCCTGTACAGTGTCACGAACCTTTGTCCATAGTTCATCAGGCACTCTGTCTACCAGATCTAATCCCTTAAATCTGTTTCTCACTTCCACTGTATAATCATAAGGGATTTGATTTAGGTCATACCTGAATGGTCTAGTGGTTTTCCCCACTTTCTTCAATTTAAGTCTGAATTTGGCAATAAGGAATTCATGATCTGAGCCACACCTATACATGTGTTCTTTCCTCTTCCTAGTTTTTACCCAGCCTACTCCTTCTGTTTTCCTGCAGGACTCTGTATAAAGATCACTGCTTTAAGAAAATTAGATTTCCCTTTATAATCCCTCATCCCTCATCTTCCTCTTTACTTTTTATTAACTGTAATTGTTATAGTAATAAAAAAAAAGTTTGTTGTGATTTTATGATTATGTGTTCCATTGTATGACTCTTTGTTTAATCTTGATGGCTCACCCTGGACTGTAAATTGCACAACAGCTAGGACCAGGCCTGTTTTGTTTATTGCTGCCTCCACAGCACCTCGCACCGTCCTAGCGTGGTTAGCAAATATTTTTGAGCATCTACTTTGTGTCAGGCTCTGTGCTTGGCCCAAGAGTGCAAAGATGAATAAGTCATAGACCCTGCTGTCAAGATATGCCTCTTTGGCATGTGGTGTGTCTCCCATGGACGGAGGAGCCTGGTGGGCTGCAGTCCATGAGGTTTCTAAGAGTCGGACACGACTGAACGACTTCACTTTGGCTTTTCACTTTGATGCATTGTAGAGGGAAATGGCAACCCACTCCAGTGTTCTTGCCTGGAGAATCCCAGGGATGGGGGAGTCTGGTGGGCTGTCGTCTCTGGGGTTGCACAGAGTCGTACACGACTGAAGTGACTTAGCAGCAACAGTGTCTGAAAACAAGCTCTGTAGAAAGCAAAATAGGTTAAGAAAAATGTTTGAAAGGGTATGAGAATGCTAAAATTCCTACAAATAAGGGTTTCTTTAGTTTAAGACTGTAACTGGAGCAGGGTTTTCCTTATTGTGATACAAATTCAAGAAACTATAGTGTTTTGTGGAATGACTATGACATTTCTCACTGATATATAGAAGGATTTAAGCAAATGATAGATGCCTTTTCTTTTGAATGTTATTTATGTCTCATTACGTGGTTCTCAGACTCAGTCTGAAAGACAAGGCATTGAGACTAGTCTCCCTCTGAATTCCGGAACACTCAGTTATAACATCCCTGCCAGGTGCTCATTAAACCTTGAACTCTTGGAGAAGTAACTCTTAGACAAAACAGCCTTTTCCATTTTGGAACAGTTTGAATTGTTAGAAAATGTTTTATTACGTTGCCTTATTTTTCTGCCCATTTGTCTGCCCTTTCGAGATATGCTTGCTCTTTCTTCCACAAAACAACTCTCCAGCTATGTATTTGCAGATAGCTCACCTGCCCACAGCTCTCTTTTTTCCCAGTTGAAATAATTTTGGTTTTTCCAATTATGCCTGTGATATGATTTCCCTACCCTTTCTATTCCTATGACACTCTTAACACGTTCCAGGTATTTCCATGTATACTTGGAAACTTAGCACCCACGGTGGAGGCAGCACTCCACTTGTGTCCGAACCAGTGCAGCACAGGACTATTTTTTCCTCCTCTGAACACTATACCTCTGCTAATCTGGCCTTAAATTGCATTGGATTTTTCAGCAGCCAAGCCACACTGCTGGCTCACATAATGTTCACAGTCAGCTAAAACCCACTAGGTCTTTTTCACATGAACTCTTGTTCAGCCTGGTCACTCTCCCACCCTGACCTGAGGCATGTAATAGTTTTCTTTCTTGTATCTATGTAGTAGGTTTTTACATTTATTCCCATTCAGTCTCATCTTATTAACTTCAGACCAACATTCCCTCCAGTTGCTTGTGGAGTCTACAGGCTTGGCAAAAGAAGAAAAAAAAAAAAAAAAACAAACCAAAAACCCTCCAACTCCAGTGAATACCACAAACAGTTATTTGCTTTAGGTTCAGGAAATGAAAAGTTATGCTGGTTTTAAGTTTCTCAATTTGCCTTCCTCGTCCCTCCTCCGTGCCACCCCCAACCCGCTTCAGTGTTTTGGTCTGAGGCCCAGTGCAGTATGTCTGCAACTTAGGCTCTTTTTACGGAGGGCCCAGCTCTCATCCTCCACACGCTGAGGTGCGGCAATAGCCAGGGTCTGTCTTGGCTAAGCTGAGGGAACATACATCTCTTAGCCTTGCTGAGGAAACCTTTGCTGCCTTATGATATGAAACATGCCACCTACTTGCTCTGTGCCATTGTGGGGCCGACTTGGCTCATTGTCTCCCAGAGGAAACACAGAGCAAGCAAACTCCTTCTCCCTCGCCCCCTCCCTCACCCCCCACCATCTCTTTTGTCCCCACAATCCAGCTCTGGAAAATATCTGAAGGCCACAGAAGTGGGAGTACCCTTTGATGTTTATATTGGCTGGCTCCTTTTCCTTTTTACTTCTTCTTCTTTTTTTTTTTTTTTAATAATCAGAGTAGTAGAAAACATGGAGAATTAACCGCATGACAGCAGCAGAGGAATTCATCAGAAAAACTGAGATGAATTCTGCTCAGATTTCAGGTTCTCAGGCAGGAGTCACAAAGGAGTAATCGTCTTCTAGTTGTTTTTAATCATTTCTTTTGTGGCACCTTCCTTGTCCATGAAACCAATCTCAGTGTCCAGCATGAGGGAGCCTGAGAACAGAGGCTGTTGGAATGGAGGCTTTGATTGGCAAATTACTACAGTGGTATTAACTACTTCCTTCTAACCTCCCTTTGATGGAACTTGTCCATCTTGGAGAGGGCAACGGACAGTGCTATGTCACTGTATTTTATTTCAAGTGTTACCTATTAACTTTTTAAGACTGTAAATAATGTGCATAAAACTTTACTACAGAAAATTCTTAAATTGACAAAAACAACTTCTGAGGCACCAAGTTTTGCAAAGTGTGTTTTCTCACTTAAACTGCAGAACTCCTCCCAACCCTTTTTTTCTTTATTAGCCTTGAAAGCAACTCTGATGGTGTCTCTGCCCTTGATTTAGTTCATTTATGCTTAAAGTTTTTCTTGAAGGAACTTGGTAAAATAAAACATTGATTTTCTCTCTAAATATATAAAGACAGCAACTGGATTTCCAGAAGCTATGATAGGATAAAAATTTTACTCCAAAGTAGTTTTGACTGCTTTGCTTAAATATTGGATCTTCACTGCTATTCTATTTACTCATGAATCTGTTTTTAAAATGCAATCATATTAGGAAGTTTCATAGTGGAATAATTTAAAAGAAAAATCTTTCTCAAGTACTTTCATACCCTTCAGAAGTTCCTGTTAATACATAATGTATCAATCTTTTAAGTATGAATCTTTGTATCTACTTATTAAAGCAGATTCTATAAAGCCCTCCTTTCAGACCTTTTAGTGCAGTTCTAGTAAAATAGATCTACCCGAAAGCAATGAAAAGGAAAATGCTTGAATCTTAGTGATAGTTTTGCAAAGAGAATTCATTAACCTGAAGTACTCATGCATGTCATTTATTTAAAAGCCATTTGGTTTTAACTTTAAGCTCACCCAGTCAGCACGTGCTTTCGTCAGACATTTAGGGCCTAACAGGGATGGATTTATTTAGTATCACAGAAAATTTCCCAGGGAACAGTCTTCTCATCTTAGGGCACAAAGTCAGACTCCGAGACTCAGAACCAGACCGTTGGCAAGTAAATTACTTTTCATGTCATGTTCCTCTTACCTGCCCAGTGGAGATGCACAAACTCATTATCTGCTTGTCAATGAGAGAAAAATATATCCTGTCTTTTTTGTGTCAGTGGTTATCAGGAAGCAGTGATAACTGTGGCCTGCAGTTTTTATAGGGAAGGCCCTGTGGAAGATGGGAGACATGAGCGAGGCCTGGGAGAGTACATAGGATGTTAGTCATTCTGAGACCATTTTTTGAGGACTTCTGATACAGGGACATTTAAGATATGTTGCCTGCTTCTGTTTTAGATTGGCACAGAGAAGTCACGAAGGCAACAAGAGAAAGGGAGTAAAAGCATAGCAGCCAAAAATCTCATAGTGTGTTTTGTATTCATGAAGCAGTGGAAGATGTGATTCAATTTAAGTTTAAAAAAACAGCCATTCATCCTAAGGAGATCATTAAGAAAGGAGTATAAAGTATGTTTTTATGAATATTTTTATTTGTGCTATTTATAAAAATGAAAAGTTGAGGGGAAAAGTCTCAGAAAACTGATTAAATAAGACTATAAGTAGAGAATGGAGTACTCTACAGATATTAAAATCACACTGTATAAAAGTATTTATTCGAATGGGGAAATACTTGTGGTATAGGGAAGAATGGAAATGTAGGTTATGAAATAGAATATACACTGTGGTCCCAATTTTGTAAAGTGTTTATATTTATTATGTGGGGAAAAATTAGAGAGGATCCGTAACAGTTAGCAATATGTTTTGAGATGAGTTTGACTTTCTTCTTTGGGCTCTGATGTTTTCAGCTTTCTTCTTCCAACAAAATGCAATTAATTCTTTTTTAAAGTTAGGCTAAGAAGTTAGGCACTTTGTGGAATTGATTTATTCACTTATATGAGGCAATACAGAGTCCATTGAGAAAATCTGAGTCGATGAGTGACAGAATGAAAATAATCTTGTTGGGAGACGAATAAGATAAATAAGCCTAAGATGTTTCAGTGTGGAGAGACTACAGTTGGAGTGATGCATCTACAGACTGCAACAATACTTTATTGTAAAATGGTAGATGTTTGATGTTTGTTCCTGGAGTAGGAAATGGCAACCCACTCCAGTATTCTTGCCTGGAAAATTCCATGGACAGAGGAGCCTGGCGGGCTACAGTCCGTGGGATCACAAAGAGTCAGATGCAACTGAGTGACTGAGCACAGCACAACACAGATGTTTGAAATAAGAAGGTAATTGTAGGAATTCAAAAGAAGGGATGGATGCGGAACAGTATGAAGGGTGAATAGGCAGAATATGGTGAAATGGCTCTGGAGATGGGGGAGAGAATAGTCCTGAGGGAAAATGCAATATTTCAAGCTTGTTGAGGGCATGAAGTCAATAGAAGACAGAGACCGCTGTCTTGGAAATAGGGAAAAGTGGTTTTCAGACCAGGTTGGTTGGTTGGTTTGGTTGGTTTTTAGTGTGTATGTTTTAGTTTCTAGCTTTTTATTGGGAAGTGCAAAAAAATGTTGCAAAATAAAAATAGTATATTTGAGTACCTTTACCCAGTGGTATTTGACTACAGTTGCTTTATGACTTATCACTTGTCTATGTACATATACATACTTTTTTCCAGATATGTTTATCTTGATCCTTTACCCTCAAATACTAAGTTTGTATTCCAGAGAAAGTGGGTATTCTCTTCCATAACCATTGTAGAGAATTATCAACTGTAGTAAATTTGGTTAGATACATTTATCTACACTATCATTAATATTCCAGTTTTGTCAATTACGTCAGTAATGCAACAGTGTCTTTCACAGCATTTTTTTCTCTCTAGCACAGGAAAAAAGTCTAGGTTTAAGTATTACAATTAATTGTCTTTCCTTTTTAGTCTCCTTTCATCTAGAACTGGAACATACTCATAGCCTTTCATTTTCTTTTATGGCTGATATTTCTGAAGACTATGGTTCGTCTATCCACCCCCCACCCCCTTTTATTTTTAATTTGTTTTATTCAGTTTCCTCATGATTAGGCTTGAGTTATGCCTTGTCAGCCAGGTAAATGTTTTGTTCTTCTCAGGTTATCATATCTGGAGGCACATAATGTTCATCTGCCTCTCACTGGGATGTAAATTTTAATCATCAGGTCAAGGTATTATTAGATTTTCCTCTACATAGGTACTATTTTTCCCTTGAAAACACTAAGCAGTCAGTGGGAAGCAAATATCTTATTCCTCATGGTTCACCCAGATTTACTGTCCATTAATAATTCTTTCATAAGCCAAACTTTTTAAGATAGTTGCAAAATCACAATTTTCCAACTCCAACATTCCTGCCACACTTACCAATCATCACTAGATATTTTCCAGTAAGCAAAAGAGCTCTTTGTTTTTCTCATCTATTTATCCATCCATCTCTTCCTCCATCCATCCCTTACCAGTTTGGATTTATGGATTCCTGTTTTGTTTTGTTTTGTTTTAATGGTCAATACTGTACCGAATCACTTTGGTGCTCAAATTGTCCCAGATTTGGCTAATGTGTTTTTGTGCCATATCCTCACCATTTATTTCCCTTTCTTTTAAAAATATTTACTTTCTAATTTTTTGGCATAGTAAGTTATCTTAGGCTCATCTAAACCTATTCCTTCCTAGTCCTCAAATTGCCCGTTTCTCCAAGAATCCTCAGTTGTTTTGTAGTGGCATGATATTAGAGACCAAGTTCTGGGAATAGGTGGGCTCATTACTGCTGGAGTATCTTTGCTTCTTGGCCCTTTTGTGGACAGAGTTGAGAACTATATACATACATACACATCTGCATATATACATACATACATATACATATTTTAGAAACGGAATTCATTCGTATACTTCCAAATTTAGTCCATTCCCACAGGTTTCTTCCTTGCTTGATTCAGTTTTCTATGACTTTCAGTTTGAAATAATGATAAGGCAAAATGGTAAAGAAGTCTAGCATGCAGTAGGGAGACAGAAAATTGAAACTCACGTGAAAGCGTCAAGCTTAGTGATTAGGTTAGGGTGTCCCCCACACAGAGTGAGGCGCAAGTCGAGCTTGCCAAATCCAAAGGCAGGAGAAAGAGAGTGAAAGTGGCAGAGGATGGCCCCTGAATTTTGAGATGAAGACACTGCAGTAGAGATAAGAATAGCTCAGGTAAGGAGGTGCAGAAAATGAAGTCAAAAAAGGAGGAGAAGCCAGTAGAGTCATGATGGTCAAGACTGGTAAGATTTTCAGTAGCCAGATACTTCAGAATGGTCAGAAAAAAATTGAAGATTGAGACTAGACCTTTGGATTTGATATTTGATTACCAAAGATTTTACAAACTAGAGCTCATTGGAGAATTTTTTGAGAGTACAACTTTAAAGTGGCCACGTAGCTCAGGCTAATTATGATAACATTTGATTAAATGTTTGGGGGATGTTCACAGTTACTTTTTCTTTTAGATATGTTCACCAAATACCATTTTGTTTCTAATTACATGCTAATAAGCCAGTATGTTCTGTGTATAAAGTGACCAAATCTAAGAGGCATTGTAGACGGGCTATTTTAGGGAACTCATGTTTTTCTTTAAAAGCTCAGTTAGCATTTGGAATCGATATACAGTATAATATTTAAAAGAAAAACAACATATTTCCTCATCCCCCAAGAGGTTTCTTAAAATAGCATGTAATCTTACCTACAGTGGGAAAAAGTCTCAAATTTTATAAATTGGGTTGAATGTACTAACTCAGATTACCTGACCAGGAGAGCCCCCAAGAAAAACAAGGTGTGGTAAAGGTTATTGTAATGGTAATTAAGAAATTTGTGTTCTGCATGCTGGGCCTCCCTCACTAAAGGCAGTGACCCAGCCTGTGGCTACTGGCACCATTTCTACTGCTGAGACATGCTGTCTTTTTAGAGAGACGTCCAAACCAAATCTTTGCCCACTTTGAAAGCCAAAATATTCTTCTCATTCCTTGCAGCCACAGAAAGGCTGAGCTTTTGCTAATGGGATCCATGTCTCTGTGACCTGTTGAGGCATCAACCTGTTTTCTTACGTGGCATGTTAGCGATACAGGGTTTAATTTTAGTTGTTTTTCTTCCCAGAGTCAGAAGTGCTAGAAATCAGAAAGGATCTCTGAGGTCAACTGCTTTAAGCCTCTCACTTTCCAGATGAGAACACCAAGGCTCAGAGAGGTGAAATAATGTGTGCATGGCCCCACAGCTGGAAGACAGTGGAGCTTGAACTCAGGCCAGTTGACCTTCCTCCCAGGTCTGCAGCTGTAGCATGCATCACAGCATCTCTAGTCAACAGTAAAACCTCTGGGGTTATGTATTATACGTTAGATTCTATGTATCAGATTCTTACTGGGCTCAGCAACAGTTTGGTAGCTATACCCACAAGCAAACCCTGTGGGCAGTCTGAAGGTACAGTCTGTTCTGAGTTGAAAGGAGTCTGTGGAGATCCGTTCTGTAAATCTGTGAAGCTCTGTGTTGCTGAGTGCTTGCAGCTATTCTCCAAGCTGTTGCACTTTGTGGAAGTCCTTTCCTCTTTCATGATGGGTAATTCCATTTGCCATGAAATTAAGACACTTACTCCTTGGAAGGAAAGTTATGACCAATCTAGATAGCATATTCAAAAGCAGAGACATTGCTTTGCCAACAAAGGTCCGTCTAGTCAAGGCTATGGTTTTTCCTGTGGTCATGTATGGATGTGAGAGTTGGACTGTGAAGAAGGCTGAGCGCAGAAGAATTGATGCTTTTGAACTGTGGTGTTGGAGAAGACTCTTGAGAGTCCCTTGAACTGCAAGGAGATCCACCCAGTCCATTCTGAAGAAGATCAGCCCTGGGATTTCTTTGGAAGGAATGATGCTAAAGCTGAAACTCTAATACTTTGGCCACCTCATGCAAAGAGTTGACTCATTGGAAAAGACTCTGATGCTGGGAGGGATTGGGGGCAGGAGGAGAAGGGGACAACAGAGGATGAGATGGCTGGTTGGTATCACTGACTCGATGGATGTGAGTCTGAGTGAACTCCAGGAGTTGGTAATGGACAGGGAGGCCTGGCATGCTGCGATTCATGGGGTCGTAGAGAGTTGGACATGACTGAGCGACTGAACTGAACTGAACTGAATCCCATTTGCAAACTCTGATGGACCAGGAAGATTTTCTTATCCTTCATATTACAAAACTCAAAGACAGTCGATTAAAAATAGTATTTCTTTCTTCTTTCTTCAGTAGCGAACATTCTACTTTACTTTCAATAGCATGTTCTACATGCTAATGTCTAACATTTTGGCACAGACAGGAGCTTGTTTCCATTTTATCTGATTTTAGTCAACAGATATTTACAGAAGGCGGTGTGACCCAGGCACCATGCTGGGCACTGTGAGGTGACCAAGGGCCTTTGAGAACTGTTCATCGTCCCTCCTGAGTTCAGGGTAGTGACCGATTGTGCAGCAACCTCTGCTGACCGTCTCTGAGAGGCCCTTGATGAGTAACCCCTCTGGTTCCCAGGGCCTTGCTATCAGCTTCACTGATACTCTCTCCAGGGAACTTGTCCCTCTCACTATGATTCCCTTCAAAAAGATGAGATTTTCCAAGAGAATTTAAAAAGTGTCTTTGTTGTCTTACTCGTTTCATTTTTCTTTAACATTTGAAAGGTCTGAAGTCAGGAGAAAGAAGAATGTTTAAGTCTAAAAACATGTGAATGTTCCTTTAAATCTGCTTTTGAGAAATGATAGAAAAACGTTCAGTACACTCAGAGATCTACTGCCCTTGGGATACTCATGCCTTGATTATCATCATGTTAGAAGATACTATGTTTAGGCTTCAAAGAAAGGAATTATACTGGGAACTCTTAGTAATGAATCTTTTATTGTAACCTTGGTTTTCTTCCTCCTGCTAATCTTTTTAAATGGGTATTGCAGGAAGCTACTTGCCAGGCTGTAATATACCTCCAGGGAATGTAGCACATAATCTTTCTCCTTATTTGGCACTGAAATTTCATCAGGCTGTATTAATCTGAGTGAAACACACTCTAGGAATATCTTGAGAATAGGTCTCTAGTTAGAAAAGTTGAGACCAGATGCATGCCTGAAACAAATGACCAGTATTTGTGTGCAGTATCAGATACACCAGGACCAAATAAATAGTACTATCTTGAAAACATTCTCATCCATGTCTGTGTTTTCTTTTAAAAACGTTAAGGATGATAACACAGTGTAGGGTACGTAGATAGACATGAATCATTGCAGAAACCGGGCTCGCTTATTTGGTTGACTAGGACACGGGCTAATTAAGGGTAGTGGAGTGATCATCCTGTCTGTCATGGTGGCCTTTGGTGAAGTCTGGGTGGGCTGTGATAGCAACCTCAGCTGCTGTAATATCATAGAAAAAAAACCTTGAACTTAAAGCAGTTTCCTTACCTGTAACAGACAGACAGTAATCTCCACCTCACAGAGTTGGTGTGAGGGTTAAATGAGAAAGTGGGAAAGTGCTTTGTCATCCACATAGCTCTCTGCAGAAGCAAAGATGTTCTTCTGATCATTGTCACAATGACATGGAATGAGTTATTCCCCAGATATTTTGATAAGGTTGTCAGAAAAGAGTAGGTAGCTCACTTCACTAGGATTCTGAATGTGTTACAGGAATTCCCAGTTTGAGTCACAGAGTTAAATGAAAGGCAATGAGAAGTGTGCTTCATTGAAAATGTTGTTTCATTTTCACATTTCATTCTTCACCACTGGACTCTTTCACTTCATTTCCAGTCACTTTCACTTTCAAGTTCTCAAGCTTCACTTCAGTGTTAGTGATGTTCCCACACTTCAAAATTTGCATTGTTTTCCTCGATCTTCTCTGACTAATGGATTGTGGTCAGGATGAGAGCATTGCTCGGGGTGCATTTCCTAGGTAGGAATGTCTAAAATCAACAAGAACATTCTCTATGACCCTCCTGACCCACCCTCCTCTCCCAATGCCAAGTGACTCTGATTTGTTTGCATATAGGACTACTTCATTTTTAGTTCAAGGGCCTGACTGCTTGTACACTGGACTCTTTCTGTGAACTGTGGCTTAGAGCCTTTATCAGCATCTGGCTGCCTGCTTTTTTCTGTAAGTGAGAGTGTTATAACAAGGCAGTAAGCTCTTCCATGACAGATTTTTGGGATTCCAAGGTATTCTGGCTTAGTCTCAGGAATCACAGTCTAGAAAACATTCATAGCACGTATCCTGTTCTGTCATCTTTCAGCATCCTTCTCATAAGCCCTAGAAAATACTTAAACCAGAAGAAAAGGTAAGCAAGTAGGGTTATGCTGTGCTTAGTATCTGAGCTGGTCTGAGGCCTCCAGGTGTCTAAGGGAAAGCAGGATGGGATGTGTCCTTTGGGGCCCAAGAGACAGACAGAACCAAGGCCGTGGGCAGAAGCTACACAGAGACAGATTTTGAACTGAATAATATGAAGATTGTTCTAACAGAGCTGTCCAAACATGGGATGAATTGCCTCAAGAGTCTGTGAGTTTCCATTACTGGAGGTGTTTAGAGTAAACTAGACTACCAGTGAAGGTATATCATAGGGAAAATTTATATTATCAGATGAGATAACTTTTATTTTTTTAAAGCATTGGAATTTTAACCATGAAAGTAACTCATGCCTTTTATAACAAATAACACAGGGCTATATAACGAATCTTAGTAGTCCTTTTTCTTTTCTCTGATCACATTGCTCTTTCTCTTTCCCCTGTCCCCAGTGAAACCACTGTGAGGAAAAGATAGGAAAAAAAAATCTCAAATCCTATTTCTATACTAAAAAGGGGAGCTTTCCGGTGGTGCTAGCAGTAAAGAACCTGCTTGCCAATGCAGGAGACATTAGAGATCTGGGTTTGATCCCTGGTTCAGGAAGATCCCCTGGAGAAGGGCATGGCAACCTACTCTCCCATATTCTTGCCTGGAGAATCCCATGGACAGAGGAGCCTGGTGGGCTGTAGTTCATAGGGTCACAAAGAGTCGGACACGACTGAAGCAACTTAGCACGCATGCACACACTAAGAAAGAAAATTAAAAAAATAGTAGGAGAGCGCCTGTTTTTCTTAACTGAGTCAAAGGTTTTAGGCCAAAGCTGGTTATGTTATGAGTCTAGACCAGATGTGGGAGTTACTCAAGGACTTGGTTGGGAAGTAAATTTATATCTCTCTATTTATATATGGCCATCAGAGAATGGATTAGAGCAAAGATGTGGAAATTCATCTAAAGAGAATGATGATCTCTAAGCCAAAGACTGGCAGGCGTGGTGGTGGTTTAGTCGCTAAGTCGTGTCCAACTCCTGCGACCTCATGGAGCCTACCAGGCTCCTCTGTCCATGGGATTCTGCAGGCAAGATTAAACCTAAATAAAACGCAGATGTGTCAGAAAGGAAGCTAGTCAACATCAGAAGCATCCAGAGTGAACACTGGTTGTGCTCTGTGTCCCCAGCAACTGTCTATAGGAATGGGAGTCTTCAAGGTCTCAGTTCCCCTGGCAAGAGCCTTCCTCTGTAGAAAATTCAGTTCGACATTCCAGTTCTATAGCAAGCTCCTCTTTATGATACCTCATGATTATCATTTGCCTCTGTAGGTAGAACTGTCTGAAGGGGGAAATGCTCTGGTCAGAATGTTACGAGTATCTTAGTCTGTGTGACAGATACATCACTATTGTAAAGCAATAAATTGGCATTCTGGTTTGCAGCACTGGTTTATTATGAATTTTGTTAAGGTGAAGTGTGAGAACTAACCCTTGTCAACTCTGGGATACAGACAATGTCAAGTTTCTGGGCCTGCAAGGCTGGAACTGGACCCTAGCTGTTAGTTCGTATCGTCTTAGGTTGTCATTTAGTACAAAAGGGAGATAATATATACTTGGATAATTTAGTCTCTAGAGTCTGATTTGGGTTTGAATGCTTGATCAGCCATTTATAAAATGTATGAACTAAGCCTTTTTCCTTCTCTGTAAAAGGGGAGAGAGATCATCATAACCCCAACCTCAAAGGGTTGTTTTGAAGATGAAATTAGATAATCTATGTAAAATGCTTGGCTCAGAGCCCTGCACAGAGCTGCTCTCATCTTACTACCAAAGCAAATGACACCTTGTGATGATTATTAAAAGCCAGTATGAGCTCATTAAAGCAAAGCATTCCTGTTTCCTTCTTTTACATTTCATCTGATTGCTTATAGGAATGTCATGGAGTAGAGTTGAGGTGTTTGGCAGAGATTTTTATTATATCCTTGATGTCTCATTGGGTTAATTAAGTAAACTCAGAGCTGGTTGAACAAACGTGACCAAGTGGTTTTGAGCTTAGATTGATGACAATCCAGAGGGAGATCATCACAGTAAAGAGTGTTTGCTGATACTATTCTATCCAATTTTCTCACTTAAAATTTTGATGAAAGCAGAGAAGACATGTTTGTGTAACATATGGTGGCCTCAAAGTTGAAAGAGATGGCTCACCCATCCAATAAGAGAGACCGGATTTAAAAAGATCTGTGTAGGTTGATGGGATAGGTTTGCAGCTAACAACCACATATGCATTTATTGAGCGCTTACCATGTGCCAGGCAGAAAGCTAAATGTGTTCCGTGGATTCCCTCATTTAATCCTCACAGTCACCCTCTGAGTTGTACATTATTAATACTCCATTTGATAAGCAGATATAGAAGCACAGAGATGTTATTTCCTCAAGTCCTCCAGCCACAGAGGCACAGCTGGAACATGGACCAGTTGTCTGACACCAAAGCCCACACTCTTAACCATTGTAATAAGCTCTCTGAGCCAGTGAGTCTAAATTTTACATAAGTTGATGTAAAGTTCCACACTTAGGTTAGCAAAATATTGTGATAAGTCCTAAAAAGAAGGCAGGAGCTTAGTTTGATAGCAAGTAATGGGGGTGTTTGTTGATGGGTAACTCAGTGAGTCAACACTGTCATGTCCTTGCTTAAAAAAAAAAAAAAAACTAATACAATTATGTAAAGTTTAAAACTAAAATAAAATTTAAAAAAAAAGAGTTACAGAAAAACATCTATTAAAAAAAAAAAAAAAAAGAAGAAGAACAATGTCTTCCATACTCCGAATTAGAGAGAAGGTAGCCTATTTCACATCTGCCCCAAAATCCTTCTTGAATCCTTGGATGGGGCTGCAAAAAATACCAAAATGTTGCTCTAGCAGGAGGCCCCTCAGGAAAGCCTCAGGGCAAGGGAATTGTGTTAGCCCCAGGACTGGTCATCTGTGGCTCCAAGGGCAACCAGACCAGCAGGGCAGCCTTGTCCCTGGGCTGTCCAGCCTCTGTGTGGAATGGTGTGAAGATGATCCTGCCAGCAATGGGAGTTGTGGGGGATAGAAGATTTCTAAGACCCCGTGCCTAAGATTCTCTGAGATAATTTATGACACACACTGAACAGCAACTCTGAGTTAAGGAAGTCGGTGGTTTAAGGGCTGAGTTTAAGCAACAAGAGACGGCCGATGTTCTGAGTGTTGCGGCGGTCATGTTTTGGACGTGGCTTTGCTTCTGCTGTTTGTTCACCAGTGTTTTGAATTAAAGGGAATGACAGTCTAGAAATTTATGTACATGGCATTTCACAGAATAGAAGAAGCCAGCTTCTGGCCACTGATATCCACATGCAACAAATAGAACTTGTAGCCTTCCCCTAGGACTCAATTTGTAAGCCTCTTTATTGCATTGTGCTGTAGTAACTATTTCCCAGTTTTGTGGGCAATCTGTGAAACCATCTTTCCCTTGATTTCCACTTTATTGTTGTTGTTTTGCGTTTATACAATGAGTTAAATGATCCCTTAGGGGTTCCAAATATATTACGAAGAAAAGACCTTGGAGTTCTGAGAACCTGAAGAACATTTTGTTTTTCTCAGCTAGATATTTAGGGACCTTTAGGACGTAGTTATCATTTTCAAAAAATGTCAAGATTAATCCTCTCTGTCAGCTCAGATGTCAGAGATAGTATATTCAATTCTCTCTTGAGTTATCCTCATAATAACCCCATATTCTTATATGGTCTTTTACATTTTCCCAAATGCTATTATTTCACGTATGATAATCATCACAAATAATACTATCTGGAAGATAGAACACAGGAGGCAAGATAGATATTATTGCCTCATTTCAGAAACAGAGAATGTGAAACTATGAAATTGGTGGTGGTAATAATTAGTTATTTTCTGAAAGCCAACTCTGTGCCAACTACCTGCAATACTTTATTTAATTCTTATTAATAATAGTTCGACAAATTAGGTATTATTATCTCCATTTTGAGATGGGGAAGCTGTGGCTCAGAGAGTGATTTGCTCAAGGTCACACAGTAGTAAGCAGAAGAACCAGAATCAAATCTAGGGCTTTTGGTTCTGAAATCCAGGCTCATAATCAATAGATTATTACCATCAGAGAGGTTATGAACCTGCCCAAGGCCATCTGGCTACTCAGGAACCTCCATCAGGCCAGAATCTATGTCTTTAGACTGCTCAGCACATTTTTTCCCATGTATATACTGCAGCTGCTTCACTGGTTTTCATTAACATTGGTTCTTTACGACGTATGAAGAGGAAACCCCTTCATGGATCATAGCCTTGTTGTGCTGAAGGGGCTTGTGTAACTCAGTGAGATTACGAGCCATGCTGTGCAGGGCCACCCAAGATGGACAGGTCATAGTGAAGAGTCCTGGAAAAATGTGGTCCGCTGGAGGAGGAAATGACAACCCACTCCAGTATTCTTGCCACAAGAACCCCATGAACAGTATAAAAAGGCAAAAAGATGTGACACTGGAAGATGAGCCTTCTATGTCAGAAGGTGTCCAGTATGCTGCTGGGGAATAGTGGAGGGCAATTACTAATAGCCCTAGAAAGAATGAAGCAGCTGGGCCAAAGCAGAAATGACACTCAGCTGTAGATGTGTCTAGTGGTGAAAGTAAAGTCTGATGCTGTAAAGAACAATATTACATAGGAATGTTAGGTCCTTGAATCAAGGTAAATTGAACATGGTCAAGCAGGAGATGGCAAGATTGAACATCGACATCTTAGGAATCAGTGAACTAAAATGGATGGGAATGGGCGAACTTAATTTAGATGACCATTGTATTTACCACTGCGGGCAAGAATCCCTTAGGAGAAATGGAGTAGACCTCATAGTCAACAGAAGAGTTTGAAATACAGTACTTGGGTGCAACCTCAAAAATGACAGAATGAACTCTTCTTTGTTTCCAAGGCAAACTATTCACGATGACAACAATTCAAATATATGCTCCAACTACTAATGCCAAATAAGCTGAGGCTGACCAGTTCTGTGAAGACTTACAACATCTTCTAGAACTAACACCAAAAAAAATGTCCTTTTCATCATAGGGAATTGGAATGCAAACGTAGGAAGTCAGGAGATACCTGGAGTAACAGGCAAGTTTGGCCTTGGATTACAAAATGAAGCAGGGCAAAGGCTAGCAGAGTTTTGTCAAAAGAATATACTAGTTATAGCAAACACCCTTTCCCAACAACCCAAGAGATGACTCTACACATGGACATCACCAGATGGTCAGTCCTGAAATCAGATTGATTATGTTCTTTGAAGCTAAAGATGGAGAGGCTCTATACAGTCAGTAAAAACAAGATCTGGAGCTGACTGTGGCTCCAATCATGAGCTCCTTATTGCAAAATTCAAGCTTAATTTGAAGAAAGTAGGGAAAAGAACTTTCTTTAGGTTTCATTTATGTATGACCTAAATCAAATCCCTTAGGATTATATAGTGGAGGTGAAATTAGATCTGGTAGATGAAGTGCCTGAAGAACTATGGATGGAGGTTTGTAATGTTGTACAGGAGGTAGTGACCAAAACCATCAAAACCTAAGAAAAAGCAATGCAAGAAGGACAGTGGGTATCTGAGGAGGCTTTACAAATAGCTGAGGAAAGAAGAGAAGCAAAAGACAAGGGAGAAAGGGAAAGATATACCCAACTGAATGCATACTTCCGGAGAACAGCAAGGAGAGATAAAAAGGCCCTCTTAAGTGAACAAGGCAGAGAAATAGAAGAAAACAATAGAATGGGAAAGACTAGAGATCTCTTCAAGAAAATTGGAGATACCAAGGGAACATTTCAGGCAAGGATGGGCAAAATAAAGGACAGAAACAGCAAGGACCTAACAGAAGCAGAAGATATTAAGAAGAGGTGGCAAGAATGCACAAGAATGTACTGAAGAGCTGTATCAAAAAAGGTCTTAATGACTCAGATAACCACAATGGTGTGGTCTCTCCCCTAGAACCAGACATCCTGGAGTGTGAAGTCAAGTGGGCCTTGGGGAGTGTTACTATGAACAAAGCTAGTGAAGGTGATGGAATTCCAGTTGAGCTATTCAACTCCTAAAAGATGGTGCTGTTAAAGTGCTGCACTCAATATGTCAGCAAACTTGGAAAGCTCAGCAGTGGCCACAAGAATGGCAAAGGTAAGTTTTCATTCTAATCTCAAGGAAGAGCAGTACCAAACAATGTTCATACTGCCATAAAATTGCACACATTTCAAATGCTAGTAAGGTGATGCTCAAAATTCTTCAAGTTGACTTCAGCAGTATGTGAACTGAGAACTTTGAGATGTACAAGCTTGGTGGAGAAAAAGGAGAGGAGCCAGAGATCAGGTTGCCAATATTCGTTGGATCATAGAGAAAGCAAGGAAATTCCAGAAAAACATCTACTTCTGCTTCATTAACTATGTTGAGACCTTTGACTGTGTGGATCACAACAAACTGGGGGAAATTCTTAAAGATATGGGAGTACCAGACCACCTTACCTGTCTCCTCAGAAACCTGTATGTGGGGTAAGAAGCAACCATTAGAACCAAACATGGAACAATGAACTGGTTCTAAATTGGGAAAGGAATATGACAAGGCTGTATATTGACATCCTGCTTATTTAACTTATATGCAGAATACATCATGCAATGTGTTGGGCTGGATAAATGACAAGCTAGAATCAAGACTGCCGGGAGAAATATCAACAACCTCAGATATACAGATGACTTCACCCTGGTGGCAGAAAGCGAAGAGGAACTGAGAGCCTCTTCATGAGAGTAATAGAGGAAAGTGGAAAAACTGGCTTAAAACTCAACATTTAAAAAACTATGATCATGGCATCTTGTTCCATCACTTTATGGTAAATAGAAGGGGAGTGGAAGCAGTGACATATTTTTCTTTTCTTAGGCTCCAAAATCACTGTAGATGGTGACTGCAACCATGAAATTAAAAAATGCTCCTTGGAAGGAAAGCTATCGCAAATCCAGAGAGCATATTAAAAAAGAGACATCACTTTGCCGACAAAGGCCTGTATAGTCAAAGGTATGGTTTTTCCAGTAGTCATGTATGGATTTGAAAGTTGGACCATAAAGAAGGCTGAGCACCAAAGAAATGATTCTTTCCAATTGTGGTGTTGGAGAAGACTCTTGAAAGTGCTTTGGACTGCAAGGAGATCAAACCAGTCAATCCTAAAGGAAATCAACCATGAAATACTCATTGGAAGGACTCATGCTGAAGCTGAAGCTCCAGTACTTTGGCCACCTGATTCAAAGAGCCAACTTATTGGAAAAGACCCTAATGCTGGGAAAAATTGAGGGCAGGAGCAGAAGGGGGAGGCAGAGGAGAGATGGTTGGATGGCATCACCAACTCAATGGACATGAATTTGAGCAAGCTCCAGGAGATTGTGGAGGACAGAGAAGTCTGGCGTTCTGCAGTTCCTGGGGTCATAACAAGTTGAACACAACTTAGCTTCTGAACAAAAGAGGAAGCAAATGAAAACTGAGCCAAATTTTGCCCTTATCACATAAAGGAACTTACTCAGAACCAAAGAGAATCTCAGGCTCTTATGGGTTTTTAAGTGCCTGATGTTCTCTTCATAATCTTCGTCTTCACCATCACCATCATTTAATGCAGGTGGTTCTTGTCTGAGGGTGATTCATATGTGACCCTGAACCAGGTACACCTGTTCTACTCGGTTTGACATCTGTAGAGGCAGCATGTTTTTCAACCAACTTGGGGGAAGTAAGTTCTGATACTCTGTAGTAGACAAACAAACAGGAGAGACAACAGATTGAGCAGAAGGAACTTTGGCATCAGTTTTCAGCAGAGTTAAAAATCCCAGCTCAGCCTCTTCCTAAAGGAATGAGTTTCTCAACCTCACTACAAATTTGTTTCTGTATTTTAAAATGGAGATAGCACTTGAATCATGGGTTTGTTGTAAAGAACAAATGAAAAAGGTAATTAAGTGTTTATCGGGCATGTACTCTCTGGTTGGTGCTGTGCTTGCATCATTTACTTTTTTTTCTTAAACATTTTTACATCATTTAATCCTCATAAAAGCCTTAGGAAATAAGTGTTATTAGCCTTTTCCCCACTTCCAACCACTTGACAGATAAGGGAACTGAATCTTAAGGAGATTTTATAACTTTCCCGAGGTGATTTTTACCACGATGTCTTAGAAAAGTTTAAGAGGGCATTCTATCAAACATACCTAAATCAGTTTCCCTAAGCCATGAACTATCCTTAAGACCCCCCCAAAATGTTTCCCAAAATCTTCTCAAAGAATGCCATCTAGCTTCCATTATCTTAGCTGTTTCTCCATCTTTTTGGTGCCATAAAATTAAATTTAAAATTACACAGAAAAAAAATTAAATGTATATTGCTCTGTGGTATGGATTTATGTATCCCATTCTACATCATCAGGAATCAAGAGGGGGTATATGCGCTTGAACAAGATTCACTTTTACTTAACTTCATTGGATACTCCGTTATCAGGAGTCAAGGGGAACCCAGGTGATCATCCCTCTCTGACCCCACTCTCAGCCTGGCCATCAATCTCTGCCTCTAGTAACACAGATCTGATTTCATTGTGCTTCGATTACTGTGTAGATGTCACAAGGAGCCCAACTTGTAGGAAACCCTTTATCTCCCAAACTCTCATTCCTCTCTTCCACCCCTTCTTCATCTCCCTGCCAAGTCCTGTGTCCCTACAGTTCAGAAACTGACATCAGCAAAATCTGGCATCCTATATCCTCAGCCTCTTCTTGGAGCACTCCTTTCCCCTTCTAACTCTAGGAGAACTTTGCTTCTCCTGTGTCTAAGCCTGCTGCCCTCTTAGTTGATGGCAGTTATTTTCCATAGTCTCCTACCATGAGCCCTGGATGTGGGGTCGGCATCATCCTTTTCCTCATTGCTGCTTTCAGATCATTCTTCATTCCTCCTTTCTAAAAGCCTCCAACTTAGAATCTCAGATTATCAGTAATATGGAAACTTCAGAGACTTTTTTTCTACACAGTATAAAGGCATATCATTTGTGGTTGATTAAATGCTCTTTTACAGAAAGTGATCCTTTGTAAAAGGTCCCTTGATCAAGAACATAACTGCTGTTTTAGTGAGTCAGTATTTTGTGATAGGGCTGTGTGGGACAGGGGAAGTGGGTTTAGCTTCCATCACTGGGAGTTGGCGTCATAGCCCATGAAGGGCACAAGAACTGCTGTATTAATGAGCAGACACTCAGACGCACTGTCTGAAGTATGACTGGCATCTGTTCTGAACATCAGAAATATACCATCCCTGCCCTGGAGTAATGATCACAAGATTTTTTACCTGGTGGGACTGTGTGGCTCTGGGCTAAATTAAATTTGAAATAAACTCCATTTTCATAGTCTCTGTGGAGGAATGGGACCTACAAAATGTGGTGCAGAGAGTTGGGCACCTATGTTGAATGTTTTTCTAAAACAGAGGAAGTTGTGGAAGACTCAGGATCTGGAGTGTTAAGTGTTTGTCTACCTAATTTTGAAAGGACAACTTTGTAGACATGAGCAAAGCCTTCTTGTTGAAGGTTAATTTTAAAAAGTAAGAAGGCCTTGTTGGATTTCTCCATAATTCTCAGTGGTTCCCAGAGGTCAGAACTACTCCTTATCTATAAGTGGCGGGTCTTTAGGTTATAGACCTAATGGGGATATAACTTTAATGTTGTGCAGTTAAACCAGCTTCACACTATTTACAAGACATGTCAGACAACACTGAAAACAAGAAATTAGAGTATGTGGAAACTATGCTACTAAAATTAAGCAGTGTAAGGAAAATTAATATAACCCTGTAAGTCACAGCTTGACTTCTGTTTCAGGAGCCAACCCAAAGGCAGTGGAGCCAAAAACAATTTTAAGACCTGTTCTGTTCTGACTTGTAAAGAGTATTTGATGTTACCCCTCCACATACACCCCTACCTCACTTCCAAGTTAGTATAGGGGTTAGGAAAAAGATTATAATATTTCCTGATTCATTTCTGGTCTAACTTTGATTCTGGCTTCAGTAAGGTGGGATGTGTGCTTTCTATTCAGTATTGCTGGAGTTAGCAGTGCATTTTGTGTTAGTTTATGTGGCTGCCAGTATTATTTATGATACTCTGAAGATGGACACTGAGGAAATAGGTGCTTATTGGAAAGTATGCCAATTTGTAAGGGATGACTTAGTTTTGCTATTACCTGAGTGTGAGTGCTGTTAATATGGCATGATCTATTTAATCAAGAGACAAATTGCAAATGTATAATTATGACATGAGTGTATTGATCTCTCTTCAGAGATAAAAAGCATATAGTTAAGAGCTGTGCAAAGTTGCCCTAATTATATCAGAAAATTCATAGTTCTATGTTGAAAATGTATGTAGCTAATATAATCCAAAAGCTTGATTTTGTGGAATTTTCAGTATGAAAATATGATGTATTAGTGAGTGGGCTGTATATATTTTATCAAGGCACAACTTGGAATATTGATATTTGATTATCCAGTTATCATGGAGGGGAGCAGAAGGGATTCCGTGAAGCACAAAGTCTGGCAAGAGGTGAATGAGAAAAATTCTCCAGTCTGACAGACTGGTTGGGCAGAGATAAGGCTGACAGCAGAGAAATTTTCAGAATTAGGGGAAAATTAGAAAATTCTGGAAATATTAGTAAAGAGAATGGGAACTTCTAAGTAGCTAAAAGTCCCAGCATCAGTGTTTTTGACAGAACGCCTGAGTCTGTGTATCAGAGCTTTTGAGTTCATCTGCAGCAAGAAAATTTGGTCATTTTTTTTTCTCCCATAAGGATGACTTATAGAGGAAAACAATAGGAAGCTGAAATTATCCAAAAAAAGTTGACTTCAACATAAACCCGGTTGGACTTCATCTAGTCCATAACATGTCTTTCTATCTA
The DNA here is from genome assembly GCF_003369695.1 of Bos indicus x Bos taurus. NCBI lineage: Eukaryota > Metazoa > Chordata > Mammalia > Artiodactyla > Bovidae > Bos > Bos indicus x Bos taurus. The sequence goes on from NC_040085.1 coordinate 73,839,917, forward strand.
TCCCACTTGCTTACCTTAAAATACTCTCTAGTCCCCCTCCCCCACTGCTGCTGTCCATCGCTAACCTACTCTCTGCAAATTCTAGACGTTGCGTATAAAAGTGTATGTTGCCTTTTGTGTCTGACTTCTTACTTTTAGCATAATATTTTCAAGTTTCTCCCACTCTGTAGCATAAATCAGAACCTCATTCCTTTTATGGATGAATAATATTCCATTGCATGGATACACCATATTTTGCTTATTCTTGCATAGTTGTTAAACTCAGAGTTATATTAATGTCATATAGTCTATTCTCTTCCTCCCTCAGGATACTCTGTCAGATTTGAGGTTTTGAATCTTATTTAGCTTTTCAATTCTTTATTCTTCAGTTTTATAAGATTCTTTTGAATTCCTAATTTTACTGCTCAACACAGTATTATTCACAAGCTACATAAACCTACATCAAACATGACTTGTTTCATTTTTTAAACAGACATGTTCATTATATGATGGATACAACAAGTCCCTTCTCATTTGTCAGATTCTCATCCCTCACAAGTTTGGGCATTTACTAAACAGTCTTAGAGAAGAGCACTTCTCAAAGCATGCTAACTCACTGGTCCTGGGAGTAGGTAAGGATGGATTAGCGTGTTTGATAGCAGCTGCTCAGTTTTTACAAAACCTCCCTCCTGTTGCTGATGGTGATCATTTGTTCCCTCTTCATGAGGAGTGGACATACAGAACATGAGGACTTTTAAAAGAGCATGGATTGGGACTTACTTGTGGTCCAGTGAGGTTAAGAATCTGCCCATCCCTGGTTGGGGAACTAAGATCCCACATGCCATGGAGCAACTAAGCCTGAGCACTATAACTAGAGAGCTGGCATGCTGCAACTAGAGAATCCATGTGCTGCAAGGAAAGATCCCAAATGACCCAACAAAGATCCCACATGCCACAACTAAGACCCAACATGGCCAAATAAATATTTTTTAAAAACTTTTTAAAGAACGTGGATTTACTCTTGTGAACATAGACACATTTGGCTTTGTGTCTTGGCTGTGCTATTTGGCAGCAGCTGTATCCTAATTGTTATATCTGTGAAATGGAGTAGTAATATCAACCTTGTATAGTCGTTGTGATGTCTAAATGAAATAATCTGTAAAGTCCTTCCAAATAATATCTGAAAAGTGAAAGTTAAAGTGTTAGTTGCTCAGTCATGTTGGACTCTTTGCAATCCTATGGATTGTAGCCCATCAGGCTCCTCTGTCCATGGAATTCTCCAGCCAAGATTACTGGAGTGAGTTGCCATTCCAGGGGAATCTTCCTGACCCAGGGACTGAACCCAGGTCTCCTGTATTGCAGGCAGATTCTTTACTGTCTGAGCCAGCAGGGAAGCCCTTAATAATGCCTGGATGTGCATTTAAGAACAAAATGAAAAGCTTAGGGAAACATATTGGAAAGGCATAGAAAGTACAAAATAATATTTTCTATTTCACTTTAGTAAATTTTGAGGGACAGTGTAGAACCTGGTGGGCTACAGTCCATGGGGTTGCGGAGTTGGGCACTTCTGAACTGACAGCATGCACACGTGTAGAGGAGGTACCACTGATATCAAGAAAGAAGTGTGTCTTACTCAGATGCCCATAAAACAGTCTCCGGGAGGGCTGGGACTCCCGTTTCCTTCTCCTCTATGCCTGGAAGTACCACATGAAATGACTGCATGGAGTGGCCACCCCAGGGAGGTATATACTAAATCGCTGCCTGTTACAGCATTCTAGATGCCAGCCTTGGTTTGCCTCTCACTGCGTGTTCTCCCTGGGCGATCTCTTATTTATGCTTATGAAATCCACCCACACTCCGACCAGTCTCAGAACTCTACTTCCAGCCCAGACTTCCCCCTACGCTCGAGCTCCTGTGTCCAAGTGTTTGCTGGATATCTACTCGATGTTGTGTAGCCGCCTGCAGCTCAGAACGCCCAGGTCTGGGCTGCTAGTCTTTCTTTCCACAATGACCATCTCTCACAGTTTTCCCATTTTTGTTAGTGGAAAATCCTGGTCCACATAGCTGCCCAAGTCACAATTTAGGGGCATAGGAACTCCGCCTCCCCCATCCAAGTGAATACATTTACCTTCCTCTTTCTCCTGTAGTTCAGGATTCCCACCAAGACAGGGTCCTTTTCTCATTACTCTTAGCCTTCCTCACCAAAGTTTGATCCAGAATATACACGTTTTTCATAAATGTCTAGTGAACTGACATTTTATTCTATAGTTTTTCATTTTTGTTGAAAGGGCACACACACAGATGTGTGGGCCTGTGACCACATACATCCATATACGTCATCCTAGTTCACCATCTCCCATTCAGTGCTCTTAACTCCCCCAACTTATTGAGGAGATGAGCACAAACCTACAAGCCTGTCTAGTTGTAAAGAGGATGTGAATTGAGAATTCTGCCATGATAAACTCAAAACTCCTTCCTACTGGCTAGTTAAGCCACACACTCCATTCTGCCAAACCTTTCTCAGACATTTCTCAACCATTTTCCTTCTCCTTTGCTAACCAATTTTCAAAATTAAAGAAAAAGAAAGAAGGAGAAAAGAAAAGCATACCCTAAGACATTATCTTGAGCTGGATGCAAATACCGTTTGGATTCCCAGTTGACCATTTTCCATTCTGTCATGGAGATGTATCTGAAGAACAACAATAAATAACCCCTGAGCCCTGTCGTTGTTTCTTTATGGTTCATGTTTCATGCTCCGCTGCTTAGCCGGCAGGGAGGGAGGCTTAACTGACAAACCCAATTTCTGGAGCTGTGCTGATATCATCCATGATTCAAAGCCACAGTTAAAAAATTACAAATCAACCTCAGCCACATTTTTGTTGTTGTTGTTCTTCTTCTTCTTGCTGAGAAACACACATGCACAGACAGAGAAGCCCCGTGTTTGCCAAGTGGGACCAAATGATCCCACTGTGGAATGAAGAAAGATTGTGAAACCATAGTGAGTGAAATTATGGAAACCATAAAAGGCAAATGACTTTGTTTCCCTGGATTGCCTGGCCTTTTAAACCGTCTCCTTTTTACGTAGTGTCCATCCTGCACGAAGCCTGTTGTGTTAATTAGTTGTTTACTCACTAACTGAGATTGCACTGAAATGGCGTGACTGCGTGAATGGTACTTGGATGACTTTTAGTTGGAACATTTACTGTAAAAATAGCGTGTCTCCAGCATCCAGTTCGGTTCTTTCCCAATGACTCCCTTGGCCAGTGTGCCAGTAGCTGTGTCAGGAATGCCATCCTGCCTTCCTGTGCTTAGTGGATGTGCCTTCGGCTTGAGTGTGGGGTCAAAATCCTGCTCACTCTTCAAGGTCCTCCTTAAATGTCATCTCCTTTGGAGAACCTTCCAAGTTTATATGTGTTTTGTTTTTTTTCAATATTCTTTCCCAATCTCTAAGCACCTAGTGTGTGCACAGCAGGCATGTGACAAATATTCATTAAGTTGATGTTAATCTATGGCTCATACTATTGTGATCTTAATTCTTCATGTAAACAACAAAAGACATCTGAAAAAGCCAGTTTCATTTTGAGCCTCAGTGGTACTGACAGAGAACATAGGAGATAAGTTTGTCTGTTAGAGAAAAAAGCATTTAGACACGCCACTGTGCAATTTATAAAAATTCTTTTTCCTAAAATATTCTGAATTTAGAAAAATTGTGCAAAGAAGGAGAAAACACTGTAGGAACAGTGTATGGTAACTAAATTGTGTTCCAGCAACTCATTACTTCTTATATGCCACTGAACTATCTGTGTCAATATAAAAACAGTGATGCACAAAACCCAAATCTCCTTATATTTACATTTGATACACATTTTAGGATTCCTGTTCAGCTAACCTATTGATACTTTCTTATGTTTTTCCTGTATTCTTCCAAGGTAGTTCTCCCTAACTGCTTGGAGGAGAGTAGATAGAAGCATGTTGAGAGTTGGGAGATAGCCAGTTTAAGTTTGCTATGAAGGATAATTTACTTTTACCCTAAATTAGGGTGCTATAGTTTTACAAACCAAAGCATGGTCTTGGAATGCTAATTTAGGGAACCTTCCTGTAGGAACTATGACACAATCAGCTTGCTAGTCCGCATTCAGAACCATAGTAGGAAATTGTGCTCAGTTCTGTGATTTGTAATTAACGGGGAGGAGTTGAGTCTCGAGGTAGCTGAGAGTTCAGCCACAAAGGTGATTAAAGGATTGGGGAAGAAGAAGTATGAGGGAATTTAAAGAAACTGGGATTAGTCAGCTTGGAAAGAAAAGAGGATAAAAGACAGTTTAATAGCAATCTTTGCGTCCATGAACATGCTTAGCAGAAAATAATGACACGTGTTTTCCATCTCACCTGAAAATAACACAAGAGGCTTAAACTGCAGTGTGAAGGATTGGGAGTGGATATAAGGAAGTATCTACTAAGAAGCAAAACTGGAGTAGACTATGAGAAATGTCTAGAATTTCCATCTCTGAAGGTTATATATATATAACTCTGTTCTCTTTAAGTGTTTTAAAATGAGTCCTTTTAAAAAGTTTTTATTTTATATTAGCTGATTAACAATGTTGTGATAGTTTCAAGCAGACAGTAAAAGGACTCACCATATATACATATATATATACACATATATATATATACACATGTATCCATTCTCCCCCAAACTCTGCTCCCATCCAGGCTACCACATAACATTGAGCAGAGTTCCCTGTGCTATACAGTAGGTCCTTGTTGGTTTTTCCTGAAATAAGTCCTGCTCAAAGACAGTGGCACCAGAGCATGACAGAAAACAACAAAATTCTGTAAAGCAATTATCCTTCAATTAAAAAATAAATAAATTAAAAAAACAAAGCAGTGGCATGGATCCTATGGCTTCTTTGAATCTCATTAATCATGTGGCATTACTTTGAAGTCTCACGGACAGCAGGAGAGAAACAAGAGTACCAGTCAAGTCCTGAAGCAGTGTGAGTAGAAAAGCGGGTACCACACTTCTGAGGGAACTTCACTGCTGTCCTAGGTGTCAGTCAGTCAGTTCAGTCGCTCAGTCGTGTCCGACTCTTTGCGACCCCATGAATCGCAGCACACCAGGCCTCCCTGTCCATCACCAACTCCCGGAGTTCACTCAGACTCACATCCATCGAGTCGGTGATGCCATCCAGCCATCTCATCCTCTGTCGTCCCCTTCTCCTCCTGCCCCCAATCCCTCCCAGCATCAGAGTCTTTTCCAATGAGTCAGCTCTTCACATGAGGTGGCCAAAGTATTAGAGTTTCAGCTTTAGCATCAGTCCTTCCAAAGAACACCCAGGACTGATCTTCAGAATAGACTGGTTGGATCTCTTTGCAGTCCAAGGAACTCTCAAGAGTCTTCTCCAACACCACTGTTCAAAAGCATCAATTCTTCGGCGCTCAGCTTTCTTCACAGTCCAACTCTCACATCCATACATGACCACTGGAAAAACCATAGCCTTGACTAGATGGACCTTTGTTGGCAAAGTAATGTCTCTGCTTTTTAATATGCTATCTAGGTTGGTCATAACTTTCCTTCCAAGGAGTAAGTGTCTTTTAATTTCATGGCTGCAATCACCATCTGCAGTGATTTTGGAGCCCAAAAAATAAAATCTGACACTATTTCCACTGTTTCCCCATCTATTTCCCATGAAGTGATGGGACCAGATGCCATGATCTTCGTTTTCTGAATGTTGAGCTTTAAGCCAACTTTTCACTCTTCTCTTTCACTTGCATCAAGAGGCTTCATCTTCACTTTCTGCCATAAAGGTGGTGTCATCTGCATATCTGAGGTTATTGATATTTCTCAACAGCTATCTTGATTCTAGCTTGTGCTTCTTCCAGCCCAGCGTTTCTCATGGTGTACTCTGCATATAAGTTAAATAAGCAGGGTGACAATATACAGCCTTGACATACTCCTTTTCCTATTTGGAACCAGTCTGTTGTTGCATGTCCAGTTCTAACTGTTCTAAAGTTAATTAATTAATAACAATTGTATTGTTCTTGCCACTTAACTTCTCCATATTTTAAGTTCCTCATGTGTAAGATAAGGAGGCCAAGTTAAATGACAGAATGGAGTTTAAAAGATGAAAAGTATCATATCAGTAAACATTAAGTTAAAAGCCTCTTCTAGGCCAGCCATTGTACAAGACTGCTTTACATATTATCTCCTTTATAGATCATCTTATCAACCCATTTTATAAATGAGGAAGCTGAGGGCCAGAGAGATTAAGTTTTATTTTATTAAAAATTTTTTTTTTTTATATTGGGGAGCTTCCCTGGTGACTCAGATGGTAAAGAATCTGCCTGCAATGTGGGAGACCTAGGTTTGATCCCTGGGTCAGGAAGATAGCATGGAGAATGAAATGGCTACCCAGTCCAGTATTCTTGCCTGGAGAATTCCATGGGCAGAGGAGCGAGGTAGGCTAGAGTCTATGGGGTCTCAAAGAGTCGGACACACCTGAGCTACTAACACTTAAGTTATTACATATTGAGTCAAGTTCCTTGTGCTACACTGTAGGTCCTTGTTGGTTATCTATATTTTAAATATAGTAGTGAGTATGTTTAAGAGACTTACTCTTTTTTTTCCCTCCACTTTTCCTCGAAATTAGCAGTCTGATTTTTCAGTCTGTTGCTGGATTGGATTTAATGTAGTGTTTCTGTTTCATCAGTTTTATACATCTAGTTTTAGAACTGGGTAGGACCCAAGTCTCCTGACTCCCAGGCCAATGTTCTGTCACTGAGCTAGGGCTCTGATAAATTTTTTGAGAATCTTTTCTAGTTTTTTTAACCTTCACTTCCCCCTTTCCTTCTAGAAATGTTTATTGTGCCCTATTAATATGGTAGGCACTATAGAAGGTGCTGGCCATACCTAATGGATCTTTGATGGAGTCATCAAGGACTTTAATTCAGAAATGTTGGAGGCATCTTTGGGATTTTTCCAGGCATGTAAATACCTATCACAGTACAGTAATGCCTCCTTGACCCAAGTCGGTCAGAGGCAGAGTATCAGGACAGAGAGATACACATCCTCCAAGGCCTGTGGCTTTGACTTAGAGGTCAGTAGGCCTCTCCTGTCTTTTTTTCAGACAGTCCCTTCCCTCTTTTTTTCTCTCCTCTCAAAACCTCTGATTTGGACCTCAGCATGGCTGAGACATAGGTGGAGCTTTCCCAGCTGCCGGGACCAGGTTCTGGAATCCCAGGAGTGTACTTCCCCTCCTGTGGGGGCTCAGGGCTGTAGCCAGTCCTTCAATCTGAAGATTCCTTGGGTTTAAATCCCTACTCTGCCCCTCACCAGCTGCTGCTGCTAAGTCGCTTCAGTCATGTCTGACTCTATGCGACCCCAGAGACGGCAGCCCACCAGGCTCCCCCGTCCCTGGGATTCTCCAGGCAAGAACACTGGAGTGGGTTGCCATTTCCTTCTCCAATGCATGAAAGTGAAAAGTGAAAGTGAAGTCGCTCAGTCGTGTCCGACTCCTAGCGACCCCATGGACTGCAGCCTACCAGGCTCCTCCATCCATGGGATTTTCCAGGCAAGAGTACTGGAGTGGGGTGCCATTGCCTTCTCCACCTCACCAGCTGGTGACCTTCAATAAGTTACTTAAGTCTTCCACGAAAAGGAGGTAATCCTGATGCCTCTATCTCAGAGGGGTGTTGTAAGGATTAAATGAAACCATGCCTGTGAAGCTATGATTATTACTGAGGAAGCAATTAAGTGTTAGCAGTCAGTACATTTTAGCCATTTTGATTTCCGAGGCAGCAATACTACCCTCATCTTCACAGCCATGGTCCCTTCAACATAGTTCCAAGGAGACCAACCCCCTCCCAGATCTTTTCAGTGAAATGGTGCTTTCTTCTCATGGATTAGTCTAGAGAGTGTATTTCTGTTTGGAGACAGTGTACAGAGTAGTCATGTGTTCAGGTTCCCTTTTTTCCATCCTAGGCAAGAATGAAGGCCTCACTTCTGGACCAGAAGCAGACATCATAATGGTTTCTAGGGCTTACTTGTTAGCTGACTGAAAATAGCCCCTATTGCTGGCAAAACAATTCACATACTGTTGAATCATTATTGTTGGTATGATTGTACACATTTATTTATCTTTTGCCTCAATTCTCTTGCCTTTACCACAGTGTGAAAATGTATTAATGCTAAAACATCAAGAGGCACTTTTAGAAAGCAACTTTTTTCCCTTTTTTTTTTTTTTGAAGGAACTTAATTATATTTGTATTTATCATTTTATGCCTACATAGACCAGCTCCTGGCATATCAGATGTGTTTTATAAATGCATGTTGAATGGGATGAATGAATGAATGAGAATTTAGTAGCTTTGTTTTTAAAGCACTTGCTGTAGTGAAACAAGCACTGGACTTAAGTCAGATCATCTGTGCTCTCAGTTTAGCCAGGCCACTGATCAGCTATGTGACTTATATCAGGTAACTACTTCCTAACTGGCCCACACATGCAGTTTGACCTTTGTAAAATGGTGAAATGTATTCTAAATGATTGCTAAGGTCCCATCTGAGTCTCAGCTTTTGTAGCTTTCTGTAGACTGTGGAAATAAAGTATGCCTTTTTTTTTTTTTCCCAGGGATTCATCTGGAATCCCAGAACCTAGCCAATTTGGAAAGAAAACCTTGTGTTCTCCAAAAATACTACAGAAATTCTTAAGTTACCAACAGATAAGTTCCAAAAGTCTACTTGTTCCTAAGTCCCAAAAGATACTATTCATGCAACAGCTAATAACATCTTTTGCTGATGAGCTAAGTTGACTGAGACATAGCTTTATACTTTTGAAAGTTTATAAATGGAAAGTTCTGTTGTAAGTAAATACTTCTAGATTTCTGAGAAGTAATTATTTTCTCTTACATCAATTTTAATATATTTAAATATTTTATATTAACTTGTAATGGCATCACTGACTCAATGGACATGAGTTTGAGTTGGTGATGGACAGGAAAGCCTGGCGTGCTACAGTTTATGGGGTCACAAAGAGTTGGACATGACTGAGGGACTGAACTGAACTGAATAGTTGTCATCCTGGTCAAGTTAACATGTTTTAATGGCCAGGAGCTGGAGAACCTAGTCACTACTGGCCTCATTTTATTCTCGGCATACCTATGGAACTCTTGGCATTTATAGGGTTTCTTATAAAACTCTTTCCTGGAGGGGCCTTAGTGGATAATATGAATAACACATTGCATTTTAGAATAGTATGTGATAAGAACCAAGATGATGAAATAATGTTTGAGACTTCTGGACAATTTTCAATGTAGGTAAGAATTTGATATTATGTAAGATGCCTCTGGCTTACATTGCCATTTCCAAGGTCTTTTATATTGCAGACTGAGAGAGAAATGAGCCCATGGAGTAGACAGCTGCAATGAAATCTGAGTTAATCTCCTCACAGTTAGTTTCAGAGCAGAGCAGTATCCAGGGTGTTGGGAATAACCCAGCCACAGTCTCTAGTCGTAGACTCCCTTACATTCTTTTTTTTTTTTTAATTTTACTTATTTATTTGGACACACAGGCATTTGGGATCTTAGTTCCACGACCAGGGATTGGACTTATGCCCCCTGCATTGGAAGCACAGCCTTAACCACTGGACCATCAAGGAAGTCCCTCACATTCTTGCAAGGTGTTTGGCATAAGCTGTATAGTGCTCCCTTTTCAGGTGGTCAGTCACCGTGTCTCCAGACAAAGAGGCTGGTCCTGAAAGCTGTGACCAACAGGGCAAGTATCCCAGCTCCAGTGTGGGGCTTGCTATGCCCTGTTAGACAAGGCTTAATTTTGGGGCCAGGCTCAGAGCTGTGTTATAGATCTGTATCTCTGCAACCATACCCCCCACCCTCAGTTCTCTAGATTGTCTCATCTCTAAATGAATGTCTTAGGGTTTGACAGAATGGTTCTGACCAGTTTCTGGTGCCATCATAAACCAGGCTACAGCTTCATCTCTTATTAAAATTTTAACTTTTTGACTAGGTTGACTCATCTCATTTCTAGCCTGTCACCGCATTCTGGCCCTGCTTTTCAGAACAAGTTAAACTGTTTCAGCTGGGCTTCCAGGACTGCGATGGCACAGAGAACAGGCCTGTAGTTGAGAGGTTGCAAAAGGCGTCAAGCTGCAGGACAGCCTTACACAGATGACTTGTTGATTCAATGTAATGTGGATCATATTAGTTGAGAGTTTTTAATTAAAATTAACAGACACTAACTCTGGCTGATTAAAGGGGAAAAACAATTTTGGAATAGATGCAGAGTAAATCATATAACTGAACGAAAAGTAGAGTAGGACAGCTCTAGGAATACAGGAAACAGGAAGTAGTGGACACATCATAGTACCACCTTGGGGATGAATCCATTCCAGATATTTTCTGATCTTTGTTGATTAGCTAATATCAGATTTCCGGGAGAGAGTTCGATTGGCTGGCTTGGGTTATAAGCCCACCCCTTGGCTAGCAGAATCACCTGTGCCTGGGATGACAATCCCATCAGCACTGCCTACAATGAAGGTCAGGATGGTGCTCCAAACCATGTGGTTCTACTGAAAGAAAGGGAGGCTCAAAGACAACAGATGCTAACTACGAATCTATACAGAGTGTGAATAGAGTCAGCCTCACAGCCAAAGAAACAGGCAGCTGTGCAGATATTTCTGTTTCTTAGGAGTTGCCATACAGATATTTAACCCAGCTTAGGGGTCCTTGGCTCTAATTTTCATGCCCTTTTGTCCCCAATATACTTTCAGGCTTTAAATCAGTAATTAACAAGCGGCATCTTTTGGTCATTGTAGTTGCCTGGAGCAAAATGAATTTTTAAAATTCTTTGTGATTAAAAAACACCATCATTGTCATTATCACATATGGAAGGCCAGTAAACTGTCAGAAGAACATCCCAGTTAGTTCTTTTCTCATTTTTGAGTTATGTCAATTGACAGGATTTGAGTCTTTGAGGGCTTTGATGAGAGTAGCTGACTTCAAAAGAGTCAGCAAGACAGATATTTCAGTTTCTATAGGCTGAGGGATTTCTAACTGGAAGCCATATTGTGGATAGTAGATTATAATAACAAAGGAGATTTTAAAAATGAGGATGACACATTGACTTGGAATGTTTTCTCATCTGTATTTACTTATTCCTAAATATTTTCCTTTATGCTTTCTTTTTCAAGTGGATGGCCAGCTGCCTGCCACCTTTTTCTTTTCTCATTGCCTCTGTTCCTCATTTCTTTCTTTTCCTTAGCCACTCCACTTTCCTTCCTTGAATCCTGTGTTTTCTCTCTAAATCTTCCTTTCTCTAATCCTATTTCATCCCTCTCTTTCTTTTCCTTATTTGGTCTTACAGTTCATAACTTCTCTTTCTTTTCCTGAAATTCCCTTCTGTTCTCCTCCTCCAAAATCAATGTTCTGGTGCCCTATTCCCAAGCTTCTTATCTCTCCACTGTTAATCCCTAATGTGTTTACTGATCTGTGGGCCAAACGGCAGAATCCCCAGGGCCCTCTCTCCATGCCAACACAGTGCAAAGCAGCAGTTAGCATTGCTCAACAAGTGCCCTGTGAACCATGAATCAGTGGGTGGAAACCCTGTCAGTGAGAGGTTGCATATGTCTGTTTGTATGTGTATATGAGATGTATGATGATGCTCAAGCAACTAGTTTGTTGAATGGAGGGATTCCTGGATTTTTTTTTTTTTCCTGGCAGTAAAATGAATTAAGCAGCAAGCTTTGCCTACATTTCTTTCTTCATTAAGTTAATGGACACGTTTCTAAGAAGTTATGTAAGGAAAACAGATGATGTTAAAGAGAGAAACAGAGACAAGAGACTGGTAAACAGTCAGGCATTAGTAGATCCTGCTGACACATTTTTTATAGCAAACACAAAGAATGTGTTATGAATGCAGTGATAGAATAGAAAGCAGAACCAGGAAAGAGATGGCAATAAATGGTAATAAAATCCAAGTGATTCATATGTTTAAATCAAAGAAAGAAGAAGGATGGTAGTGCCCAAAATGTGAAAGGGTAATAAAATGGAAGTAGAGACATACTGGTGAAGACCAAGAGATTAGAAATTTGAGGAACTCTTCTTACATCAATACAACATTACATGTTAAACAACAAACAAAGAGCATGCAACTATACTTCTCAGATGCAGTATCTCTAGTAACTTTAGGGAAATAAAAGCCAGATAAGATTAGTGTAGCATCTTTAAAAAAAAAAAAATGTAAACTTCAGAATTCACATCCGCTATAAAAGGATTGGAAGAATTTGAAAAGATGAGGAACAGTGGCAAATGATAGAAATCTTAAGCAGAAAAAGTGATTTTAAATGGTATGGCCAGGTTTTCAAAAAGGAAAGTACTCTGGTTCTCTCTGCCCTGAGAGTTGGGAGACCAACATGGCCTAAAGAAGAATAGACCCACCTCATGTTTGCCATATACTGAGCTGGATGCTTTACGTTCACTTCTCATTTAAGCCTCATGATACATAAAGTGAAGCCAAAGACTGAGAATGATACCCACTGGGAGGAAAAAGAGGGAATTTCTGAGCTAGTTCCAAAATCATAAGGCTCAGGGGGAGTAGCTTTGGTTTTGTCAAGTCAGAGCGGACAGCCAAAGGCAGCAGACATAGGATATTATCAGAGGTAAATCACCCAGCTAAGCCTGTTCTGTCTTTATTGCAAGGTCAGAGGACCGTAGCAAGGCAGCCAAATGTTTTCAACCATGGAAATCCCCTAACTTTCCAATGGCTACAGCCCCACAGCTCTGAGGTTTTACTCACAGGATGGCTCTCATCCAGCTTTCAAATGTCTTCAAGTGGATTAATCATTTTCTTCTCCTGACTCATTCAAGCCTCCAGCAAATAGCTGTAGGTACTGGAGGGGCTGAGTAGATCAGTTGACTTGATATTGGGCTATAGAAAAACTTATAATACAGTGACAAAAACACCTAAGTGTCTGTCCTCAGGTGCTAGTGTGTGGGTTATGGCCAGACGACATTGGCTCATTCATGTGTTTGAAGCAGGGTATTTTCATTTGCAGTAGGAAACTTGGTTATGTGTGGGGATTTTAGTCTCTAATTGTAAGATGAAGTATTGTATGCCACTGACTTAGACAGTAGAATTCCATTATGACAGCTTAGTTTTATATTTATTTAGATGGATTATGGGTCAGAACATAACCCCTTAATAACAAGACCAAACATATATACAGTGCTTATGGTGTGCTGGGCATTGTACTAATTGCTTTCCTTAAGAGGGCATAGTCACAGGATTGAAAGGTCGGTTCTGGTTGTCTAAGCCAAGACCATGTCTATCAATTACATTATTTTGTCTGGCTAATGTTCCTCATCATGAAGTTTATTTTTGAAGAAGTGTTCATTTCTAGATTCCTGATTGTACTTAGTTATACTGGAAAGTCAGTTTTTCTTGCTTTCGGAATGCTTTAATTTCCTGGTTCAGTCATTCAGTTCATGGACATTTATTAAGCACCTGAGTGTACTGATCATGGAAGATACGGTTGTGAGTAAGACATGGCCTCAGACCTAGAGTTCAGCACTCTGTTAGTGCTTTGTGATTGGCATGAGCAAAATACCTGGGAAGCAGCAGCAAATATTTCTTCAAAGGAAACATTAGAGCTGAAACTTTAAGAATATATAGAAACTGCTCACTCTAATAAAGGCAAAAGGAGCATCATCAATAGAAGAAACAGCATGTGAGAAAGAATATAGCATGTTCAGGGTGGAAGAAGACATTTTAAACATGGGATTGTGGCAAAAAAAAATGAGCCTAAATAGGTTCAGTTGGGATAAGATTCTGATGGATCTTGTATAACATCCTAAGGCATTCTCTTGTAAGCACTGGAGGGGCTTATGGAGGTTTTTAAGAAAGAGTAACTTTATTTGATTATGTTTCAGTAAGAGAGTCCTGATGACAATGTGGGGTAGGAGAGAGGGGTAACAAAATGGGACTGGTTAGAAAACTGTTGCACAGTCTAGAAGCGATAGCAGTAGGGGCAAAGGGGGGGGATAGATTTGAGATGCAGCTGGGGAATGATGTGAGCAGACTGTAATGTCGGGTTGGATACAGAGATTGATGTGTGGGTGCCGTCCCCGATGAGGGACTCAGGATGTCGGGTTGGATACAGAGATTGATGTGTGGGTGCCGTCCCTGATGAGGGACTCAGGATGTCGGGTTGGATACAGAGATTGATGTGTGGGTGCCGTCCCAGATGAGGGACTCAGGTCTTTGGATGGGCCATGATGCTTTCCCATGAGAAATGAGGAGGAAAACTAGCCTTGGGGAGTGATGAGATTCCTTTGTGACATGTTGAGTTGAAATTAAGGTGCTAGTGAGAGGTGAAGTGCTTGAAGCTGATTAGATCAGTGAAGCTGAAGAGGAAAAGGGGCCAAGGACGGTAAAGCGTGAATTCTATTTAGATTGTGGGTCAGGAATCTATCCACGCTGTGTAGAGAGAGTTTGGGGAATTACTAGCTGGCTGTTTTAGCCATGTTGGTTGTTTCTGTGGTAGAACACACTTTGGATTCTGTTATTTTCCTACGCATGACTAATACATTTTTAAATGAGGTTGGAAGCCTCAGTCAAAGGCTAGCAGGACACAGACCCCGTATAGACCATTATTCTGCATGTGCTGCTTTGGGGAGGAGTTGAAGAGTCATTCTTGGAGACACAGAAACGCAAGTTCCCACTCAGATTTCTCTGGCTGACCTGGATTCCAAAGGACTGCTGGCCCTATAGAGGTTTGCAGACATCCACACAAAAGGAGCATCGTTTGTATGCAGCCCCTGAACTAATTGTAACAATCTGTTCCTTAAGTCTCTGAGAAAGCACACAAATTGATTCTCCAGGACTTGTCCATTTTCAAGGACATCTGTGTGACCCTTCATCACATCAGCTGACCCCTCCCCCTTTTGTTCACCTGCTGTTTCAATTATGTGAGCTGGGATGTATCTGCCTCAAAATACCCTGTCCTGGGAATTTCCTTCAGAAGAAAATTATTGGAAAAAATATTTCTGCTTTTGAGGCAACTCAGGGATTTAAATCTCCTCCGGCCTACAGAGCCCTTGGATTCAAGTGTCTCTTCCCTTGTGACTCTGGAAGATTGAGTTGTGTCTTGAATGGAAGCTCATAAGCACATTGAGGAACTCGGAGTCTGTTTCCTCCTGCTGTTTACTGAAGCAATGAAAAAATAAACAAATTCAGGTAGTCCAGAGCCAGTCCTAAGGATCATGTGATGGGGCCCAGTGGTGTCCCGGAGCTCAGGAGGCCAGTTTTGGTGCCTGGGGCATAACTGTCTCCTGCAGGTTTCTGAAGCCACCTGCCTCTTTCAGAAATGCCACTTTCCATTCATCCTCATAACTGACTGACCAGGACGTATGTTCTTGTTCCTAACTTTCACTGCCTTATACCCAAGAGGTCTGTGACAAATATTTTCAACCTGTTGGATTGTCTCAAGTTTGGGAGGTCACTTAATATATTTAAAGGCTTCTGAGCTCATTGAATGCCATCAACTTTGCTAACAGCAAAGGAAGGTGCATATATTGATTGAAGGTCAAAAGCTGGCAGTCGTGGGATCCTCTGGTCTACAGATCTATGGGCCATACTTAACTCTCTCAATGATGTCTTTAGGAAAATATGAATTTAGTATCAATATTAACAGATAGAGCAAAATCATCGTAAAACAACCCAGGTTTTCTGACTTTTTTGGAAACTGCAAGATTTGACAACATTGGGCTGCATTCCTGCAGGTTGATGATTGATGAGAGCTGCATAACTGCTGCTCATTTGAGGGTGGGCATATCCCTCCCATTTGCCAAGATGTCCACATCCCTCACTCACGTTTCATGCCTCACTTCTGTAGGTTTTTCTTTGTGGGTATCAGCAGCAAAATTACTTAGAAAACATACAAATTAGCATGATATTTCAAAAGCATTTTATTTTGATATAATTCACTTACCATAGGGACTTCCCTCATGCTCCAGTGGTTAAGACTCTGCACTTCTCCTGCAGGGGATGTGGTTTTGATCCCTGGTTGGGGAACTAAGATCCCACATGCCACTCAGCCAAAAAATGGAAAAAAAAAAAAAAAAAAACCCACTTACTATATATTAAGTTCACCCATTTAAAGTGTGCAATTCAGTATTTTTTGGCTTATAGTTGTGTAACTATTGCCACTACTGCGTTTCAGAACTTTTTCACACTCAAAAGAGATTCTATACCCATTAGCAGTCACCTGCTATTCTTTCCCCTACCCCTAGATCTCTGTTAATCTGCTTTCTGTCTCTGTGGCTTTGGGTTGGTTCTACTTTTTAGCTATTACAGATAATGGTGCTAATGAATATTTGCATACAAATGTCTGAAAGGACATATGTTTTCACTTCTTTTGGGAATATACCTAGGAAGTGAAATGATTGGTCTTAACTCCATGTTTTAATTTTTTGAGGACCTGCCACATTTTCTTCCAAAGCGACTACTATTTTACATTCCCCGTCAATGTATAAGGGATCAAGTTTCTCTATACCCTCAACAGCACTTTTTGTTTTTCTTCTTGTAGCCATTCTAGTTGTTGCGAAGTGGTATTTCATTGTGGTTTTGATTTTTAAAAAACATTTTTTTTATAAAATAGAATTTATTAATTTTTACAAGGAAATGTTGCTAATAGGTCATGCTAACCCTTCTTCATCCCTGGAACTCTCAGCTTCATCTCAGTTCTCATGGGCAGAACACATCATATATTGCGTATATTCCCCTGGCTGTCACCTGTGGCGCCCTCATGAATGGGATTAGTGCCCGTATTAAGAAGACCCCAGAGAGCTCTCTTGCTCCTTCTATTATGTGAGGTTGCAATGAGAAGATAGCAGTCTGCATTCCAGAAGAGGGTCCTCACCAGAAGCTGACCATTTTAGCAGCCTGAACTTGGTCTTTCCAGCCTCCAGAATTGTGAGAAATAAATTTCTGTCATAAGCCACCCAGTTAACGGACTTGATTACAGCAGGCCTGATGACCTAGGTGGGAGCTTCTCTGGTGGTTCATATGGTAAGAATCTGCCTACAGTGCAGGAGATCCTGGTTTGATCCCTGGGTCAGGAAGACCCCTGGAGAAGGGAATGGCAACCCACTCCAGTATTCTTGATTGGAGAATTCCATGGACAGAGGAGCCTGGTGGGCTAGCGTTCATGAGGTCGCAGAGTTGTACATGACTGAGTGACTCACACACACATACACACACACACAGGCACCAGACTTAGACACTGGCCTTCCAAGGGAAGAAGCAGTGATCCTCCTCTAGACTCAGGTTCTCTTTTTTTCCCAAGAAGCTGTACTTTTTTTTTCCCCACTGAGTGCAAGGGCTTGACTCTGATGCCTGACTTGGATCTGTTTTCGTGAACTCACCACGCTCTGCTTTTGTTCACTGCTCTCTCTCTCTCTCTCCTCTCACGCTTTCTCGCTTCTACCCACCCATCCCATCAGCCCAGTGGTTCTGATCCAGTTCTGAGACTCTGGAGCCTCCTTTAGTGATACCACCAGGCAGAAGAACCACATGAGTCCTTTTTGTCCAGCAGTATCTGATTTAATTATCAGATGTTCCAACAATTGCATTTTGAATATTCTGTTCCATCCTTGCCTTAACTTTACTGGCAAGGTTTTCAAGTTGCAAAAATTTGGCTACCTTAATTGTAATACAATCAATATCTGAGTGAAAAAGTGAAAGATCTTAGTCTGGATGTGAAAAAGCTTCATTGGCCACATTGTTCCAGTCCACAATTATTCCGTATTTTTACTGAGTCTACGTAAAAGGCCGCTATCTGACCACAAGAGCAAAGAGACCTTTTCCCTAAGTGTGACACTGAAATTCTCCAGCAGCCCCCAACCCCTCTTTATCAGCAATAGTGGGTTTTATAGGACACCCTTATTACCTGGGGTGTTATATCTGCAATAATAAAGACTGCCTCAGATCTTTCGCTTCCTTTATCTCAGAACAGACCTTGTTGTGTGTATTTAGAGCCACAGCCCAGGCCTATTACATCTGTAACGAATGGGATGACTTAAAACAGCACCTTTCACCTCAGAATCTGGAAGCCTTTAACAGCCTCAGCTCCACACTTCCACACACAAACACTTTAGGGAAGGACAGACAGTAAACAGGAACTTCTGGTGATTGTCCTGTCAGGGAGAACGGAGAGAAAAAGAAGACGGTATGCCCAGGCAGTGTGAGCCTTTCTCCTTCAGTCACTGTGACTTAAGCTCATGTGAGTGTCTAGGGTAATTTTTCTACAGCATAGGCATAATCAGTGCTTTCATTTACCTAATCTTTCATAGAAGTGCTTTACTCATCGATTGCTAGAAGGGAATATGGTGATAAAGGACAATTATTTCTCTAACACATAGGAACTTGCTCTTTCTGGTGAGTCAGTAGAAGAATAAGATAAAGTGTCCAGAGTACAAACGGCCTCTTGTTTTCGTATGGCCTAATATTTGTTCACCTTCTTGCTTCATTTATTTCTCAAGGAAACAGGCTCTATTCCCGTACCTATACTCACTTATAGGTAAGGCCGGAACTCCAGGACTTTAACCCATAGAAACTTGCCTTGATGTTTTTCTTTCTGAAGATTTAGAGAACTACTTTATATTTTTCCAACTTAAACCTTCAGAGAAAGAGAGCTTATCTTACCTGTTTGTTGGCTAGAGTGGGAAGCTGAGAAGGAAAAGGAGAGGATCTAGCATTTGCCTGGCTTCAGGCTCTGTGCTGGTCACTTTGTCTATATTATCCCATGAAACTAAAAGAAAACCCAGAATGTGTATCATTTGTTCTGTTGGCCAGGAGCCATCTGTATGCCATCATGGCCTTAGTCCTGATACCCACCAGGACCTATTCTATGATATCTTGTTTTTCCTTTTAAAATGTGGCTCTGGTACATTAATAAACCCAAATTGCATATTCTTCGCTCTTGCAAGGTGCTGTTCAGGGTCGAACTTAGCATTAGACAAACATCTTTTTCTCTGTTTTAAAAATCTCTTTTCTGTCTTCCTTTGTTGTGAGAAAAACATATTTATACTCTTTTAGAGTTGTCGATCACAGTGTTATAGTAAAATACTTGGTTTTATCATTTTGGCTCAATCGAATAAATAAGTTCCATTTAATTTAAATTCTCTTGGTTCTCAGATTTTCTTTTTTTTTTTAAGAAACCTGTAGTCCCTGCTTAGGAGAAGGCAATGGCAACCCACTCCAGTACTCTTGCCTGGAAAATCCCATGGATGGAGGAGCCTGGTAGGCTCCAGTCCATGGGGTTGTGATGAGTCGGACTCGACTGAGCAACTTCACTTTCACTTTTCACTTTCACTTTTCACTTTTCACTTTCATGCACTGGAGAAGGAAATGGCAACCCACTCCAGTGTTCTTGCGTGGAGAATCCCAGGGACGGGGGAGCCTGGTGGGCTGCCGTCTATGGGGTCCCACAGAGTCGGACACGACTGACGCGACTTAGCAGCAGCCTCAGCAGCAGTCCTTGCTTGCTGCCCCCTTAGCCCACCCCTGGCAGTCCAGCCCATGTTTTTACCCCCTACCAATAGTCAAAAGACTATTACATGATTCTCCTGCCCAGTTCTGTCTCTGTCTTCACAAATTCTGGAGTCATACTGACTTTGTCACCCCCAAAACTCACCCCCAAAACTGAGCTGTGTGACCTTGGGCTCACATTTCCTCATTTCTCCATCTGAAAACACTGACTCAGTTATTATCAGGATTAAATGACCTGGTGGTGTCTGCCCTGTTCCCAGGTTCCCCCTGCTTGGGTTGACTGTGTACCCAGCTGATAAATCATTTTGCCTGAGCCTTGCCATATCTTGACTCTGAAGCTTCTCTGGCTCCTTCCCACCGTGCCTTCGCATTTGAGGGCCTTCTTGATAAAGAGTCTGCCTGCAGTGCAGGAGACATGGGTTCGATCCCTGGGTTGGGAAGATCCCTTGGAGGTGAGCATGGCAACCCACTCCAGTATTCTGGCCTGGAGAATCCCCATGGACAGAAGGTGCTAGTGTGCTGCAGTCCATGTGGTCACAAAGAGTCAGACGTGACTAAGCACTGCACGGCCCGGCACAGGCTGCTCCACACTGCTCTTTCCAGACCTATTTCTCGATATTCCACAGCATAAACTGTCTTCCAGCCAGCCTGGACTAGACATTCCCTAATGATGTACTTGCTGTCTTCACATTATACTTCTCTTGGTACACCCTGTTTTCCCAGGATGAGTCCCTTCTGCCATCTTTGCTCATCAGAAACCCCATCACCTTTGACGGTACCCTTGAAGGAGCGATTACTGGTCACCTCCGGACTCTGAATCCTAGTTAGTCTATGCCTGGATAGCTCTTGTCATAGACAGCTGGAGAATGATTAGCACAACTTCTTTTCCTCTTCTAGGTTGTAAGTCCCATGGAGGTAGGAAGTTTAGTTCTTACATGTCAGTCCTTAATAAATATTTGTTGAACAAATAAGGCCCCTTTGTCACTTTCTTGTCTCCTCAGTTGAACTTGATAGTTTCCTCTACTGTTTAAACAGAGGAGGACAGAGTATATGTACAGTCCGGATTTGATTTTATGTCACCAACTTGCACTTTCTGAGTACCTGCTGAATGTTAGAAACTGTGCTATTGCTAGGGTCAAAAATAATAATTGCAGCTACAATTTACTGAGCCCTTCCTAGGTGCTAGGCACCTTGCTAAACTGTTTTTTTAAATATTATCTCACTTAACACTCAAGATAACCTTATGAGGAAGATACTTTCAGTGTATTGTCATGAAAGCTATATGGTTCAGAGAGGTTAGTACCCTGCTCAAGGTCAGCAGCTAGTCAGAGGTAGAGCCAGGATTTGAAACTAGGTTGTCTACTCCCAAACCTGTGCTCTTAATCATGTTAATAAGAGTTCTACCTTTTGAGTTACTAAGTGTCCAGTAATGAAGATATGTGAGCTGGTCCACATCTTCTTCTCTGACTTTTACCTTGTAATACCACACTTCAACCACACTGGCCTTCCGCAGTCCCTTCATTGTACCAGACCTGTTCCTGCCCCAGGACCCTTGGACCTACAACAGTCCAGACAGCCGCTTAGAATGCTGTCAGTGCTGACCTTCACATCACTGGCATGTCTTGATTAGAAAGTCATCTCCTAGAAATACTTCCCTGAACTCCTCATTTAAAGTAACATTCCACTTTCCCACCTGCTCTGTGCTCCCTCTACCCCAGTTACCCTGGTTCATTTTCTTCTGGTATTTCTATCACTGTCTGCATTGATCGCATGTACTTGTGAATTTATTCTTTTCCCCTACTAGAATTGAAGTCCAGCAAGAGTAAAATTTATTCACCACTGAATCTCCAGTATCTAGAACAGGCCTTGTGTGTTGAACAAATGGGTGAATTTTTGACAGCTAACTGTTTCAGGTTGGGTTCCGGAAAAGTATACACTGAAATGGACTTTTTAGTGCAAGATGTTGTTGGGAATCAATACTTGCAAAAGACAGGGGAAGCGGCAGGATTGAACAGAGGGAGGAATTGAGTTGTGCAAAGAGCCAACTCTTTGCAACAGAGAGTTGGATCCAACAGAGCTTCAGTCAACCCTGTAGCAAGTTTTAGAGTTAAAAAAAAAAAAAATCTTCCCACTAGAATTTGCTGTATGACACAAGAAGTTCAAACCGGTGCTCCATGGCAACCTAAAGGGGCGGGATGGGGTGGAAGGTGGGACAGAAATTCATAAGGGAGTTATTGTTGTTCAGTCACTAAGTTGTGTCTGACTCTTTGTGACCCCATGGATTGCAGCACCCCAGGCTTCCTTGTCTTTCAGTATCTCCCGGAGCTTGCTCAAACTTGTGTCCATTGAGTCAGTGATGCCAACTAACCATCTCATCCTTTGTCAACCCCTTCTCCTCCTGCCCTCAATCTTTCCCAGTATCAGAGTCTTTTCTAGTGAGTTGCCTTTTTGCATCATGTGGCCAACATATTGGAGCTTCAGCTTCAGCATCAGTCCTTCCAATGAATATTCAGAGTTGATTTCCTTTAGGATTGACTGGTTTGATCTTGCAGTCCAAAGGACTCTCAAGAGTCTTCTCCAACACCACAGTTCAAAGCATCATATCTTGATGCTGGGGGACATATGTATACCTATGGCTGATTCATACTATAAAAAATTATTCTTCAATTAAAAATAAATTTTAAAAAGAGAGAGAAAAAAATCCCTCCACTAGACTAATAATAAGCTAGCATTATATTAATAATTAAAAATCAGGTTTAGTCTAGAACTTGCTGTGGACTTTATACTCCCTCCCCCCTCCACTGATGCCCCCTTAGTTAAGGGGTATGGGTGTGATCTACTCCTGGAAGGTCATGACCTCAGGCAAGGAGACCTCTAAAACTGGGGCTGACCCTGAAGGAGTTAATGTTGGATGCTGTTTGCTGACTATCCTCCCATAGCCAGAAATCGAACCCTTCCTTACAGAGGCCTTTGGTCAATGAGTTTTAGTATCTACTAACTAATGACAGTATTATAAATAGTGCGTACCTTATGCATGATTGTCTCTATTGTTGATGTAAGTGGTGTTCTTCAGAATTAATTTACATCTAAAAGCTGGGAGTATTTATACCAGAAATTTTAAAGCAAATCAGTACTTGTTGCTTTCAGATCACCCATTACTTTGATTCACATATGATATTCAATGACCTTTCTCTCTCTTTCTCTTTCTAATATATGTTTGGCATTATAATTTTTCAAAATGCACCAAAAACTTGCCTAGAATTATTATTATGATGACTGTTTTATAGTTAGTGACAGATTTTCAAGGTGATCACATTTTTTAACCTTTGTAAGTTCTGGTAAACTAAAGTTTCTTTTTATTTTTTCTGTAAAGCAGTGTTCAAATTTTTTTTTCTGATTATAAATATACTTATATAAACCTTTAGACTAACAGCAACTTTCTGCATGTTATTTCATGTTTTTAATAGTTTATCTTTTTAACTAGGTCATTTAGCATGTAAGAACTATTGAGCAACATCACCAATAAATTGTCATGTTTGATGTTATTTTGTATTTTCTGAGGTCTCAATCTTAACTTTTTTTTTTTTTAATCTGGCGTTTTTCTTCCTTGGGGAATTTAATTTCCCTTTGTTCGCTTATTTATAGCTTTGCAGATGGCGTGGTTGGAACCTTAGTTTTTATTGGTTTGATTATTCTACAGTAATTGACACACTAAACATTCCTAGTCCCATGTTCCATTTACATATGGACACATACGACTTGATGACTCAAATAGACTATAATGAATCCCCTTTATTCTGGGTTATCTTTGAGATTCTGGGTTACTGTGTGGGTCTGTTCTCCTTAAACATGGAACTGACAGCATTGAGTATTGGAAACAACTGACCTTTTATTTCCGCTGGCATTTCATCACTATGGGTGCATCCCAATCTAATTATATGTTGATTTGTAATCAACAGAGGTTTCCTCTCATTTAATTTTCTGCTGACTTTATTTTCTCCCTGTTTGGAAACCTCCAAGATTATTATATCAGTTTCAATTTCTTAAACAGGTTTTCTTTCATGATGGCCTGCTTCCAATCTCTTACTTTGCTATTCAGTTACTCTGTCAACCCATGTTATCTGTTTAAAAAATAAAAAAGCCAAACAAAACAAAATGCTGATCCGTTGGTGGGCTCTATGCTGTCATCTAAACTGTTATGGAGAGAACTATTTATGTTATAATGTTGTTATGAATTAACTCAGTGGCCCATATCTCTCTGTACATGAAATGCACTTGACCTTAGAAGAAAAAAAAATCTGAACCAGAATCCTCATTGAAGTCTCTGACTTGGCTACAATAAGAATTCATCAAAAACATAGAAGCTACATTTCCTAGGAAATGCAGGCTTTTTCCTGTATTTGGGAGCGGTAAAGGATACGCCCAAGAACTTGGAAAACATACAACCCTGGCAGACAAACAAAAGATCTGAAGGGCAGAACTTCCTTTTTATTCCCTGAGCTCTCTCTCCCATTGTCTAAGAGAAGATGGGGCAAATACCCAGACAGAAGCTGTTTCAGTATTGTCTTTTATTGATAGGCTGCTTGTGTTCAGTGATTCCTCTGGCCCATAGTGTCTGCTGGACAGTTGGAGGCTTTTTGAAGCCATTGTATTGTTAGAGAATAATTAGGGTGAATGAAGCAGGGGGTAGGGGTTAACAACAATTCTTTGTTGCAAGCAATTGCTAGTCTTGGCATCAGTATTGGTAACAAGGCCAATCTACTGGAAGGGATGGAAACAAAAGAAGGAAAGGTTGCCGTTGGTTTGTCTAATCCATCCAGCAAATCCACCCATGCGTGGCCATTGTGCTTTGTGAGCTCTCTGGAAATGCCTTTGGTCACACTGCATTCCAAGCCACTGGGTGGGTGATCTCTAGGAGGATCTCATACATGGATTTCCTAGAATGCTTCCCATAGCGAAAAAGTGGATGCACAGGTGTTGCCTTGGCAACTAATCAGCATACTTCATAAAGAAAATAATCTTCTGACATTTGGGTAGATGAATGTCCTAACACAAAAGAGCTAAGATGTGTCGATTGACACCAAGGTGAACACACCTATGCAGAACCTTGGCCTGTGTCCTCACTTTCTCCTCCATCCTCTCTAGGATAGTCAGGCCCTGTCCTGATCATCATGGTCTTGATCTCACTTGAATTGTGATCTAGAAGAGCCCCAGCCGGGGTAGGGTCCAGCAAACTGGGGTGGTTATCAATTTAATGCTTCTAGGAAAATGGTTCTTACTAGAAGACTTTATAAACTGGTTGCCTATCTCAGCTTGCCCATTTGGGGAACTGGAGCTGCTGCTGCATTCAGAGTCAAGGTGACGTCTAGTTGTGGTTGATCAGATACCTGAGGTATTAATAATACATGGCAGAGTACCTCACACGGGGGCCTAGGGTCCTACTTGAAGTCTGTGTTCAGATTTTATAGCATCCGTGTAATTCTGTAGCATGTGTTGCTTCCTACATCCTCCTCCCAAATCAGCTTTCTGACAAGGGTGCCCAAGCACAGAGGGGATGTGCCTCAAATAGTTGATTCAAATTGTACAACAGAAGTTACCCCATATATCCCTTCCTGTTGCTTATCGAGAAGGACAGAGACACAGAGGCAATTTGGAAGTGGATGGAGGCATCTCTCCAAGGAGATTTTTTGACCTTGGACACACCTCCCCGAAAGGTGAAATCCTGCTCTCACGTATGAAATAGGGCTTTAATGTTACAGTCTGATTTAGACCAACGATGATTTACATTTGAAATCTCAAACGGGGAATGTTCAAGGTTGATCTTGAACTCTGAGCAGTTGGGGCAGGGGTGGTGTTTACCTATGCGTTATGCTGAGGGCATCTACACTCCCGGGAGTGGAGTGGTGGGCGTTAGGCAGTGGGTAGGGAGAGAGAGGTGGCATGGGGCTTTAAGGAGTGGGGAGGACGGACAGAGTGTGCTTCTTTTCAGTTTGTCAGCTGTTCTGGAAAACTGCCAAAATGAATGAGCTACAACAAGCCCGCATGGTTGTTGTAAGCCAAGGCGAGGCTAGGCCCCTCCTTTTAAAAGGCTCTGTGGAATTTAGACTTAAAACTTCATGTGTATTTGGTTTGGGGCAAATGTGAAATCCCTGAACTTTCCCCAGGAAAATATTAGCTCCCTGGAACACACAGTGGGTCCGAACTCTCTGGACAGAAGTGTGTCTTGAGGGAGAAAAAAGAATCCAGCACCTTCCCATTTAGCCTCCTGACTCTGTTTGGCTAGCAGAGAAAGATTGATGAAAACCCTGATTAGATCTGTCTCCATGGCCTCCAGCAGATTATTGGAAAGTCCTGAAAAAATCCTTTTGATACAGGGGGTAGAGGTTCCAGTGGACGGGGGGAGGGAAAGGGCTGAATCTTACTAGCCCAAATGTGCCGGGATACACACAAACGAGCAGCCGGTGAGCAAGGGGGAGAATGAGCAAAGGCTGAGCATTTTTTCAAGACTAGGCACCGACATTCTCCTAAGGGAGAGGGAACCTGGAACATTTAAAATAAGGCTCTTCCATATGGGAAGAAGAGCCTGTAAACCCAGTGTGGTTGAGATTTCAGAAACAGAAATCCATGGCTAGGTTTTTCTAGGCAGGACTTGTATCCTCTGTTGGCAGTCAGGTTCCAAGCCTGACCCCTCTGCCGTGTGACTTTGGTCTGACGTTCATGTCAGGAAAACTCTAGGCTGTTTTTGCCGTCCTGCCTGCTAATGTTGACATTGGTAGGGAGAGAGGAAATCTGGATAAATAGAACTCTTTTCTTGGCGTTGTTAAAAATATTACTAAAAAGAGCAAAGGGTGTTTTCGGAGCTACATGGAAGCAAAGTCTTTCTTTGGAACTTTGAAAGCCTAGGTAGGTGGCTGGGTAAGCATTTTCTCGCAGCCTGTTTGTTTTAGCCCGTGGTGGTTTCTGATTAGTTTTAAAATTCTGATAGAGGGCACACACACCCCCATCCCACAGTGGCCCTCTCTCCTGATGCTGTCCTTTGTATCTTGTGATTGAAAACTTACACAGCTTTTAGGACTTTTCTGAGGATCACATTGTAGCTGGTCTACCACGAGCTTTAAATTTTCTTGAAATTTTACTGTCAAAAGCAGAAGAACAGCTTTTCATCATTGAACTGGGAGGAGCAGTTTTGTTTGCCCCTTACATTTTGCACTTTCAGAAACTGAAATTGAGAACTACAAGCAACTTGCCTAAAGTTACACCGTTTAGTTAGTATGGGAACAGAAAGGAAAAACTCCTAAGTTTCCTGATGCCTGGGTTATTATCATAACAAAAGCTGTGCCCCCAGAAGGAAATTTCGGTTCAGATTCTCTACAACTTTAAGAACATGGACGAATATATGGATTTTAGTAGAAACAGCTGATCAAGATAACCTCATCATTCTCAAGGGAATGTAACTTTGAGGAGACAGGTTTGGAATAACCTGATTTTACACGATAATGCAAATTCCTTCTCTATTCTAGTGGGGGAGATTTTCCTATGTTGCATGAACTATTTGAACATTTTCTAATTTAAAATTTCTTATAACCATAAAAGCATTTGTGCTGTGCTCAGCCGCTTCAGTGGTCTCTGACTCTTTGTGACACTGTGTTCTGTAGCCCACCAGGCTCCTCTATCCATGGGGATTCTCCAGGCAAGAATAGTGGAGAGGGTTGCCATGCCCTCCTCCAGGGGATCTTCCCAACCCAGGGATCGAACCTGCATCTCCTGAGTCTCCTGCATTGCAGGCAGATTGTTGACCCACCGAGCCACCTGGGAAGTATACTTTTTTGAGAATAAACACAAATTGGTTATGCAAGCCCTTCACACAGAGGGCTCCGTAACTGATGCTGTCAACCAAGGAAGGGTACAACAGAATGGGGGAGATGGTCTCCATAGTGCTTTATAGCTGACAGGACGCCTTGGCATACATGTTCAAACTGATCCTCTGGACAGTTTTGGAAAAGTAGGCATAAGTACAACTGTTTTCCAGAAAAGAAAAACAAAGCTCAGCGATACAGAGTAACTCACCCAGCACAGGTGGGTGCTGAGTTGGGTCTCAAACCCAGGCTTTCACTCTAAGCCCGCAACTCATTTCATTACCCGCTGATACATTACGCAGGTGATAATGCCTTATGGAGCAATCCCTGGTTTTTTTTCTTTCTAAGACAGAAAGTGCAGTGGCTACACTGTGCCTGCCCAGATGGTTTTTACTTCCTGGCTTGTTTTATTCTATTAGTGCTATTTACCTTCCATGGAGGGACTCGACCTTTTAAAAATCATTAAAATGGGGTTTTGAGGTTATCCTCATTTCTCCTTCACATCCTGAACTTGAGACCTAATGCTCCCTTGTCTTCCCATTCAAACGAGAAAAGGATTATTGTGATTGTTGGTGATGCCTCCCCAGGATGCCAGCATAAATGAAGGATGCTCTTTTTAAGAAAGAAAGAAAAAAATGCAGTTTAGCAGTGTTCTTGATTCTTTTTACTCTTTCAACACCGCATCTGCTTTTAAAGACGTTGTTTGTTTGTTTCCTTGTGTAACACTAGGTGGCAGAATAACTACACCGCACAACACCAGAGCCTTTGTTTCTGGCTGCTCTCAGAGCAGGGACCCGAACTGTGAGGCATAAACCATCTGTGGTTGCATGAGACTGGACCAACCAACCTGGCTAATATTTTCTTGACAGGGAGCTGGCTGCAGTGATTCTAAAACATATGCTTCCAAGATCCTGTCTTTAAGGTTTCCCTCTTTCTTTTTTTCCCAGCTCCCCAGCATTTTAATTTGTATGCCCCATTGCATCCACGTAGACAAGGCCTGCAGGCAGCTGCTTTGAAACGGCAAATCTGGATGGACGCACCCAGTGGCGCTGGCACTCTTGCCCTAGTGTGCCAGTGGGTCAGGGAGGGTCTGGGGAAAAGAGGCCTGAGCCCTTGTCCCCAAGTGGTGTCAGCGGGTGTGGTTGAGGGGCAGCAGTGGCCAAGCTGGACCAAGCTTGAAAATGCTGCCCTCACTAACTCAGGTATACAGAAGGGTGTTTGTTTTGAAAGAGCAGCCTGATCTTGGTTCAGCTGTTTAGCGGGTTTAGAAATGCTGCCACGTGGTCTGTGGGACCCTGCCTCCGTTTCTTCCCCCTCACGCTCTGCCCGAGTCTCAGTGCTCGAAGTGTCTGTTGCCCTGAGCCCCTCCCGAGCCAACAGGATGTGCTGCGCTAAATGGAGCTGCTCTGGCTTTCCCCTTTCATGTTGTAAAGAGGATGAGCTTGGGGGTGCAGAAATACTTCTTCGGATTTTTTTGCTGAAAAAGAATATCCTTATAACAA